>NC_057801.1:725750272-726050272 GCF_018294505.1 Triticum aestivum
AATATATATAACTAGTTTATTTTTAGTAAATGCTTAGTTGAACTCGTTGAATTAATATATAGAACTAGTTTATTTTTAGTAAATGCTTAGTTGAACTAATTGAATTAATATAACTAGTTTATTTTTAGTAAATGCTTAGTTGAACTAATTGAATTAATATAACTAATTTATTTTTAGTAAATGCTTAGTTAAACTAATTGAATTAATATAACTAGTTTATTTTAGTAAATGCTTAGTTGAATTAATAGAAGTAGTTGAATTAATTGAATTAGTAAGTGTTTAGTTGAACTAGTTGAATTAATATATAGAACTAGTTTATTTTTAGTAAATGCTTACTTTGAACTAGTTGAATTAATATAACTAGTTTATTTTTAGTAAATGTTTAGTTGAACTAGTTGAATTAATATATAAAACTAGTTTATTTTTAGTAAATGCTTAGTTGAACTAATTGAATTAATATAACTAGTTTATTTTTAGTAAATGTTTAGTTGAATTAATAGAAGTAGTTGAATTAATTGAATTAGTAAGTGTTTAATGTTTCGCCTAATATGAACATAGGAAATATCATCTGACGACGGAAAAAATTTATTATGTGCGAATACTGTGAAGACCAGCGCGGCCAATGCGACAGAAATTTCCTTGTTGATGGTAGGCGATTCAGCATCAAGCTGGATGAGACTTTCGAATTCGATACAGTAAGTCACAACGACAAGTCTGTTTTCGTAATTAAGCATGACTTATATATGCTTCATTTGCCTGACTTATAATTTTTAATTTTCACTATTCTACTAGCGCATCCCCTGCCATGCAAGAATTTTTGTCTTGGATAAGATAGGTTTCAAAGATATGGAAACTATGGAGGTAAAGAGAGCTTACCTGAAAACTGAGCATGATGGTTATACTTTCAACGTCAAAGTATACAATGCACACACGTACACCTATTTTGAATGCAAAACTTGGCAAGCACTATGCAAGGCTTATGCATTTGAGCCTGGTATGGTTATCACCTTTGATATTCGTCCGGAAGATGATATTGAAGGTAATAGAGACATATGGGTCGATGTGCAGACGCCTCCAGTTCTACCATTATGTGAGTTCTTCTCAACTATATTTTTGTCTTTGATATTGCTTATTCAAAAATAACTGACAACTAATTTCTATTGACAGCTTATCTCCATTCAACCAAACATGTCCGGCGCTTGGTAGACAGGACCTACTACTGTCCCGGCGCTGAACTAAACTGCGAGGAGATAAGTCATTATGTTTCATGGCTTGAGGATCTTCATACTGTCAAGACAAATTTTCTTCCTGCACTTAGAAATGTTAGTACTCAAAACGTGCGACCAATAGTGATGGTATTGAACTACGGTCACATCTATTTAGGAATGATGGTAAGATATTTACTATTTGTCCTCAGTGCATATTTTGCATACATATTTTTTTTGCTAAACTTTCATTGCTAAGTATATTAATTAAGTACTATACGATGTTCTTCAACAGGGACTCCCGATGACAGTTGTGCCTCAGGGGATCGAGACTAAAGGTCAGATGTCAATTGTTAGCTTACGGCCAAGATATCCTGCATTGCACATGAATGCATTCAAGATTTCTAGAAGCGATGAATGCTTAATAGTGAAAGATTGGAGGAAAATTGTTAATGATCGCAGAGAAGTACTAGGGGGCAGCAATGAGAAGCGCAGCCCACGATTAGGAGACAGGTTCATCGGCATGCTCCAGTATGATCAATCAGGAGAGCTATACATGTTCTATGCTATTTTACCAGAGAGAGAGTAGCTAGCAGGAGTGATTTAGCTAGTTCTTCATGCTGCTCTTAATTAGTACTTGTCCTTTCATGTCCGTGTTCTTCGTTCTGAACTTAAGTGATTTGCTTTTGTGGTGTTATATATGAACGCTTATATCATGACAATCATGTTGAACTCGATGATTGGTTCTACTAGAAATTCTATATATATATATATATATATATATATATATATATATGCATAACGTGTACAATGTGTAGTATCGTAAAATACCAGCAAACGAAAAAGAATTAAAATGGAAACACAAAATTAAATGAAAAAGAAATCATAAAACTAAAAAAAACCAAACCTTATAGTACCGGTTGGTCTTACCAACCGGTACTAAAGGGCTCCAGGCCCCCGGAGCTGGCTCGTGCCACGTGGTTGCCCTTTAGCACCGGTTCGTGCTGAACCGGTACTAAAGGGGGGGGGCCTTTAGTGACCACAATTTAGTGCCGGTTATGTAACCGACACTAAAGGGCCTTACGAACCTGTGCTATTACCCGGTTCTGCACTAGTGTTTGTCTTCTCTCGTAGGATGGGATGCACAACCGCAAACTGACTCAATGCAAAAATAAAGATGTAAGCTAAAGGAAAGGAGAGAAATGGATCTTTTTGATCTTTTTGTGGAGTTAGGTCATGCACTTGCGTCATCCTCTTGGAGAAGAGATTGCATTTTGCGTGTGCTGTTGTTCTAGCTTTGAGTAGTCGGTTGGATTGGGAATAATGAAATGAAAATGGATGTGTGCATCGCTGTTGTAGATGCCAGGGTTTTCCCCTTTTCAAAAAATGCGAAATGAAAATCGTTTTCTCGATCTTCAGAGACTAGATACCCAGCGATCTCAGCGCGAGGGCACACTTTTTCCTTGAATGCATTGCTTTAGAAGATTGAGACTTAGTGGTAGGTGTCATCAACCTCATCTTTGTAAATGGTTCTACAATTGCCGACTACCATGTACTCTGATTGTAAGTTCATGTCATGGATTTTCTTGAGATCTTCCATAATAAATTTGAGGAAATATATGTCCTAGGATGCGGGTTTTAACCTTTCTTAAAAAATCTTGTGCATCGATCCAAGCCGTCCAAACCACGCTAGATCAAACAACCAAAGAGGATCCATTGCATATGTAGGCATAAGGCAGTTAACTAAGCTAGGTAGATGGTAACCGACCTCTCCTAGCTATGGCGTAGTAGGACCTAACTCATGCCATGATCCATCCATAGGATGTTTCCTTTGATATGGGAATCCACATGATAGGATGTGATTCCCTAGGTCCCAACTCATGTCACTCATGGTGATGCACATAGGATGGGCGAATAAAACTGGCAGAGGGGAGAGGTGTAGCAGCTAATGAGGGTTCTGCCAGCATGGATTTTCTTAACGTGTAGCGACAGGCGGGCATCAGTAGCATCGCATTGTTGGCGCAGGAGAGTGCGACGCATCCAGGTCTCGGGCCAGGGGGCTCGCACTCGCATATGCCGCATGTGTGCTCCAGAGTGATGAGATGAGACGAGGGCTTGAATTGATTGCTGCATGTTATTACAAAGCATTTAATTATCTCGCTGTACTCAGTTCCGGGCAAATCAAGAAAAGCCCTCCCTTCCTTACTTGTCTGTGCGTCCACCATGGCCACTGCTTTGGAGATCATGATTCCTTTTTCTCAAGCCTGCCCAATCAGGAGGGTTGAAAACGGTATAGCAAGGAGAGTTGTAAGATATACCTAGACCCCAAATAGAGAAAAGAGCGAGCAGGTTACCTACTATTGTCATGGTAACTGCAGGTACCTTGTCTCCTCTCCTAGGACGGGACGCACAACCACAAACCGACTTAGCGCAAAAACAAAGATCAAAGCCAAATGAGAGGAGAGAAATGGAGCTTTTCAATCTTTTCGCGGAATCATGCTGTGCATTTGCGTTATCCTCTTGGAATCATGTTGCGTCGTTGTTCTTACTTTGAGTAGTTGGTTGGATTGGGTATCATCAAATGAAATGGCTTTGTGCATCACTTGATACAGATGCCAGGTTTTTCCCATTTCAAAAAAAAAAAAGAAATAAAAACTGATGTCTCGATTTTTTGAGACTGGACATCCAGCGACATCGGTGCAAGTGCACATTTTTTTTCCTTGAAGGCGTTGCTTTAGAAGATTGAGACTTGGTGGTAGGTGTTATCAACCTCATCTTTATAAATGGTTCTGCCTTTGCTGACTACTATGTATTTTGATTGTAAGTTTGTGTGATGGATCCGCTGAAGATCTTTTGGGATAAATATACCTGTATTACAAAAGCTTGTGCATCGATCCAAGCCGTCCAGACCGCGCTAGATCAAACGGCTAAAGAGGGCCAATTGCATATCTAGGCGTAACACAGTTAACTAAGCTAGGCAGATCACGGTCGGCCTCTCCTAGCTAGGTCCTAGTAGGACCTAATTAACTCATGGCGTGATCCAACCACAGCATGTTTCCTTCGATAATGGGCGTCCATATGATAAGATGTGCTCCCTAGGGCCCAACTTATGTCACTAGCTCATGTGATGCACGTAGGATGGCCAAACAAAACTGGCTTAGGCCAACTCCAGCCCTAAACGAACGTCCGCTTTCTTGGATTTTTTTCCGTTTGGGTAGGACGATAGGGTCGTGACCGGGCCATTTCTCGGATGCGATGGCCGTGCGTCCAACGCGCGGACGCATCATGTCCGCGTATATTTTTTTGCAAGCCCATAAACTGTTTTCATCATTGATTTTTGATACATGGAAATACATCACCAAATGTTTACTAGAAAAGTAAGACCAAAGAAAACAAGAACCACATGAATACATTTTAGAAGATATCCAACTTTCATAACTGCTTCTGTAAGTTGGATTAGTGCCTTCTCGATGCACTCATTGTTGATCTGCGGAGGCTCGATCTTGCGTGCTTCTTTCTTCGAGTGTAAAGAAGTTGATGTTGCTTCCTCGCATCTAGTCTCATGTCTAGCCTCTATTCTATCAACAAGTGCACTAGTCTCATCTCTAGCTTCTATGCGAGCTTAAAGTACACGGACATCTACTAAATGCGCGCTATCAATATATCGATGTACTCTTCTTCCCAATACCAAAACTTGCATCCATTCTACACAATAAAATGGTAGGTTAGCACAAGTAGTCAAATCCAAGAGCACAACCGAAGCTAAAGTAGCACATACCCCGTCGTTTGAGCACTTGATGAACACCCATCCGGGATGTTCCGGCATTGTGGACACGCGACGCACGACCTTCTTTGGGCAGTCGTCGCACTTAATGAGTGGCAACGGTGCGCCGACGAGCTTTTGGGCTAGCACCGAGCCCGGCCGACCGCCATTCATGTATCTGTCGGCGGACCACCGACGGTGTAGATCCGAGCGGCTAGAGGAGGAGCCACTGCCTGCATGCGGCCTTGCGGCCTTGCCGAGGCCTTCCGGCCAATCCATGGCGCGACACGGTCTCCCACAGCCGGGCGAGCTCAAGACCGACCGGATCCGCTCCAAATCCGACCGCGGGGTGCGCTAATCAGGTGGCCATGGTTGGTTAGCTTCGGGGCGTCGAGGGGAAGGAGGCTGGGCGTGCGCGCGTCTGAGCTGCATAGTTGCAATGGCAGTGGCGGCGGCGGCGGCGAGGGGCGGAGTGGAGAAGAGTGGAGGGGGTGCGGCTGGAGGGGGAAGGGGGCGGATAGAAAAAGGGGTCCATGTGCCACCGGCGGGCGGGCCAGGGGAGGACACGCGCCCGTCTGTGTGCTGTCCGTTTCATCCCAAAAACGGCGCAAAGCTGGGTCGGGATGGGTCGAAAGCGGACAAAAAACGGATAAAAGTTCGTTTGTGCCTGCGTGTTGGGCCGTCTAGATTGTCCGTTTTATGCCAAACGGGGGGCCGGACGGATGGGGTCGCGCGCTGGAGTTGGCCTTACACGAGGGAGGGGGTTTATCAAGTGAGGACCCAACAGACCTCAACTCAACAGGAGGATGCTTCCTTGTCACGCCGGCCTGCGTGCGCCTGTGCCTTCGACGTGCAGCAGCAGCTGCTACGGGAGCAGCTAGCCAGCCGGCCGGACCATGTCATGCAATGCATGGGAAATGGGACCTCCCCCCGCCGTGCGCTGACAATCCCTCACCCCTCATCAGTCATCACCACCCCCTGTCGGCTGTCGGCTCCATCGTCCACCGGCTGCGTACGTTGCAAGCAGCAACTTATTGACTCGTACCACCACAAACACACGCTTCCTCTGGGGTCTGTATATATTGAGTGTTCTTCATTAACTCATAACCAAATATCAAGGGGATAAGCATACACCCGGCTTGTGCACGGCTAGGATATGCTCAATCAACATGAGCGCACGCATACACAAAAGATCAAGAGCGAAACCATACAAAACACAATGACCGCACAAAAGACTCTCACCCGCTTAGGCAAGCTCGGCCGGGTTGACTCGCCAAAAAAAAAAAAAAAAAAGCTCGACCGAGTTAGTCGAGTTTTGGTCAGCACTCTGAAAGAGTATCATGTGCGTCATAAGTAGCCACTTAGCCTGTAGCCAGACACTTACAGTGGCTGGTTAGTGTAAACGGGGTCACTGGCATCTTCCCCGCGGGAGGACAATTTGTCAGCAAGGTTGAATCTCAGGAGCTCCTCTAGCTGAGAGAGTCAGAGAGAACATGGTTCTGTCGAGAGAGGTCCGGTCCCGCTGCGCCTAGCGTAACGCTTGGGCATGGCGCCGGAGAGTTCCTGGGTCCCTTTCCCTCGCTTTATTTTCCTCGTGTTGACCGTGACTCCGTGAGGCACATCAGAGATCGATCCACCAAACCACCAGGCTAGGTCTTGTGGGTGTGTAGATAGATAGACCGTATATAGATAGATCTATATAGTGTGTGTTGGTGGATGGAAAACGACGCCGTTGGTTGTAAAGTACCCGCGTGAACCCGTAATTCAAACCGGGGTGGTGGCCGTCGCGGCCGTGGTACAGTGAACGCTCACGAAATCATAGATCCGTCGTTGCGTACGTACGTCCAGCAGATCGCCTACATGTCGCACGCACGCGCACTGTTGGAGATCGACGTGGTAGATAGGTCGAGAGAATGCAAGGACCATGTGGATTAACTTGAATGATACTACCAGTTTGTCAACGTGGATGCAATAAACTCCGACCCTTTCAAAGGAATCCGGATCCATCAACGCACTATACATGGTCCATCGACACACTATACGTGATCCAGCAACAAACTATATGCATGCATGCACGAATGATGCGCTACCGCCTGGCCCCAAGGCCGTTGGATGGCATATGCTGGCTGGTCAGCCAACGCATGTGAGTGACCTCCCATCATCTCACCACGCTGCCTTGCACGAGATGTGAAGCTAGCTAGGTTTGCAACGATGAACGACCACCACCATCATCATTGCCACATTAACTTCGTTTGTGTATTCTGCACTTGCAAGTTAGCAGTTAAGCCATGTTGGTGGCCCTGCCGGTCAGCACTGTAGTGGCTTGCTTGCTCCCTTCGCCCACACCCAACACTCAGCACCACTTCTCCCCCAAGCTAGTGTTAAGCTGAGATATCTAGCTGCTTTGGCTGGGTTAGCAAGGAAGATGAGTAATTGGACAGCAACTGCTGGTACATACTCCTTGCATGTTCTTGACTTGGGTTGATTGAGGGTTGGGGGTTGGGGCCCTACCCCCATCACCCTTCCTTCCTAGGACTAAATTTCTGGCTGGGTGGCGCCATTGGAGTACAAAACCTAACCAACCCCTCCCCACTTTTGAACTTGGCCGGCCTCACATGCATCATGCACGCAGGCAAGCAGAGCTAGCCTCCAACATTTCATTTCTGGTACCTCCTTGGCGCCTTGCTGCGCCAGATTAATAAACTTTGTGGAGACCTTTTGCTTTTTGGGTACTAGCTGTGTGATTGTGTTTAGCTTCTAGAATAAGAAAAGGGTGAGAGGAAATATGAGCAAATCTGAGGCATTGCTTTAGTATCGGTGCAAGCCTTGTTTTTCGGGCGTGGAGACATATACAAGAGTGTAGGTCTAGTTTGGAAACTCTTGTATATCAACTTCACGTCACTGGCTCCAAAAAAATTAAAAAAATAACTTCACGTCACTAGATTCCTGAAAAATATGAAGTTGTACTAAAGTTGAGATACTTATTTTGGGTTAGAGGGAGTAACATTTTTGGGCGCCCAAGAATTCAAGTAAGCTTGATGAATTTCTTAACTAAACGAACATGATAAGAACCCTAAATGTTTAGACGACGGGGTTTTCAACAAATCGTCACTGGAATTTCTACGACCACTATATTTTTTTCTCGACTCCTCCACAATGACAAACATTCTAGGACAAGATCTAAACCCGCAACCTAAGCAACCGCGCGCCAGTGAGTGTGCTTTCGTGTGTTCTAATCCACCATCGGCCGGCGATAAGTCTGTGATTGATCATGGCATGGTAACCCCACATTCATGTGTGTCGTGGCAGAGAAGAACATTGATTTGCTAGCTAGCCGTGCAGTTCATCAGCAGCCGGCGTGGCGTGGTTAAACGCGTTGCAGCCTTTTGGGCACTCGCACTACTCACAAGTAATAACTGGAGTACTACCCCAAGCAGCAGGCGTGCATTTCATTGATGTGATCTGGCGTGATAGTCAGCAGCAGCACGTACGGTTTTTTTTCGAAACGGAGGCAAAAGATTTGCCTCATCGATTAAATAAGAGAGAGTAGATTAGAGTTTTACAGCAACCACCTTAAACACGGCATGCGAACTACTCATGATATACAATAAGCCCTAGTTTCTTTGCACCAGCTGTAACCCAAAGCTTGGCCTCCTCCAGGATTGTGTTAAGAAGAATAGGCGGCGGAGCACTTTTGTGTCGGAACACCCTAGCATTACGTTCATTCCAGATGGTCTAGGAGACGAGGAGGGTTAGGGAGGCCAAGGCACTCCTGTTGGGGACGTGGCTCCCAGTACCATCCTCCCACCAATTCAGGACGGAGCCATGAAGATGGCACCTGGAGGTGTCAATGTGATGAAGACCAAGCTTGGCCGCGAGAGACCTCCAAAGCCAAATAGTGAAGCGGCACTTGAAGAGAAGATGAGCACCTATTTCCTGCTCCCTAGAGCAAAGAGGACACAGACCTTAGTTGGCCCACCCGCGCCTCTCCAGGCGGTCCGCAGTCCAGATCCTATCTTGAATAGCCAACCAAGCAAAGAATTTGATCTTCGGAGGAGCCCAAACTTTCCAGACCATGCGATCCATTGGTGACAAGGTTAACCCAAGAAATTGAGCTTTATAAGCACTAGCTGCCGAGTACATCCCATCATTGGAATGCTTCCAGGTGATGTCGTCCTCCCAATGCTCATCAAGATGGACGTCATCCAAAAGCATCCAAAGAAACTCTCGAATGTGATCTCCGGTGACGACGGTGTTGTAGCTGATTTTGAAGATCCAAGCGTTCCCTCTAATAGCCTCCCTAACCTTTCAGTTCTTTCTCCTGGAGGCCTCATAGATGTGTGGGGCGATCTCTTTGGGCTTACGGCCAAGGAGCCAAGGAGAATCCCAGAAAGGCGTTTTGGCTCCATTTCCCAGAGTAATGGTGGTGGAGGCATAAAAGAAGCTGAGATCATCCTCCGAACAAGGGTTGCCAAAACCAACCCACAATCTGTGGGGCTCCTTCCATTCGAACCAAGGCCACCTAAGGCAAAGGGCACGCGCAAATTTTTCAGAGTTAAGCACCCCCAAGCCACCATACTCCTTGGGCCTACAAACTGTGTCCCACTTCACTTTGCACTTGGCTCCCGTAGTCTTGTCAGCACGTGACCAGAGGAAAGCCCATTCAACCTTGGTCAGACTATGAAGAGTGCTTTGAGGCACGATGAGCGGTGTGACTGAGAACACCGCTTGTGAGCAAAGGACTGATTTGACAAGGGCCGTGCCACCCATAGCTGTGATGTTTTGGCCTTCCCAAGTAACCAATTTGCCGGCCGCCTTGTCTTCGAGATACTAAAAATCCACCCACTTGAGCTGCCAGACCGAGAGCGGGAGGCCTAAGTATTTGACCGGGAATGACGCACGGGTGGCCGGCAAGCTCCCAAGGATGGGCTCAAGATGAATGTGGGCACATCTAATTGGCATGACCGAGCTCTTCCGAAAGTTGCAACAGAGGCCCTGTAACCTCGCCAAAGCCTCTCAAGATCGCTGCAAGGTTGTCAATGTCCTGCTTGAAAGGAGCCACAAAGACGGCCGCATCATCAGCATAAAGCGAAGTCCGCATCTCGGCCCCCCGTCCCCGGACCTTGCGAAGGAGACCTTTTGTTGTTGCCAAATTAAGGATTTTCTGAAGCGTGTCGATCGCAATGACAAAGAGCAGGGGGGGGGGGAGGGGATCCCCCTGCCAAAACCCGCTGCCGTGCTTGATGGGCGGCCTTGGCAGACCGTTGAGAAGGATGCGGGAGGTTGATGTCGAGAGAAGAGCAGCAACCCAAGCACGAAATCTGGTGGGAAACCCAAGCCGTTGAAGAAGCTCCAGGAAATATCCCCACTTCATAGAGTCAAAAGCCTTCTTGATGTCAAGCTGGAAGAGGAGGGCAGGTGTTTTGCACTTATGTAACCTCCGCGCGAAGTTCCTCACATAGAAGAAGTTGCCATGGATGCTTTGCCTCTCGATGAAAGCGCTTTGGGCGTTCAAGACAATACCATCCATAAGTGGGGCAAGCCAGAGCGAGAGTACTTTGGCGATGATTTTGGCAATGGAGTGAATGAGGCTAATGGGCCTGTAGTCAGAAATGCCCTCAGCCCCATCCTTCTTGGGCAAGAGAACAACATTGGCCGAGTTTAGCCAGTGGAGCTCGTCCATGTGAAGGGAGTCAAAGCGTTGAACCACCCTTATGACCGTATGCTTGATGACCCCTAGCACCTCTTGAG
Organism: Triticum aestivum; assembly: GCF_018294505.1. Taxonomy (NCBI): domain Eukaryota; kingdom Viridiplantae; phylum Streptophyta; class Magnoliopsida; order Poales; family Poaceae; genus Triticum; species Triticum aestivum. The sequence goes on from NC_057801.1 coordinate 725,760,992, forward strand.
GAACAGTCTCGTGAAGCCGTCAGGGCCAGGTGCTTTATCAGAAGGCATGACCTTGATGGCCTCCCAAACCTCCTCCTCAGAAATGGTGGCATCAAGACTGTGACTATGCTGTGAAGCAAACTACAATGCTTTGCATACGTTTGTTGGCTCTAGTTTGCATACGTTTGTTGGCTCTAGTTCTACTCATGTTTTATGCATGAGTGAGCTTACACTTTTGTGATTTACATGAACTAGGTTAGGTGATTGTTAGCAGGTGCTACAAATTGCACCCATGCTAAGTTGGTTGAACCACCCTCCTATTAAAACCGCGACAAGTAATATGGATCGAAGGGAGTACATGATTTCAAAAAAAAAACAAAACTAAACAATCATGTGTTAGCCCATTATGGAGAAAATGGGCACCTTATCCGCCTGGTTGACCTTACTAATTAGTCAGCAAACAGCCTAAGCTCCCAGGACGAAGAATTTCTTTCTCCCTCTCTCGAGCGACCCCTTCCCTTTTTGAAATACTTTCCCCCTAGATTAAGCTAGCTCATTTTCCTCTCATGCACCGGCACTGTACACTCACAATATTAAACGGGAATAGTGGCAGTCATATGGTACTGCCAAGAAACCTCTGCAATGTCCTGATCGCCTCCATAACAATGTGTCCCCATAACAAAAGCAACATGATCTTCTTTAGCTTAGGCAAAGATTGATTATTGGCAGCATTGATCATGTCATGTTGCTTTCGAACCCTATTAGATCTATTCGTGCTTCTTGCATGCGACAGAAGTACAGAACATAACCCCGGGGTTTCTCTTTTTTTTGCGATGGAACCCCGGGCTTTCTCACATGCGCAACTTTCTCTTTCAGTATTAGTTGCTGGCTGTTAGGTCTAGCCGGCCGGCTGCTGGTAAGAGTATCTATAACCGGGCGTCTCAAACCCTTTTTATATGCCCGAACGGACGGCTGATCACTGACCGGTCGAAAAAAACCCGACCCAGGCGGGCTCCTTATACCCTGTCCTAAACGCCTGGGCTAACCGGCACCCCTCATATCCAACCCAAATATGGGGAGGCCCTGGCGTGCCCAGGCGCATCCGTCACGTGGGATCCGGCCCATGTTGGGCCATCCCGACGCCACATATATTTGTCCCATGCACTACACGGAGCAAACCGTAGCCACTCCTTTCGAGTCCACTCCCTTCTGCCCCATGCTCCCTTCCGGAGATCTCCAGCCCTTTCCGGCATGTCGGACAGTGGATCTAACTTCGACCACTCCGGATCCGTCAACTGGGGTATCGTCCCATGCGGAATGAAGGAGGCTATGGTTGTGCAATTGTCCTTCACCACTCTCAGGAGGAGTGCGCCCGCAGGGCGGAGCCCAATGGGCCAACCCGGTGGCACAGGCTACAGGGTCCAAAACTATTTATAGTACTAATTATCAGCAATTTGGCCCAAGGCATCAGGATGGCCCATCAAGGTGCCACAGGGCCGATGAAGAAGCTCGCACGGCCGCACCAGGCTCCTGGCTTCGCTTCCAGCAGCCCACTGCACACGTCACATATACACTCAATCTCAGAACCTCATATTTGGCACTTTACATGCCAGGGAACAAGGGAGCACCCCTCTGCCCCGGCGTGCCCACATGGGCCACCAAAGTGCGGGGCCGGAAAGCCAGAAGCACCTTGGTTTTTTCTGACTTTTTCTATTTTAACTTTTTCCTTTTTAAAAATAATTCAGGATTTCAAAAACAGTTGCAAATTGTGAAATGTTCGTGAATTCAAAAATTGTTCATGATTTGAAAACATGTTCAGGAAATGATAAATGCTCACGGATTCAAAAAGTGTTCACCGAATTAAAAAGCAGTTATTGAATTCAAAAATGTTCTAATTGCAAAAGAATAAACATTTTTTAATTTTAATGTTTTTATATTTTGATGAACAATTTTTTATCAGCATTTTCTAATAATGATGAACATCTTTCTAACTTGGTGCACAAATTTTGTATTCAAGAACATTGTTTCGGAAAAATGGGTGAACAATATTTGAATTCAATGAACAAGATTTGAATTTGACGAACATTTTTCAAAAGTAGATTAACAAATTTGGAGGTTGATGAATTTTTTTAATTCGACCAACAAATTTGGAATTTTGATGAATATTTTTAAAATCCGATGAACAAAAAATTGCATACGAATTTGAAAAGAAAATTCGCAAAAAAGGTGAAAAGTACTCAATTTCAAAAATGCTATCAATTTGAAAAATGTTTACAAATTTAAAAATGTTCACGATTGCAATAAAATGTTCCTAATTTCAACAGTTGTTCATGATTTCAAAAAATGTTCACAAATTTGAAAGATTTTTGAAAATTAAATATGAAAAAAAGTAAAATGGAATATAAATTAAACATGCAATACGAAAAAAGAAAAAAAGGAAGATAAAGGAAAACCAATGGATCTACAGGGCATACCTATATCGTCATAACTTGTTGATTCGACGAGGAGGATTCTCTACAGACTTGTTGTCCCCTAGCAAGAATAGCTAGGCTTTCCTGTCCTCCGGCGGCTCCTGTTATCGGAATAAATGACCACGGGCAGCCTAACCGGCTCTTCGTGGCTCTTCAAAAAATATCGGGCCGACTAAGCCCTCAAACATCCAAGACGCAGGGCTGCCTTCTCCTGGCCGGCTGTTCCACCGGCCGGCTGTTGGAAGGCGGCAAGGCTCTACTTGCCCTCTCGACGAAGGCCGACTCCTAGCAGCCGGCCACCAGAGGGCCGGCTCCTAGCAGCCGGCCCGGCTCGTACCCTCAAAGTTTGCACCCACATAACGGCGATAAGACGGGGCGTGGCTACAGTGAAGCCTGCCTCCCCTGAATCTCGGAGCAAGCGTGGCTACAGTGCACCCTACGAGGGGCCACTCCCCGTCCGGTGCTACACTGTTGCCAGGTTGACCACGACATCACCCATGACATGCTGTTAGTACGGCCCGCAGACGGCGGGCCCCTCCTGTCAGAGAGATACCAGAAGACGGCCGAGCTTGACCAGTCGGCCTGGGGGGAGGCCGGCTCCCAGGCATCGGCTCACCCCCACCCTAGAAGTTTGTGCACCATTAAGCAGATAAGACGGGGTAAGGCTACAGTGAAAGCCCGCCAGGCGGCGGCACTGTAGCCATGCTTACTCCGACAAAGCCATCGTCACCAAGAGTAAGGCTACAGTAACAAGCAGCCAACAAAACCCCCAGGCGGTAGGCCCAGCCTGTCGGCCAAGAGGCCGGCAGCCGGCGGGACCCACCAGTCGGCGGGCCCCAGCAGCCGGTGGAGAAGCCGGCAGCTACAGACACTGACGTTCTGGACCCACGTCCAACCAGATTACCATTGTACCCCTGGGGGGTAGGCCTATATAAACCCCCTAGGGTATCCATGCAAAGGGTTGATCTCTTAGAGTTTTAGACACCATATAGAGAGAAGAGGAGAGCTAGCCTTGCCCTTCTTCTTCCTCTAGCTAAACATCTCAAGGAGCCTCTTGTAGCTACTTGTTTTGATCTAGTGATCATGCAGAGACCCCGCAGAGGAGGAGGAGGGGTGTTATCTCCTAGGAGAGCCTCGAACCTGGGTAAGATTCGCCAGCGTGCATGTCTTCGCCTTATCCCGTTTCCAGGCACCAGCGATTTATTACTAGCTCCCACAATGATAAGCCACCCGTTGGCATATGTCGCACCTACCACCTAACATTTAGCGCCCACCATGGTGCCAGGTGCACCATCGTCCGAAGACCTGCTCTGGATGGGAACCCTCTTCCCCGACAGCGAGCGTAGCCAGCCCGGCACGCCCGATGGCACTTGCTCCAATGTGCTGCATGGCGTCGATGGCGCATGTGCAGCGAGATGCCTCGCCGATCTTCTCGGCGAGGACCGCCTCTCTGACAAGCCTGCGTCCGACGTGGGCACTGATTGCCCCGAGAGCCGCCTCATCAGCCTCCTCGACTAACTCCACGTCGCCAGCGAGCCTGCTGTGGATTTGGAGTCAGTCGGATCCGCAGACCCGATGCTTGTCGACTCCGACACGGCATCGCTTGACGCCTTCCCCACCAACGTGGTGGTCATCGACGACCCTCTCCGTCGAGCCGACAGCAGCAGCAACACTGTCACAGAGGTGCTGGTCTTCAGTCACGGCGCTGCCTCCAGCGGAAACGTCCACGACACCTTGCAGACGGCGCTGCATGACCTGTCCGCCCCCATCCCGGCCGACGCCAACGCTGATATGCTGGAGGCCCGCCGCCTTGCCCTCATCGAGAATGGCAAGAAGATAGCCTCCATGAGACGCCTCACCGAGGGTTACTAGCGCGAGGTTGATCATGCCACCTCTGGCACGCCACCTGCTGGCGGACCCAGCCGGATTGGCGCTGTCAAGAAGCACGGCGCGGCCATCGCTAGCATGCTGGGCGCTGACCGCCCAGTCTACGCCATGCCACTCAAGAACCTGCGCGCCGCCCAGGCGGCCGTAGTCAAGCTGGACGAGCTAGAGGGCGACGAGCTTCACTGCATGACCAGGCACGTCCAGCAGCTGATCGACGCGGTTACAGAGCGGCACGAAGCCGGCGCCTGTGCTGAAAGTCCTCCCCTACACCGAGAGCATGGTGCGACATCCCGGACGCCGACTGCAGGCGGCGCCTGCACGCGAAAAGACAAGGAGCCGACTGCTAGCCGCAGTCGGACTCGCCTCACCATCGAGCGTGACGCAGAAGGCCGCCCCCGAGCCGTGGAGCGACGGTGGCAACCCGCCTCCTCCTCCGCCTTGCAGGGAAAGATATCCCACCCTGCCGCCTGTCACGCATCCGACGCTCATCAGCCGACTGGGCCGCCACGAAGGGATCGGCGAGAATGATGCCCGCCATCGGATCGACCGCCTGGCGTGATCCCTAGCGCTGGAAGAAGAAGACGATGTCGGCCCGCCCTGTTTCGCCCCCCGCATCCGCGACGAGCCCTTCCCCAAAGGATTCTCGCTCCCAAGAAACACGCCAAAATACAACGGCTGGGTGAAGTCGGAAGACTGGTTGATAGACTACTCCGCTGCAGTCAGCATAGCAAATAGCAACAGGCGCGTTGCCATGAAGTACGTCCCTCTCATGCTTCAAGGCATGGCATGCACCTGGCTGAACAGCCTCGAGCCCTATAGCGTCAACAACTGGCTAGATTTCACGGAAGTCTTCATTCGTAACTTCACCAGCACGTACAAGCGGCCTCCCAAGCCCTGCCAGCTCTCCTTGTGCGTCCAAGGCCCCAGCCAATCAACTCGCGACTACCTCACGCGTTGGGCCGAGCTCCGCAACTCCTGCGAAGGGGTGCACGAGGTGCAAGCAATAGAGTACTTCACCGTCGGGTGCCGAGAGGGCACCCTCCTCAAGCACCGACTTCTCTGCGATGAGCCGGCTACACTTGATGAGCTGCTGATCATAGCAGACAAGTATGCCACAGCTGACTCCTGGATGAAAACCGAGCTCCGAGTGGACGCCTCTGGAAAGGTGCTTCCTCCGGCTCCAAAGACGCTGGCTGGCGACTCCAATCGACTCCCACATCAGAATGACAACAAGCGCAAGGCTCCTATGCCGCCTTCCACCAGTCGGCAGGTGGCCACGATCGAAGACGAGCAGCCCGAAGGGCAGCCTATGCCCAAGTGTCCGAAGGGTGGCAGGCCGGCTTGGCAGCCGGCTTTCTCCTACGAGCAAACCCTTGATGTCCCCTGCAAGTTCCACAGCTGCGCGAAGCCGTCCAACCATATAACTGGGAAATGTCATTGGCTCACACGGATCTCCAAGGGCGAAGGACTGTTGCCTCATTCGCCTGCTGGCCAGCCACCTCCAGCTCCTCAGCAGCCGGCCGCTTGCCCAGCAGTCGGAGCCATTCAGGACGAGTTCCCTGACGAGCATGCAGCCTACGTCATCTTCACGAGCCAAGCTGAGGACAGGCGCAGCCGGCGCCGACAACACCAAGAAGTCAATGCAGTCGCCTCAAAAGATCGAGAGTTTATGCATTGGTCTGAAAAGCCTATCAGCTGGAGCTGGGTTGATCACCCAGAAGTGATGCCGTCTCCAGGCTCTTATGTGTTAGTGTTGGATGCCACCTTCGCAGCAGAAAGGCGAGCTGCTCGTTTCTCGCGAGTTCTGATTGATGGTGGGAGCAGCATCAACATCCTATACCGTGAAACCATGGAGAAGCTGAACATCAAGACGAAGCAACTTTTGCCCAGTCGGACTGTGTTCCATGGCATTGTACCCGGCCTGTCATGCTCACCAATCGGCAAGATCAAGATAGATATCCTCTTCGGAGATAAGTATCACTTCCGTCGTGAAGTAGTCTGGTTTGAAGTGGTGGATCTAGAGAGCCCTTACCACGCTTTACTTGGCCGACCTGCCTTGGGCAAGTTCATGGCTGTACCCCACTATGCTTACCTCAAGATGAAGATGCCGAGCTCCAAGGGCATCATCACCATAGTCAGAGACTACAAGAAATCCTCTACTTGTGCTGCAGCCAACAGCCGGCTGGCCGAGTCCCTTGTGATTGCTGCTGAGAAGAAGATCCTTGACCGGGTTGTGGCCATGGCCGGCAAGCAGCCGAACCTATCGCCTGACCCCAAGGAGTCGGAAGCTCAGGGATCTTTCCAGCCGGCCAAGGAAACAAAGAAGATACCTCTGGACCCAGAGCACCCGGAGAGGTTTGCTGTTCTAGGAGGAAACCTGGACAACAAATAGGAAAGCGAGCTCATCGATTTCCTCCATGAGAATCGGGATATCTTTGCATGGTCCCCCAAGGACATGCCGGGTGTTCTGACGTACTTCGCCGAGCACAAGCTACACGTCCGAGCAGATGCAAAACCAGTCAAGCAGCCCCTCCGCCGACTGTCAAAGGAGAAGAGAAGAATTGTTGGTGAAGAGATAGCCCGGCTTCTGGCAGCCGGCTTCATTATGGAGGTGTTCTTTCCGGAATGGCTTGCCAACCCGGTCCTTGTGCTAAAGAAGAACAAGAAATGGCGCATGTGTATAGATTATACCAGCCTCAACAAAGCTTGCCCCAAAGATCCGTTTGCTTTTCCCCGGATTGATCAAGTGATAGACTCCACAGCCGGATGCGAGTTGTTGAGTTTCTTGGATGCCTACTCGGGTTACCATCAGATCAAGTTGGATCCAGCCGACCGCCTGAAGACCGCCTTCATCACAGCATTCGGAGCTTTCTGCTACCTAACTATGACATTCGGCTTGAGAAATGCCGGTGCCACTTTTCACCGTTGCATGCAGAAATGCCTCCTCAAGCAGCTCGGCAGAAATTCCCACGTCTACGTAGACGATAGTGTGGTGAAGACGGAGAAGCACGACACCCTGCTGGAAGATCTCAAAGAAACATTTGACAACTTGTGCTGATTTCATATCAAGCTTAACACTTAGAAATGCATGTTCGGAGTACCAGCTGACCAGCTCCTAGGCTTCCTGGTCTCTGAACGCGGCATTGAGTGCAACCCAGTGAAGATCAAGGCCATAGAGAGGATGGATATTCCCACCTGGCTTCAAGATGTCCAAAAGTTCACCGGGTGCCTGGCTTCCCTTAACCGCTTCATCAGTCGGCTAGGGAAGAAGGCTCTCCCCCTATACCAGCTCATGAGGAAATCCACTCACTTTGAGTGGAGCGATCGGGCGGACGAAGCTTTTCACAAGTTGAAGAAGATGTTGACCATGCTGCCTGTCCCGGTGGCACCGACTGAAAAAGAGCCCATGCTCCTTTATATTGCCGCAACCAGCCGGGTGGTCAGCACTGTCATCGTGGTTCAGCGCCCAGAAGAAGGCTGAGTTCAGCTGGTCCAGAGGCTGGTGTATTACTTGAGCGAAGTGCTGTCAACCTCAAAGCAGAATTACCCCCACTACCAGAAGATGTGCTATGGCGTGTACTTTGCGGCCAAGAAGCTCAAGCCCTACTTTCAAGAGCACCCCGTCATGGTCGTTTGCACTGCCCCGCTTGCTGAGATCATAGGTAGCCGGGATGCATCTGGCCGGGTGGCCAAGTGGGCCATTGCGCTGGCTCCTTACACCATCTTCTACCAGCCTCGCACCGCCATCAAGTCCCAACTGCTGGCCGACTTCCTTGTCGACTAGGCCGAAACCCAGTACCTTCCGCCAGCACCCAACTCCACTCATTGGCGGATGCACTTTGACGGATCCAAGATGCGCACCGGCTTGGGAGCCGGCATCGTCCTCACCTCTTCCAAGGGTGACAAGCTCAGATACACATTGCAAATTCATTTTGCCGCCTCCAACAACGTGGCCGAGTATGAGGCGCTCATGCATGGGCTCCGGCTGGCCAAAGAACTCGGCATCCGCCGGATCTTGTGCTATGGCGACTCAGACTTGGTGATCCAACAATCGTCTGGCGATTGGGATGCCAAGGACAAAAACATGGCGAGCTACCTCTTCCTCGTTCAACAACTCAGTGGATACTTTGAAGGGTGCGAGTTTCTCCACGTGCCACAGGCCGACAACAAGCAAGCAGATGCCCTGGCACAAATCGGCTCCACCCGGCAAGCTATACCAACCGGCGTCTCCCTCAAATGCCTCCTCAAGCCATCTGTCAAGCCGTCTCCAGAATCAGACTCCATCTTCGTGCCGATACAGTCGGATTTGACTTGGGGAACCCAACGGGCGGCTCGGGGACTTCGGAAGGTGGCTCGGGGACTGCTGTAGTCGCACCCGGCTCGGGGACTTCAGAACCCAGCCCGGGGACTACAACAGTCGGCCCGGGGACTACGACAACACAGCAGGCGGTGGTCGAATCCAACTCTTCACCACCCAACCCACCAGCCCTGGTCACAGTAGCCGTGTTGGTAATAGAAGAAGTCACAGCTCCATCATGGGCCCAACCCATCCTCAACTTTCTGGTGAATAGAGAGCTGTCGACTGACGATATCTCGGTAAGATAAGTTCAATGCCGAGCCGGAGCATACACAATAGTGAACAGAGAACTCGTTAGGCGCAGTGTCACTAGAGTCTTCCAGCGCTGCGTTGAGCCACAGAAGGCCATTATAATCCTCAAAGACATACATCGAGGCGAATGCGGCCACCACGCGGCCTCAAGATTACTCGTCGCCAAAGCTTTCCGCCATGGGTTCTTCTGGCTGTCTGCTTTGCAAGATGCCAAAGAAATGGTCAAACATTGCAAAGGGTGCCAGGTTTTCAGCTCCAAGCAACACCTGCCAGCTTCTGCACTCAAGACCATCCCCCTCACCTGGCCTTTCGCCGTCTGGGTGCTTGATATGGTGGGCTCATTCAAGACAGCACGCGGCGTCATGACACACCTCCTTGTTGCCGTAGACAAGTTCACCAAGTGGATTGAAGCGAAGCCAATCAAGAAGTTGAATGAGCCGACTGCTGTGACATTTATCACAGGCATCACCACCCGATATGGCATACCACATAGCATCATCACCGACAACGACACGAATTTTGCCAAAGGAGCATTGGCACGTTTCTGCGTGACACAGGGCATCAGATTGGACTTAGCATATGTTGCCCATCTGCAGTCAAACGACCAAGTCGAGCGAGCGAACGGCCTCATCCTGTCCGGCATCAAGCCCCGACTGGTCATACCACTGGAGCGCTCGGCCGGCTGCTGGCTCGAGGAGCTGCCGGCCATCCTCTGGAGCTTGCGTACTACCCCGAACAAGTCAACCGGCTTCACTCCTTTCTTCCTTGTCTATGGTGCTGAGGCTGTCATCCCAACTGACATCGAGTTCGACTCACCTCGAGTCACCATGTACAGGGAAGCGGAGGCCAAAGAAGCACGAGAAGACGGCATTGACCTGCTGGAAGAGGGCCGGCTGTTAGCACTCAACCGGTCCGCCATCTACCAGTAGGGTTTGCACCATTACCACAACCAGAAGGTCAAGCCAAGATCCTTCCAAGAGGGTGATCTTGTGCTCCGCCTGATTCAGCAAACAGCCGGCCAGCACAAGCTCTCGGCCCCTTGGGAAGGCCCCTTCGTCATCCGCAAGTCCTTGGTCAACGCACAGAAGCCCTTGGCGCGCAAGAGAGATGATTCCGACAAGGAGTCGGAACAACCATAGAACGCCAATCTCCTCCGAAGATTTTACAGTTAAATGTAGTATGTAACACGCTATCTTTTGTATTAAGTACAAGACATCGGGCTCCCCGAGGAGCACTCGGGGACTACCCCCTTTTATCTGTATGATGAGTATCATTCCCATGAATGTGTTACTACATTTGCTCTTCTGTCCGGCACCGGGTTCGACCAGTCGGCCTAGGGACTTGCCGCCTTGAATTATGTTAAGTACCACCTGCAGTCAGACAAGTAGTATGCTGGCACCTAAGCCCTCTCTTGCCAGAAGTCGCAGCTCGCAGAATCGACTGGAAAGAGCTAAAGGCAGGAAAAGATGCCCACACAAAAAATGGCTAATGACCAATGGGCTTACATAACACAAGCCGGCTCCCCACCCCGCCAATCGACTGTTAGATAGCCGGCTGGCCGGCTTCCCACTCACCTTGCTACAATCTAAGAAAGCTAAAGTACTTGCCCTCCCACACGACCAAGTCCTTTCCCAGCCACAGACTGCAGAGCAGCTATCCGGCTGGGAAGGCGGCGACCAAGGGAGGGCGGCAAAGGAAACAACCGAAAAAGATGAAAAGCAAGCACAGTCGAAAGTCAAATGCATGCAAGATTATATTTACACAAAAGGCCTTCGAAGGGCCGACATTCAACTTAGTCTGAATACACCCCCAATGGGTGGAACTGTGTGAATTTAACAAAAATTATTCAAAGACTAACAGACAGGAAGACAAAGGTAAACATGGCGGCTCAGGCCTAGGGACCAACGGGAGAGCTGGGCAGGTCAGTGGAGACGGCGGTGCTGGCTGGAGGAGTGGCCGGCTGGCGAGTCTTGTCTTGGTTATCTCAAGTGGCAGGTAGTGTGTTCGCGCGTGTCTCGTTGCTGGAGGCACGGTCGAGCTGAAGGTGGTCGGCGGCTCTACCATCCGGTGCGGCGTCTTCACCGTCCTCTTCCTCCTCCTCTTCACCCTCATCGCTGGAGTCAATCTCCTCCAACGAGTCTTCACCATCCACCGGGTTCAGCCTGAACCACTCCTCCGGCAGAGCAACGCCATCGTCGTTCGGCTCGGGGACAAAGGCGCTGGTGTCGGTGTACTCGGGGATCGCCAAAGCATGCTGGATGATAGCCGGCCGCACCGCCTCCATCTCCTCATGGGCCTCCTGCCGAAACATGGCCAGATGGGTCAAGTCCAGCCCGGGATACCACACACGGACAAACTCTGGTGCCCGCCTGGCGCCTGCCCGAGCTGTAGAAGCCTTCCAAGCCTTGAAGCGGCCAGCCGCCACCTCCAGCCAGTCGGCAGTCCGACTGGGAGTGCAGGGAATCACTTTGCCAGGCCAGAGGGTGGATAGCACCTAGGCTCCAACGCGCTGAAGGTGGCGGAGCATGCGGTGAGCCGGCTGGAGACGGGCTTGGATGGCCAAGAGTTGCTCCTCGAGCGTCCGGCGAGCGTCTGGCGCAATCTCAGCGCCAGCCTGCCTCTGCACGTTGCAGTGGGCCTCGATAAATTGGCTAGCAGCAACAAAGTAACTGGGGAAGTACTCTGCACCAAGAAGAAAAGAAAAGAAAAAACACAAAGTCAGAAGTCGGACCAAGCAGCAGGCGGCACGCAAAGGGACGAAGAGGAAGGCGGCTTACCGTCAACCATGTCTTCAATATGGCCGTAGCCATCATTCACCGCCTACCTCGTCTCGGCCTAGTTCACCGCCTTGGTCTCGTACTCGTCTTGGAGGGCGGCCTCGCTGTCCTTCACCACCTTCAGGGCCGCCTTGTGGCTCTCCTCCTGGTCGGCCAGCTCCTTGGCCAGGCGGTCGCGCTCCTGAGCTACGGTGTTGCACTCGGCCTCCTTGATGCGCAGGGCAGTCTGGGCCTCACCCAGTTGCTGTCGCAGGTCGGTGTTGGCCTCTCCAGAGATGACAAAGAAGAAAAAGCAATGAGAAAGAAGTCGTCAGAAAAGATCCGGCCCGACTGCTCAGCAGTCGGCCCAAATCTCGGGAACTACACCTAGTGGGTGCGCTGACGCGCCCCCACGAGAGATAGAAGATGGAACTCTTACTCCGTCTCTAAGACAAGTCGGCGGTCTTCTAAGTCAGCTCCTGGGTATGGGAGTTGAAGGTGGTCGCTCGGAGGTTATGATAGTCCTGCAAAAGGGATAGACGAACAAATAAGGACAAGTTAGCACTTGAAGTCTACTAAGATGTTCCAAGCCGCCTGCTTAGTAGCCGACTCGGAACTCGGGGACTACACCCAGTGGGTGCGCTGACGCGCCCCCACAGAAGAATTCAAGAACAAGAAGCAAAAAAGAGAGAAGCTTACCCAGATAGCTGTCCACATCGCCAGGAACTCTTGGTTGTATTGCTTCACCACGGCGGCCTGGGACTGAAGCCGGGTCCGGACGTCTTGAATCGCTGCATTCAGCACGGCCGTCCCAACACCCGGCGTCCACCCCGGCGAGCTGACGCTTGCCGTCTCCGGCTCCTGGGCTGACGAGCTTGAGCCCACGACCTTCTGCGGGTTCGGCGCCGAAGTAGCCTTCCCTGCGCGCTAGCGTGCCGGAGATCGAACCACGAGGTCCGCCCTTGCAGCCGACTCGCCTCCAGCCGATGGCACATGCAGCGCTGGGTTGGCCGCCTTGGTCCGCCGCAGTCGGCGCTGGTGGAGCCGCCTCCTTCTCCGGGGCGGCAACCTTGCCCTCCTCCCTCTCCATCACCGGCTCGTCGCCACCAGCTCCCTCTGGTGGCACCACCAGGATCTCAGGTGCCACGGAGCAGAGGGAGATGACGAGCTGCGGAGGCTGGTTACGCAGGGCTTCCTCCGCCTGCGTCGCGGCTACAACATCTGCCTGGGCCTTGGCCGCCGCATCGGCCTGCGCCCTCGCCGTCTCCTCCGCTGCCTCCTGTGCTGCCTTGGTGGCAGCTGCCTTCTGCTGCTCCGCCTCCCGCTCCTCGCGCGCGATCCACTCCGTCACCGCCTGAAGCTTGGCGCAAGGGTCCACGCGGTGGGTGCTGGTGGAGCCTCCGATCGCTCCAACCACGGAGGTAGCGACAGACCGCTCAAGAGAGAGCGGAGCCCTATTCCCAAGGAAGATAATAAAAATCAGAAGGACATGGGCAAGAAAAAAGAAAAGAATACGTGAGGGAGTTGGCGATTACGCAGAAACCATCCGCGGCTCCTTCACCACCTTGCGGAAGCGGGTGGCCTTCGCAGCCGCTTTGTCCCGCTTGGTCGCCGCAATCGAGCCCTTGGGCTTCTTCAGCCGGCTGCCGAATAGTATCAGCACAGCCCAGCATTTTTGCGTGCCGCCTTGAGTGGCCGGCGCGGCAGATGAGCTCACGCCCGGCTGGTCGGACGCCGACTGGCGGCATGGGGTGACTTCCGCCCCATCGTTGTCTGGCCAATCCTCGAGGCCGGCTCCAAGCCCTGAGCCGCCCGCCTCGCCGCCTCCTCCCACGGCGTCATCGTCCAAGGCGGCCGCCCCCAAGTCGGGGTCGTCCACATTGCTCTCCGTTCGGTCAGGGAGGAATTGACGCTCCGACCTCGTGGTGTCGGCCGCCGGCTGGAGGAGGGGTCTCTGTTCCACAAGCTGATTGGTCTAGTCGGCCAAAAAGAACTCGACAACAGAAGGAAAAGGATATAAGAAAAGAAAACTTACCATAGGCGGGGGGTCGGCGCGTGAAGACGACTCCTTGCTGAACAGACACTCCTCCATGAGCTTGCGGTTCACAAGATAGTTCACCATGTGAGCTTCCTCTGCGTGAGGCATCTCCTTGGTGCACAGCCGGGTTGGGTTGAGGTGCCTGCTGATCTGACAGATCATGTAAGGGCGGCCCTGGAGCGGGAGCACCCGGCACGCCACGAAGGCGGTCAGCAAGTCAGGCCCGTTCAGGCCCTCCAACTTGATCAACACCAGGAGCCACGCGACGTAGGCGGCTGCAGAAGGTGATAGCGACCTGGCCCGATAAGACCAGTTGGGCCGCTTCCCAGTCGGCGGGCCAGCTACGTAAGCCGGCAGGTTGACCCAATCACCTTCCGGGAAGATGCTCTTCATGTAGAAGTATGACGGTTGCCACATCTTCACCGACTGGATCAGCGCGATGGGAGGAAATGGGTTGTCGGCCACCGACCTCCGCACCGTGATGAAGGTGCCGCACTAAGTCGGCATGCTCTTGACGACGGTGCCGAGCTTGGAGTAGAAAAAGTCCCCTCAAAGCTCGATGGTGGGGAGGATGCCGGGGAAGCCTTCGCACAGAGTGACGAAGGCGGATAGCAGCACCACCGTGTTTGGGGTGAGGTGGTGCGGCTGAAGATTGTAGAAGTCAAGGAAGGAGCGGAAGGAGCCGCTCACCGGCAGGCCAAGGCCGCATAGGCAGTGCGAGCGGAAGATGACCCACTCGCCCTCCTCTGGAGACGGCGAGATCTCCCGCTCCGGTGCGAGGCGGACCCTCACATAGTCCTCGCTTGGCAGCCGCCGCGTCTTGCGGAGAAAATCGATGTGATCTTTGTGGACGTTGGAGCCGTCCCAGGCTCCGGCATGCGCCGTGGTGGTGAAAGGTCGACGGAGAAGGCGTGGCAACGACGAGAGCATGACCCCGCAACAGCGAAGCTGCGGTGCAGCAAGGTTGCCGGAGAAGCGGCGCGGTGGCGAGCAGCAGCAGCGACAGAGAAGGAGACGAAGAAGAAAATGGCCGAGTGGGAGACGAGCACGCGTGCGTCTTCCGCTCCCCCTCCTCCCCCTACTTATAGTGTCAGGACCCCGATCCTAAGTCACATCGATCTAGCATGTAACACCTCATATCACTTTGCGGCCTCACGCACGGTATTCCCACCGGTGTCGCCTTACCATGCCCGGGACCGTTTGCGCCTTTTGGCACACGTATATGATAGTGTCGCTAGCATCCATATGACAGAGAACCCGGGCTGACATGGCTAGTTGTGAACCCAAAGTGGCTCTAACTTACAGGGACAGGCATACATGACCTAGCATCGAACGTGTCGGTCATCAGCGAGTGAATCCGGGCTGTAGCAACTGGGCTAGCAGGACTCCGGTAAACCAGGCTGTAGCGGGCTAACAGGACTCTGGTTTTCATCGCGTGACATTTCCCCGAAGGGACAGACACAGGAACGAAGAAGGACACATGCCGGCCAGCCTAAGTGTTCCGGAGCAGTAGCAAGCTACCAGGGCTCAGTGGAAGCACTAGGAGACATTTCCCGGTAAGAGAGGCTACTAAGGAAAAACAACTAGATAGTCAGATCCCACACATAGCAATACACATTACACGTATGCATAACATGCAAGTATGTGTTGTACAACATGGCATCACAGCATAACTCAACAACTCATATAGATAAAGCTCAAAGAGCCATCATAGCATTTATTGCAAACAGGGGTCACAGGACCCATCATACAGAGCATACAAGCAACAAGCGTAAGCATTACATGTCTGGGTACACACATCTACAAATGGAAAAGGCTGAAGAGCCTGACTATCTACAACATCCGATCAAGATCGTAGCTGAGGTACAAGCTACTCGTCGAAGTCCACGAGAACACTAGTAAGACCGAAGTCTCCGCTTCAAAAACATAAATAAAGCAACATGAGTACAAAGGTACTCAGCAAGACTTACATCAGATCCTATCATACATGCATTTGTATCAAGAGGGTAATGTGGGGTTTGGTTGCAGCAAGCCAGCTTTGACTCTGTGGCTATCCTGTTCTACGACTACCAGAACTTCTTTGAGGTGATATGACACACACGAGTCCACTAATCACCACACAATACACTACTATGGATTCATCCCCGTCTCCCTATGAGAAGGCCATCCATAGCACTCACACTTGTCTTGAGCATTTTATAGTATCCACTTCAAGTTGTCTATGTACCATGTAAGCATCCAAGAAGTCCATAACCGCGGACCCGACTATTCGAATAGATCATGTTAACCCTGCAGGGGTGTACTTCTTCACACACGCTCTCGCCACTTACCGCCATGTTCACGTCATGTATCTCGGCAACCTTCAAGCGGAAGCCTGGAGAGGGTGTCGGCCATGACCTGACTAACCACACAAGACTCTAATCCAGGTTTATCGCCTATTCGGGTTCCATCCGCAAGGAGATCCGGCCGGGGTGTCGCTCACGGCCCCAAACGATGTGAGCAGGGTTCCCAAGCCCACCATCCGGGTGCCACTTGGTACACCGCGCCACCTGTGCCTAGTCTGTCCCAAGCCCACCCTGTCGGGTGCCACTCGGTAGAAAAATAGCACTACCTACAAACACCAGAAACTAGTTGCGACTCCTGGACAGAGATCAAGTCGGTTAATAAGTCGAGAGGGCTTGGAGCGCCCGGAGCCCAATGTGTGGTAGTATCGAGTCATTGGACAACATACATAGAACTCAATGCTTAAGGACGGTTCCAGTGAGACAACCCACCATGTACTCCTACATGGCCTCTCACCGCTACCTTTACCAAATCGTGTTCACACACTTCACTCTCAGCATCAGAACATAAAGCACTGCACTCCAATTCATTCCCAATGAATCAGACCTGACACACTCTAAGCAATAGCAGGCATAGCATGGTAGGAACACAACAATGGCTTCAATCAACTCCTACACATGCTAGTGGGTTTCAACTATTTACTGTGGCAATGACAGGTCATGCAGAGAAATGGGTTCAACTACCGCAGCACAAAGTAGCAGATGAATCGTTGTTGTCCTAATGCAATAACTGAGAGCAGGAGCGAGAGAGTAGGATTATATCGGAATGAACAAGGGGGTTTGCTTGCCTGGTAAATCAACAAGGGAGGCACTGCTTCACAGACAGGTACTCTGGAACGTCTCCGGAGCAGGACCTATCGAGAAGGAACGGTGCCAACAATCAATACACAAGCATATGCAACAATATGATGCATGAACATGGTATGAAGATGTGATGTTGTTTGAGCTAATGCAACTAGTATTCATTTGGTTTGAAGTCCATTTGAACCAAAGGTTCAAATGCAACTCCAAGTTAAGCTCTTATATATTCCATTTACATGTTTTCACTTATACAGCATGTATAAGTTGGTTTGTCATGCATGAAACTAGTACAGATGGAAAGATTGCATTTTTCTGATAATTTTTCATATATAATTTATTTCAATCTGAGCTAGGGTTGAATCGATATGAATTTTTGAAGTTTTGAACATTTTCTGGAATTTCCTGATTTATTTTAATTCCAGAAAATATATTATTGCGCCAGCATGATGTCAGCAGGTCAACCGGGCTGACCAGGGTCAAACCTGACGTGTGGGGTCCACACGTCAGTGTCATAGTTAGTTAACAGAGTTAATTAGCGCTAACTAAACTAACACCTAAACTAAACAGGGGCATGGCCCACGCGTCAGTGACCCTGGGGGGGGGGTCAAACCCCAGGTCAGACAAGTCAAACCCACCGGCGGTTAGTCGCCGGCGAGATCCGCGGTGTACTTGTGCCCCGGGTTTCCTCTGTGGTGCTCCAAATGACGCGCGGCTAGGCGCGTTGGAGAGCCAGCTCGAAGGCGCGTCGGCCGGTGGCCGTGGCTGGGCCTGGGATGGCCGGAGTCGGCGGCGGCGAGCTCGGTTGCGGCCGCTAGAGTTCGGTCGTGCACAAGAGCGCGTTTGGAGCTCGAAGACGAGCGAAGCAAAGCGCTAAGGATGCTCTACGGGGCCTTACGAGCTTGTTGGACTCGCCGGGGTGACCAAATGTTCACCGGAGCTGCGTCAACGGCGAGCTCGGCGGCGGCGAAGGTTCGGCCATGGTGGAGACGACAGCTAGAGGGCGAGCGTGACCAGGGGATAGAGGGGAGAAGAAGCAGGGCTCACGGCGGACTTGCAGGGCTGCTCGTTGTGGCCGGGGACGCGCTGGAGATGACGAAGCGGTGATGGCGATCTGCGGCGGCCGGAGGTGATGAAGGCGACGGCGACGGCTCCACGGGGCGTTTGGCGAGGCACGGCTTGGCGGAGAGGACAAGGGAGTCGTGGCGGAGCTCGTGGACACGACGGAGGGACGAGGGGGAGGCAGTGGCCGCGACAACGGCGAGCGGTAGCGTCGGTGGCGTTCGGCCGTGAGAGAGAGAGCGAGGGAGAGGAGAGGAGAGGATCGGGGGAAGAGTGAGAGGGGTACGGGGCGTGCGTGGCGTCGCGCAGGATCATCCAGAGCGACGAGGGGGAGGACAGGCAGGCAGGGAGGGAGGAGGTGGCGCGGCGCGGCGGTGCGTGCATCGGGCATGCGCCCGACCTCCTGTCGGGGAGGAAGACGACAGAGGAGGGGGACAGGTGGGCTGGGCTGGCCAACTGGGCCGGCCGGGCCGCACAGTGCTGGGCCAGCACAGGAGCTAAGCGCCAGGTAAGTATTCTCCTGTTTTGTTTCTTTTTCTATTTTTCTGACATTTGTTTGGTTTAATAAAAAATACTAAACCATTTTATTTTCTTATGCCAATTTTTATGGAAGCTAGTTATATTATTCCAGAGCTCCTTTATAAATGGCATAATTTTTGGACAATATTATATATATATATATAACAATATATATCCAAAGCAAATAATTACTGCATTAATTCCAAATGCCCAAAATAAATACTTATGAGGTCCTAAAAATATTGGTTTGATTTTTATCTCTGTCCAATATTTTTAGAGAGCAACATGAGCATTTTCTTGGACCTTTCTGGAACAATTTTTATTTGGGTCATTTCCAAAAATGATTCTGAGGGTTTCACAAATCCCCATTTCAAATTTAAATGGAATTTAAACATGATGCACAAATGACTAGCTAGCCTTGAGCATACCAGAACTAGGGATGTGACAACTCGCCCCCACTTGAAAGAATCTCGTCCCGAGATTCAGGGGTCGACGGAAAGAAAGCGGGGTACTCCAATCGAAGACGATCTTCTCGCTCCCAGGTAGCTTCTCTCTCGGAATGATGAGACCACTGAACCTTGAGAAACTTGATGTTCTGACGTCGAGTAACACGCTCTGCTTGATCAAGAATGCGAATCGGGTACTCTCGGTATGTGAGGTTATCTTGGAGACCAAGCGTTTCGTGGTCCACTCCGCGGATGGGATCCGAGAAGCAACGCCTGAGTTGAGAGACGTGGAAGACATCATGAACTCGAGAAAGATGTGGGGGTAGTTCCAACTGGTAGGCAACCTCTCCTCGTTTAGCGAGAATGCGAAAAGGACCAATGTAACAAGGAGCCAACTTGCCCTTGATACCGAAGCGATGGGTACCCTTCAAAGGAGTGACCCGAAGGTAAGCTTGGTCGCCAATTTCATAAGTCATATCCTTATGATGGCGGTCACACTGGCTCTTTGGATGAGACTGGGTGGTTTTCAAATTCTCACGAATGATGCGAACTTGCTCTTCTGCTTCCTGGATCATGTCCGGTCCAAAGAATTGTCTTTCACCGGTTTCTGACCAGTTCAAAGGTGTTCGACATCTTCGTCCATAGAGAACCTCAAAAGGAGCTTTCTTGAGACTGGATTGATAGCTATTGTAATAAGCAAACTCGGCGAAAGGAAGACATTTCTCCCAATCCATACCGAATGAGATAACACAAGCTCTAAGCATGTCTTCGAGAATTTGATTGACCCTTTCCACCTGACCACTCGACTAAGGGTGGAAAGCGGTACTGAAGGAAAGATGGGTTCCCATGGCAGTTTGGAAACTCTCCCAGAAATGAGAAGTGAAAAGACTGCCACGGTCTGAATTGATCTCTAGTGGAACACCATGGAGTGACACTATTTAAGAAATATATAAATCAGCGAGCTGACTAGCAGTGATACTCTCTCGAACAGGTAGGAAATGAGCCACTTTGGAAAGACGACCAACGACTACGAAGATAGCATTATTCCCTTTCTTGGTCCTGGGAAAGCCGGCGATGAAGTCCATACCAACTTTATCCCATTTCCACTCAGGAATAGCTAAAGGCTGAAGGGTGCCAGCAGGTCTTTGATGCTCTGCCTTAACGCGACGACAAACGTCACAGTTGGCAATGAACTGAGCAATTTCTCTCTTCATCCTAGTCCACCAGAACCTCTGGCGTAGGTCCTGATACATCTTAGTACTACCAGGATGAATCATGAGAGGAGATTCATGCGCCTCCTTAAGAATCAATTGTCGCAGATGTTGATTCTTGGGAACCACCAAGCGATTCTCAACGAAAACAACACCACGATCATCCATAGAGAAACATCCACCAACTCCCTTCTTAATGTTTCTCTTGATCCGAGAAATTCCTGTGTCTTGCTTTTGAGCAGCGACAATCCGATCTTCAAGATCAGGTTTCGCCACCAAGGTAGAAAGGAATCCGTGAGGAGCAATGTGAAGATTGAGCTTACAGAATTCCTCATGGAGAAGTGGTTGGACTTGCTGCAACATGAGATTGTTGCAATAGGATTTACTGCTTAACGCATCAGCCATGACATTGGCTTTGCCTGGGGTGTAGGTAATCCCTAGATCATAATCTGTGATCAACTCCAACCAACGTCTTTTCCTAAGGTTCAGGTCTGGTTGGGTGAAGATATACTTGAGACTCTGGTGATCGGTGTAGATCTCGCAACGTTTACCAAGGAGGTAATGTCGCCAGGTCTTGAGTGCATAGACTACGGCTGCAAGCTCTAGATCATGTGTAGGATAATTCTCCTCATGTGGATGCAACTGTCGAGATGCATAGGCAATCACATGACGATCCTGCATAAGAATGCAACCTAGTCCCTATCATGAGGCGTCGCAGTAGATAACAAAGTCCTTTGTGAAATCCGGTGGCACAAGTATGGGAGCAGAAGTCAGGCACCTTTTCAGTTCCTGAAAACTATACTCACACTGTGGGGACCACTCAAACTTTTTATCTTTCTTAAGAAGTTCCGTGAGGGGTTTGGCTACTTTGGAGAAGTTTTCAACAAAGCGGCGACAATAGATGGCTAGACCAAGGAAACTCCTAACTTGTTTAACGGTTTCAGGTGGAGTCCAATCGAGAACAGCCTTAACTCTCTCGGGATTGACAGCAATGCCCTTACCAGAGATTACGTGGCCTAGGTAGGTCACTTCTGGCATAAAGGCGGTGCTCTCTGAGTTTTTCTAATACAAGTCTAAGATGTTCGGCATGCTCTTCCTCGTTCTTCGAGTAAATAAGAATATCATCGAGGTAAACCATGACGAACTTATCTAAGTACTCCATGAAGATCGAGTTCATCAAGCGGGAGAAAGTGGCTGGGGCGTTGGTTAGGACGAAGGACATGACGGTGTACTCGTACTGGCCATAACGAGTGACAAAAGCCGTCTTAGGAATGTCCCCTTTTCTGATCTTGATTTGGTGGTAGCCTAACCTCAAATCCATCTTGGAGAAGACTGAGGATCCAGCGATCTGATCATACAGGTCGTTGATCCTGGGGAGCGGATATTTGTTCTTTATCGTGACCAAATTAATGGGACGATAATCTACAACCATCCGGTCCGTACCATCCTTCTTCTTGACGAAGAGGACGGGGCAAGCCCAAGGAGAAGAACTAGGGCGGATGAAACCCTTTTGCAAGGACTCATCAAGTTGTTTCTTAAGCTCGGCTAGTTCTAAGGGTGCCATCTTGTAAGGTCTCCTAGCAATTGGAGCAGTTCCTGGGATAAGATCTATAACGAACTCTACATCTCTATCAGGTGGAACACCTGGCAGTTCCTCTGGAAAGACATCCGGAAAGTCACGGACTACCAGAATATCTTCAAGGTCAGGGAGAGGGCTGGCATTAAGAGAATAGAGCTGACGCTTCGCAACTCTAGTGGAGACAGTGACTATCTTGCCAGATGGGTGTGTAAGCTGAACAGATCTTGTGTAACAATCAATTTTGGCATGATGAGCTGTCATCCAGTCCATACCTAAGATGATGTTAATATCTGTAGACTTGAGGGCTACAAGTGAGGCAAGGAATACAAGTCTGTCAACAAGGATTTCGTTACCATGGCTTACACTAGAGGTTTGCCATTTGGATCCAGGAGTTTGGATGACTAGCGGAGAGGGCATATCACAAAATGACAGGTTGTGCAAGTTAGCATAGCTTTCAGAAATGAAGGAGTGAGATGCTCCAGTATCGAATAGAACCGATGCTGGATGACAGTTGACAAGGAGTGTACCAAGAACAACATCCGGATCATCATGAGCGTCTTTAGCTGAGACGTGATGCACGCGTCCACGTTCAGTGGGGGCTGACTTGACACTGATCATCTTGCGTGATGGCTTAACACGTCCAACACTCTTCTCGGGCTGGGGTGGAACACAACTAGTCTGAGAGTAGTCACGTGCATAGTGTCCTGGCTTCCCGCATGTGAAGCAAGTCCCTGAGGTTGGACGTGGACCCGCACTGACAAGCGGTCTACCAGTAGGCCTGGGTGGAACATATGACTGAACTGGGGGAGGCACCACATGGGATGGCCTCGGTGCATATCCGGAAGGAAGAGCGGAGTTTGGAACCCAAATCTGGCGCTTCTGAGAACTAGAACCGGAGGAAGATCCCAAATCACAGGTGTGCTTATGAGACTCCTCGTAAGTGAGTTGAGCTGTCTCTGCATGGATGGCCTTATTCACAAGAGCCTGGAATGTATCACAATGATGTAGATGGAGATCACGAGGCAACTTGGGGTTGAGACCCTTCCGAAACCTAGCCTGCTTCTTGGCGTCCGTGGACACTTCTTCTGTGGCATAGCGGGCGTGGTTCTCAAACTCTCTACTGTAAGCATCAACAACCCTCTTACCCTGGGTGAAACTACGGAACTCTTCTCTCTTGCGATCAATGAGGGCTTCAGGAATGTGATGCTCGCGAAAAGCCTCAGTGAAATCTCTCCAGGTAGGAATCTGGCCAGCTGAAAGCATAGCCTCATAGTTCTGCCACCAAAGACTAGCAGGACCTTCCAGGTGGTATGTGGCATAGGTGACCTTGTCATCTTTAGCTACGTTTGCAGAACGCAGCTTATGAGTGATGCTATGGAGCCAGTCATCTGCATCGAGTGGCTCAATAGAATGATGAAAGGTGGATGGGTGCAAGCCAATGAAGTCATGAATGGTCGCAGACTTATTGGACTGATGGGCGGTGTTCTCCTCGATACGTGCCAACAAGCGGTTAGACTCACGCTTGTTCCCCTCCATCTCTAGCATGAACTCTATCAACGAAGGTTGATCGGGAGGATCCTCGTCCCTACCATCTCCGTGGTTCTGGCTACGAGCAACAGAACTTCGCTTAGCTGATGACATCCTGAGAAACGAGGCCAAGGACGGAATCAGCATCATCTATAGGCTATAGAATGTAGGATAACGAAATTAGTATCTCTCGAACTCCTAGGGCAATTCCGGCAGCATAACGGCAGTAGAATACTCAGAATGAGACAGGTAGTACAACAACTCAACATCACCACTCAAGGTTCTGAGATAGTACTAAACAGACTACACCAGAAGTACTCAAAACTGGGGTATGACTCTGATCAATCAATCCTATGGGACTACGGAGTAGTAACACGTGATCCTGATAGACGGAAAAGAAGCCTAGTTCCTTTACCCCGTAGGAAAGATAGGATGACTCAGATCAGAAGGCCATGAGATATAAGGAGTAAAAAGAGCCTTACGTTCCTTCCCACAATCAATTCCTTTATATAACTAAAGAATTTCTAGACTCAACTTCGACCAGTTTGGCTTGGTAATCCTACAGGCAGTCAGGCTCTGATACCAAAGCTGTCAGGACCCCGATCCTAAGTCACATCGATCTAGCATGTAACACCCCATATAACTTTGCGGCCTCAGGCACGGTATTCCCACGGGTGTCACCTTACCATGCCCGGGACCGTTTGTGCCTTTTGGCACACGTATATGATAGTGTCGCTAGCATCCATATGACAGAGAACCCGGGCTGACATGGCTAGTCGTGAACCCAAAGTGGCTCTAACTTACAGGGACAGGCATACATGACCCAGCATCGAACGTGTCGGTCATCAGCGAGTGAATCCGGGCTGTAGCAACTGGGCTAGCAGGACTCCGGTAAATCGGGCTGTAGCGGGCTAACAGGACTCCGGTTTTCATCGCGTGACATTTCCCCAAAGGGACAGACACAGGAACGAAGAAGGACACATGCCGGCCAGCCTAAGTGTTCCGGAGCAGTAGCAAGCTACCAGGGCTCAGTGGAAGCACTAGGAGACATTTCCCGGTAAGAGAGGCTACTAAGGAAAAACAACTAGATAGTCAGATCCCACACATAGAAATACACATTACACGTATGCATAACATGCAAGTATGTGTTGTACAACATGGCATCACAGCATAACTCAACAACTCATATAGATAAAGCTCAAAGAGCCATCATAGCATTTATTGCAAACAGGGGTCACAGGACCCATCATACAGAGCATACAAACAACAAGCGGAAGCATTACATGTCTGGGTACAGACATCTACAAATGGAAAAGGCTGAAGAGCCTGACTATCTACAACATCTGATCAAGATCGTAGCTGAGGTACAAGCTACTCGTCGAAGTCCACGAGAACACTAGTAAGACCGAAGTCTCCGCTGCAAAAACATAAATAAAGCAACATGAGTACAAAGGTACTCAGCAAGACTTACATCAGATCCTATCATACATGCATTTGTATCAAGAGGGTAATGTGGGGTTTGGTTGCAGCAAGCCAGCTTTGACTCTGTGGCTATCCTGTTCTACGACTACCAGAACTTCTTTGAGGTGATATGACGCACACGAGTCCACTAATCACCACACAATACACTACTATGGATTCATCCGCGTCTCCCTACGAGAAGGCCATCCATAGCACTCACACTTGTCTTGAGCATTTTATAGTATCCACTTCAAGTTGTCTATGTACCATGTAAGCATCCAAGAAGTCCATAACCGCGGACCCGGCTATTCGAATAGATCATGTTAACCCTGCAGGGGTGTACTTCTTCACACACGCTCTCGCTACTTACCGCCTTGTTCACGTCATGTATCTCGGCAACCTTCAAGCGGGAGCCTGGCGAGGGTGTCGGCCACGACCTGACTAACCACACAAGACTCTAATCCAGGTTCATCGCCTATTCGGGTTCCATCCGCAAGGAGATCCAGCCGGGGTGTCGCTCACGGCCCCAAACGATGTGAGCAGGGTTCCCAAGCCCACCATCCGGGTGCCACTTGGTACACCGTGCCACCTGTGCCTAGTCTGTCCCAAGCCCACCCTGCCGGGTGCCACTCGGTAGAAAAATAGCACTACCTACAAACACCAGAAACTAGTTGCGACTCCTGGACAGAGATCAAGTCGGTTAATAAGTCGAGAGGGCTTGGAGCGCCCGGAGCCCAATGTGTGGTAGTATCGAGTCATCGGACAACATACATAGAACTCAGTGCTTAAGGACGGTTCCAGTGAGACAACCCACCATGTACTCCTACATGGCCTCTCATCGCTACCTTTACCAAATCGTGTTCACACACTTCACTCTCAGCATCAGAACATAAAGCACTTCACTCCAATTCATTCCCAATGAATCAGACCTGACACACTCTAAGCAATAGCAGGCATAGCATGGTAGGAACACAACAATGGCTTCAATCAACTCCTAGACATGCTAGTGGGTTTCAACTATTTACTGTGGCAATGACAGGTCATGTAGAGAAATGGGTTCAACTACCGCAGCACAAAGTAGCAGATGAATCGTTGTTGTCCTAATGCAATAACTGAGAGCAGGAGCGAGAGAGTAGGATTCTATCGGAATGAACAAGAGGGTTTGCTTGCCTGGTAAATCAACAAGGGAGGCACTACTTCACAGACAGGTACTCTGGAACGTCTCCAGAGCAGGACCTATCGAGAAGGAACGGTGCCAACAATCAATACACAAGCATATGCAACAATATGATGCATGAACATGGTATGAAGATGTGATGTTGTTTGAGCTAATGCAACTAGTATTCATTTGGTTTGAAGTCCATTTGAACCAAAGGTTCAAATGCAACTCCAAGTTAAGCTCTTATATATTCCATTTACATGTTTTCACTTATACAGCATGTATAAGTTGGTTTTTCATGCATGAAACTAGTACAGATGGAAAGATTGCATTTTTCTGATAATTTTTCATATATAATTTATTTCAATCTGAGCTAGGGTTGAATTGATATGAATTTTTGAAGTTTTGAACATTTTCTGAAATTTCCTGATTTATTTTAATTCCAGAAAATATATTATTGCGCCAGCATGACGTCAGCACGACGTCAGCAGGTCAACCGGGCTGACCAGGGTCAAACCTGACGTGTGGGGTCCACACGTCAGTGTCATAGTTAGTTAACAGAGTTAATTAGCGCTAACTAAACTAACACCTAAACTAAACAGGGGCATGGCCCACGCGTCAGTGACCCTGGGGGGTCAAACCTCAGGTCAGACAAGTCAAACCCGCTGGCGGTTAGTCGCCCGCGAGATCCGCGGCGTACTTGTGCCCCGGGTTTCCTCTGTGGTGCTCCAAATGACGCGCGGCTAGGCGCGTTAGAGAGCCAGCTCGAAGGCGCGTCGGCCGGTGGCCGTGGCTGGGCCTGGGATGGCCGGAGTCGGCGGCGGCGAGCTCGGTTGCGGCCGCCGGAGTTCGGTCATGCACGAGAGCGCGTTTGGAGCTCGAAGACGAGCGAAGCAAAGTGCTAGGGATGCTCTACGGGGCCTTACGAGCTTGTTGGACTCGCCGGGGTGACCAAATGGTCACCGGAGCTGCGTCGACCTAATGCAATAACTGAGAGCAGGAGCGAGAGAGTAGGATTCTATCGGAATGAACAAGAGGGTTTGCTTGCCTGGTAAATCAACAAGGGAGGCACTACTTCACAGACAGGTACTCTGGAACGTCTCCGGAGCAGGACCTATCGAGAAGGAACGGTGCCAACAATCAATACACAAGCATATGCAACAATATGATGCATGAACATGGTATGAAGATGTGATGTTGTTTGAGCTAATGCAACTAGTATTCATTTGGTTTGAAGTCCATTTGAACCAAAGGTTCAAATGCAACTCCAAGTTAAGCTCTTATATATTCCATTTACATGTTTTCACTTATACAGCATGTATAAGTTGGTTTTTCATGCATGAAACTAGTACAGATGGAAAGATTGCATTTTTCTGATAATTTTTCATATATAATTTATTTCAATCTGAGCTAGGGTTGAATTGATATGAATTTTTGAAGTTTTGAACATTTTCTGAAATTTCCTGATTTATTTTAATTCCAGAAAATATATTATTGCGCCAGCATGACGTCAGCACGACGTCAGCAGGTCAACCGGGCTGACCAGGGTCAAACCTGACGTGTGGGGTCCACACGTCAGTGTCATAGTTAGTTAACAGAGTTAATTAGCGCTAACTAAACTAACACCTAAACTAAACAGGGGCATGGCCCACGCGTCAGTGACCCTGGGGGGTCAAACCTCAGGTCAGACAAGTCAAACCCGCCGGCGGTTAGTCGCCCGCGAGATCCGCGGCGTACTTGTGCCCCGGGTTTCCTCTGTGGTGCTCCAAATGACGCGCGGCTAGGCGCGTTAGAGAGCCAGCTCGAAGGCGCGTCGGCCGGTGGCCGTGGCTGGGCCTGGGATGGCCGGAGTCGGCGGCGGCGAGCTCGGTTGCGGCCGCCGGAGTTCGGTCATGCACGAGAGCGCGTTTGGAGCTCGAAGACGAGCGAAGCAAAGTGCTAGGGATGCTCTACGGGGCCTTACGAGCTTGTTGGACTCGCCGGGGTGACCAAATGGTCATCGGAGCTGCGTCGACGGCGAGCTCGGTGGTGGCGAAGGTTCGGCCATGGTGGAGACGACAGCTAGAGGGCGAGCGCGACCAGGGGAGAGAGGGGAGAAGAAGCAGGGCTCACGACGGACTTGCAGGGCTGCTCGTTGTGGCCGGGGACGCGCTGGAGACGACGAAGCGGCGATGGCGATCTGCGGCGGCCGGAGGTGATGAAGGCGACGGCGATGGCTCCACGGGGCGTCCGGCGAGGCACGGCTTGGCGGAGAGGACGAGGGAGTCGTGGCGGAGCTCATGGACATGACGGAGGGACGAGGGGGAGGCAGTGGCCACGGCAACGGCGAGCCGTGGCGTCGGTGGCGTTCGGCCGTGAGAGAGAGAGCGAGGGAGAGGAGAGGAGAGGATCGGGGGAAGAGTGAGAGGGGTACGGGCCGTGCGTGGTGTCGCGCGGGATCATCCAGAGCGACGAGGGGAAGGACAGGCAGGCAGGGAGGGAGGAGGTGGCGCGGCGCGGCGGTGCGCGCGTCGGGCATGCGCCCGACCTCCTGTCGGGGAGGAAGATGACAGAGGAGGGGGACAGGTGGGATGGGCTGGCCAACTGGGCCGGCCGGGCCGCATAGTGCTGGGCCAGCACAGGAGCTAAGCGCCAGGTAAGTATTCCCCTGTTTTGTTTCTTTTTCTATTTTTCTGACATTTGTTTGGTTTAATAAAAAATACTAAACCATTTTATTTTCTTATGCCAATTTTTATAGAAGCTAGTTATATTATTCCAGAGCTCCATTATAAATGGCATAATTTTTGGACAATATTTTATATATATAACAATATATATCCAAAGCAAATAATTACTGCATTAATTCCAAATGCCCAAAATAAATACTTATGAGGTCCTAAAAATATTGGTTTGATTTTTATCTCTGTCCAATATTTTTAGAGAGCAACATGAGCATTTTCTTGGACCTTTTTGGAACAATTTTTATTTGGGTCATTTCCAAAAATGATTCTGAGGGTTTCACAAATCCCCATTTCAAATTTAAATGGAATTTAAACATGATGCACAAATGACTAGCTAGCCTTGAGCATACTAGAACTAGGGATGTGACATATAGCCGCGGTGCGACGAAGCCGAGGGGGTGGGACATGGGGGACGTCGGATTAACTGCGCCCACTCCCCCATGGCCCGTGATTATTACGCCTTAAAGACGTGCGGCAACTGCCGCTAGAATGCCAACCGCCCGCCTCGGCCACAAAGGATCCCCGTGTGGGCCGAGGCGTGGTAGTGGTGGGCCCCAGCCTGCAGCAACGTCCCGTCACACATGTGGGCTGGCAGGCTGGTCCAGCCGAAGGGTACCACGTGGCACACGGACGGCTGGCGGTCGACCCGCTGCCCGACGCGCACGCTAGCTGGTTCCCGCCTTCGGACTCCAAAATCTTTCCAGACGGTGTGTCTGACCGAGGCCGGCTCCTAGATGTCAGCTCTTCAAGATACGAAGTTGTTCCGGCATCTCGTTCTCCTTTCAGTCGTGAAGCCCGACCAGTTTCAGGGACTACTGTCGGACTAAATGACCACAGGTAGCCTAACCGGCTCCCCCTGGCTCTTCAAAAAATATCTGGCCGACTAAGCCCTCAAACATCCAAGACGCAGGGCTGCCTTCTCCTGGCCGGCTGTCCCACCGGCCGGCTGCTGGAAGGCGGCAAGGCTCTATGAGCCCTCTCGACGAAGGCCGACTCCTAGCAGCCGGCCACCAGAGGGCCGGCTCCTAGCAGGCGGCCCAGCTCGTACCCTCAAAGTTTGCACCCACATAATGGCGATAAGACGGGCGTGGCTACAGTGAAGCCTGCCACCCCCGAGTCCTGGAGCAAGCCTGGCTACAGTGCACTATACGGGGCAGCTCCCCATCCGGCGCAGCACTGTTGCCACATTGACCACGACATCACCCACGACAGGCTGTCAGTACGGCCTGCAGGCGGCGGGCCCCTCCTGTCAAAGAGATACCAGAAGGCGGCCGAGCTTGACCAGTTAGCCTGGGGGGAGGCCGGCTCCCAGCAGTCGGCTAACCCCTACCCTGGAAGTTTGTGCACCATTAAGCAAATAACATGGGGTAAGGCGACAGCGAAAGCACGCCAGGCAGCGGCACTGTAGCCATGCTTACCCCGAAAAAGCCATCGTCACCAAGAGTAAGGCTACAGTACCAACAGCCGACAAAACCCCCAGGCGGTGGGCCCAGCCTGTCGGCCAAGAGGCCGGCAGCGGCGGGACCCACCAGTCGGCGGGCCCTAGCGGCCACCGGAGAAGCCGGCGGCAACATACACTGACATTCTGGACCCACGACTAGCCGGATTACCATTGTACCCCTGGGGGGTAGGCCTATGTAAACTCCCCAGGGCACCCATGCAAAGGGTTGATCTCTTAGAGTTTTAGACACCACATAGAGAGAATAGGAGAGCTAGCCTTGCCCTTCTTCTTCCTCTAGCTAAACAACTCAAGGAGCCTCTTGTAGCTACTTGTTTTGATCTAGTGATCATGCAGAGACCCCGCAGAGCAAGAGTAGGGGTGTTATCTCCTAGGAGAGCCCCGAACCTGGGTAAGATTCGCCGGTGTGCATGTCTTCGCCTTATCCCGTTTCCAGGCACCGGCGATGTCTTACTGGCTCCCACAATGATAAGCCACCCATTGGCATATGTCGCACCTACCACCCAACCCTTGTCGCCGAGAGTTTTTTCCTTCACAGTTCCTCGTTGAACCTGCGTACTGTTGGCGACAATGGAAGTCCTTTCTTGGAATTGTCACAACACGCTCTCAATGCCGGCAATACGTGAGCTGTTGGATCTTCAAGGGCGGGTGAGAGTAGATGTTATCTTTTTGTCTAAATCTCATCTGAAAGAAGGTAAGGTAGTTGAGTTGATGATTAG
The DNA here is from genome assembly GCF_018294505.1 of Triticum aestivum. Lineage (NCBI taxonomy): Eukaryota > Viridiplantae > Streptophyta > Magnoliopsida > Poales > Poaceae > Triticum > Triticum aestivum. The sequence continues at coordinate 725,791,734 of NC_057801.1, forward strand.
TTTGGGTTTGATTCCCTTCATGTTATTGAAAGCGGTGGCCGCTCTAGTGGCATTGTTTAGTTTTATAATAATGAGAAGGAAGTGGTTCTAAACTATATGAAACCAAATTTATCGAATGTTAGTAGGATGGGGGTGATGAGAATATATTTGTGGAATTGTTTCATTAATATTTGACATAGTTCCAAGAGGACCTGGAAGCGTTTCGGGTCACCGGAACAGTTTCGGTGAATATCAGGTAAAATGTGTGTGGGGAAAATATTTCCGGGATTGTTAAATTATATATATAATGGTCTAAAAATATTTAGAACTATTTTATATTTAATTTAATATCAACGGGCCTAAAAGGCCAAGTGGTGGAAGGCAACTTGGGCCAAAAAGGCCCAAGTGGGAAAGTACCTCCTTTGGGCGAATTGGGGAAGGTGAGGAGTCAGACTCCTCCTCCCCTAGGCCGGCGCACCAAGGGGGACTCCTCCCCCGTTGGTAGCAGACCTCGCTCTCCCTCCAACCTATATATACTAGGGGACTTTGCTCTTTTGTATGTACAAGTTTTGGAACCTCCTCTAGTTCTTCTACTTCTTGTTCTAGTTGATCCTACTTAACTAATTAGAGCTTGAGTAATCCTCTTGTCCTCATAATTAGAAGCCCTATGTTGTTTTAATCTCCTCCCTATAATTCGGCGATGATTAGCTCTAGACGGCGAAGCTGCCGAATCATCAAGGTTGCACGCTTGCAACCAAGTAAATAGGCCATGCTTTTGGTCTTTAGTTTGAGGGACTGTTCATGGGCGGTGCGAGGGATCGTTCATTCATGGTTCGAGGGAATCCAAGTATGATCTACACCGACATGTTCTTCTTTCGCTACAAACCAGTGACGATAACGATTGTGATCCCAACCCGTTATGCATCATATTGATCTTGGGTGATCATAGGCGTGAATTTTTTTGTTTTCCACTTCGTTTGCCAACAAGTGGAGGAACCAGATCCGGAGCTATGGAACAAGGTGATTCCTAAAGTATCAAATGTAATGAACGATAGTTTGATGAAGCCTTATTCTATTGACGAAATGATGAAGTTCCTGGTTCTGATGTGCTTCATGCAATTTTCTTTAAGAAGTGTTGGCATTTTTTGGGTGATTCTTTGACTTCACAAGTTTTATAGGCAATCAACAGTAAGGTTATTCCGGAAGGGTGGAATGATACGGTGATTTTTACGATACCAAAATTTGAAAATCCAAAGCTAACTACGTAATACAGACCAATCATTGTATGAAATAGCCTTAGGTAGTCTCCATAGTGATTGCCATACGTTCAAAATTTGTCCTAGAAGATATTATTTCTCCAGTCCTAAGTGTCTTTCTACCTAGAAGGCTATTCACTGATAATATCTTACTAGCTTATGAGAGTTTGCATGCAATTAAAAATAAGAAGGGCAAGTGGAGTTATTGTGCAGTTAATTTGGACATGTATAAAGCCTATGATCATGTTGAATGGTGATTTCTACATGGTATGCGGGCTCATTTGGCTTTCTATGTTGAGTTTGTGTATTTGTTGATGGCATATGTTCAATGAATCACATATAATGTGATATTCGATAATCAAGAGACAATTTTTTTATTCCTGAAAAGGGGTCTCCAGCAGGGAGAACCTCTCTCCCCTTATTTGTTCTTGATTTGCGCAGAAGGTCTGTCTAGTCTTCTGGCTCATAGAGAGGAGGTTGGTGGCATTGAAGGTGTCAGGGTTTGCATAACTGCACGATCAGTTTCTCACTTGTTATTTTGCTAGTGATTGCATGATCCTTATGAAAGCTAATATGACTAATGCAACCTCATTGAGACAAGTTCTTGATCAATATTGTGCAAGTTCTGGCCTATTGGTGAGTGAAGCAACCTGCAAAATCTATTTTTTTGTCCTAATGTGAATGTTGACCCGAAGGCAGATATTTTTTGGGCGATAAATATTATGTGTGAAGCTTGGTCAGATAAATACCTTGGTTTATCATCTGTGGTATGGGTTGAAAAAGTGACAACTTTTTTCATCCGTTGGAGAGAATAATAAAAAAATATAAAAGCTGGAAAAAAAATCTTGCCGATGGGAGGGAAGGAAATATTATTAAAGGTGGTGATTCAATCTATCCTTGTGTTTGCCATGTCGGTTTTTAATATGTCAAAGAAACTGTGCATGGAAATGACAGATGCAATGGCTGAGTTTTTGCGTTGAGACACGGAGGAAAAGAAACGTACGCACTGGATAACCTGGTGGATAATGTGTGTCCCTAAGAAAGATGGAGGTATGTGCTATCGTGAACTGCACTATTTTAATTTGGCTATGTTGGCGAAGCAATCCCCAAGACTCATATAACCTCTTGATTCTTTGTGGGCTCAAGTGCTTCAAGCAAAATACTTCCCAACCTACAACTTGCTTAAGGCGGGACTGAAAAAGGGATCGTCTTTTACTTGGTAAAGCATTGTTGCTGGTCTTAACATCTTCTGAAGAGGTCATATCTAGAGAGTGGGTACAGGTGAGATGATCAACATTTGAGAGGATTTTTGGATCCCGGGAAGCCAATCTCGCATGATCCAAACACCTAAAGGCCATACATTTCGCCAAACAATTGATGAGCTTATAGACCCGTTGACAACTAGGATGAGGTGTTAATTCGGGATATCTTTTATCAGATTGATGTATAAAGGATTCCTTGGATCCCTCAAAGTGAGCAACGATGAAGATTTTGTGGCATGGAATTACACCAAATTGTATACTTTTTCTACACTCGGCAACAATATTGAATGGGAACATTCACATCGACATGGATTCACAAGATCTGATGGTAAGGGGACGTCCGCACGTAGTCTAGTTTGGGATATCTTATGGAAGCTACAGGTGCCTAGTAAAGTCAAAAATTTCGCATGGAAAGCTCTATATAGAATAATACCGGGCTTATCTATCTTAGCAAATAGACATATTCTAGCTTCAGCACAATTCCTAGTTTGTTCTAGGGGTCAAGAGGATATCAAGCATTTGATATTCACATGTGCACGTGTGAAGCAAGTAAAAATCACGTTGGGCTTGATGCAGGTAATTGATGAAGCAGCTTGCGTTGATAGATCGAGTTCTATAGTGCTATTGGAACTTCTGCGTCAGCCGAGCAACAAGTCACCTGTTCTTTTCTTCTTGGTCATGTCGGATTGAAATAATTAATCATTGTGCGAGCTTGGTACATTTGGTGGCAGAGAGTTGGTGAAAGGAGAAGTTGCAGCTTTTGCCGCCACGACCAGCTTTTGCAATTCAAGCTCTGGCAAGCAATTGTGGGGGAGCTCACTTGAGTGCAAAGGTAAATGAAATAACATGGTGTAAACCTGCAAAGAACACATACAAGCTTAATTATGGGCGATGGCTCGCGAGGTGCTCGAGCACGCATGATTGGTGCAACTGCGGTACGCCACTGCAATCTGGAAGTGAATTATGTGGCGCACAAAAGCGATGCTATTCTGACGTACGAGTTTATGTGTACTCCCCTTCCCATAATGTTAGGCGTATTAGTTTCTGTACGAGAATTAGCACATGCTTACTTGCGTGATCCAATATCAAATGAAGAGGTTGTTGTGAGGTAACCGCGCGATAGACCTAACCAACAATTTGTTTTCGTTTCCAGAAGATTAGGGATTATTAGTGATGGCTGTAACTGAATGGGAGATAAAGGAAGGTGTGTCTTAGATTATGGGATTGCATGAAAATCTTATACGTCTAAGATTTTGGGAAGGAGGGAGTACTTAGTTCACTTGGTTGACGGTTGTTAGCACTTTTCTCTCTAGGTAGTTATTCCTTCCCTCACAGTATGTAAGACTAGGGTAAAACTCCTACGCACGAGTAGGATTTCTGGGCGCACAATTTGACTAGACATACTTTTAATTCAAATTCTTCCATTTTTTGTGATGGTATTCCTCCTAGCTTTCCTTTTTTATGTATCTACATTAGAGTTAAAATAAAATGCTCCATAAATGCTTTCCCTTAAAAAAACTCACATGCCACAGCCTCACATGTGATTCAAGATCGACTTGGAAAAAGGAAACCTTCAAATGGCAATGCCTATATTAGGACATAAATGGTGTTTCCGTGTTGTGGTTTTTGTGAATTTTTTCTTATCCATATACCTCAAGACAAGCACACAAAAGTGCAAGGAAAGCATGTCCAACATCCTTAACCTCAAGAATCGATGTTGGCCCTCAAACCAGTTAGCAAGGAGGGGTTTGCCGCACCAGGACGTGTGCCCGTTTTGTGATCAGGAAGAGGAAACGATAAGCCACATTTTGCTCACGTGCGTGTTCGCCAGGATGGCATGGATGATGGTGGAAGAGGCTCTTGGCAGGACGGGTTGGACGCCGAGCCAGGAGGACATGCTTGGGGACTGGCTATGCAGTAGAAATGCGGATAATTCCACTAGCATCAAGGACTTACGTACAGTGTTGCTACTTGTAATATGGGAGCTTTGGAAGCATCACAATGCCATTGTCTTTGACGGTGATTCCCCATCGATTGACAGGCTTGTCCAAAAGGTGAAGTCCGAGGCCAAGGTGTGGGCTACGGCAGGGCTAATCAAGAGGGAGCTAGAGGGTTTCCGAGGTAGATTGTATAGGTGGGCTGTGAGAGGAGTAGGGTACTTGCTTGTAAGAGCATCTCCAGCCGTTGGCCCCCTAGGCGGTTTGAAAAATAGCCACCTGGGGGCGAACCGGCACAAAAAATTGGCCTGGGGGCGATCTGGTTCCTAGCCGAAGGCCCAGGGTCGGCCCCACGCGGTTGTTTTTAATTTTTTTGAACCTAAAATTCGGCGAACTGGACAAATATTCGGTGAAACATTTATATTATTCCAGCGAATTGAAAAAGTTTTTTTACATCAATAAAGTACTTAAAAACAAAATAGGGCCGCGACTATAGGCCGAAAAACGCGTCGAGGTCGCCGCCGTCACCACCGTCTTCCTCGTCCTTCTTCTCCTCCTTGACGCGGACGCCACTGCTGGTCCCCTGCCCGGGGTCGCCCAGGCGGATCGGCGGAGGCGGCGCGTCGTCACCGCTGTCATCGTCGAGGACGACTATGCCTTCCTCATCGTGGCCACGACGATGACTGGAGTACTGCTCCAGGGCGCGGCACTGTCGCTCCAGCTCCGTCCGCGTCCAATCTTCGCGCGCCCACTTCAGGGCCGCCTCATCATCGAGGCCTGGCTCGTCGGCGAGCCCTAGCTCCATCTTCACGAAGGCGAGGCCCGGCTCCGTCATCGGCCTGACGAAGCGGGGAGGAGCTGAGAAGGAGGAGGCGTGCCCGCCCTTGTTGATGATGATGCCGGCGCTGCTGGTGCGCCGGCCGAGCGGCGTCTCTGCAGGTTCGGCCTTGAGGCCGAGCAACATGGACGAGTCGGAGGAGCGGGAGGGCGAGTGAAAGTGCAATTAATCCCTAGGTGGTTTTAGTAATTCTTAACAACATCTAGCTCATTAAAATAATGCTCTTTCAAGATGATCATTTCAGAAAGTTCAATGATTGGCATGGCATGGACTAGAGATGTGGACCCCTCAAAATGGTAAGGACACATATTGGCAACAAGCTCAAAACTCTACATTTTCTTTTAGTGATCCAAGATCACATTGAGTCCATGGGAAAGCGAATACTATTAAAAGGGGATGAGGTGTTGCTTAATGGGTTGCTTGCTCAAAATGCTTAGTGATATACTCCAAAACCCTCAACCACTTTCTCATTTCCACATATGTCCTAAACCTAAAAGTCAAACTCGCCCACACCGATTTCATCTATCCGGCGCCACCGAGTTCATTTGACATAGTCACTGCCACAAACCCTAATCAGTTTGGTTTCACCTATTGGGATCTCGGTCTCACCAAGATGGGATTGCAAACTCCCTGTTTCCCTTTGTAACATTTCGGCCTCACCGAAATGAGCGATCGGTCCCACCGAGTTCACAATGCAAACTCCCTGTTTCCTTTTCGTAATGTTTTGGTCTTACCGAGATGAGCGAATCGGTCCCACGGAGTTTGCCTAACCAACTCTGTATGTGCCTGTTACTGAAATCAGTCTCACCGAGTTCATGTGATTGGTCACACTGAGATAAAGTTATTCCCTAACCCTAGCGCATCGGTCCCACCGAGTTGATCATGTCGGTCCCACCGAGAACTCTAACGTTTATATTTTGACCTGAATCGGTCTGACCGAGTTTCATCATTCGGTCTCACCGAGTTTGGAATCTGTGTGTAACGGTTAGATTTTTTCTGGAGGCTATATATACCCCTCCACCCATTCTTCATTCATGGAGAGAGCCATCAGAACGTGCCTACACTTTCTGCATTCATTTTTTGAGGGAGAACCACCTACTCATGTGTTGAGATCAAGATATTCCTTTCCAATCACAAGAATCTTGATCTCTAGCCTTCCCCAAGTTGCTTTCCACTCAAATCATCTTTCCACCATAGCAAAATCTGTGAGAGAGAGATGAGTGTTGGGGAGACTATCATTTGAAGCACAAGAGCAAGGAGTTCATCATCAACACACCATCTATTACCTTTTGGAGAGTGGTGTCTCCTAGATTGGTTAGATGTAACTTGGGAGCCTCCGTCAAGATTGTGGAGTTGAACCAAGGAGTTTGTAAGGGCAAGGAGATCGCCTACTTCATGAAGATCTACCCAAGTGAGGCAAGTCCTTCATGGGTGATGGCCATGGTGGGATAGGAAAGGTTGCTTCTTCGTGGACTCTTCGTGGGTGGAGACCTCCATGGACTCGTGCAGCCGTTACCCTTCGTGGATTGAAGTCTCCATTAATTTGGATGTACGGTAGCACCACCTATCGGAACCACGCCAAAAATCTCTGTGTCAACATTGTGTTTGCTCCCTCCAAACTCCTCGCCTTTACCTTCATATGCAATGATTTACATTCCACTGCTATACTATTAGGATTGCATGTGTAGGTTGATTGCTTGACTAGTGCTAAGTTGCTAAAATCTACCAAGAATTAAAATTGGGAAAAGGCTAGGTTTTTATTTGGTCAAGTAGTCTAATCACCCCCTCTAGACATACTTTCGATCCTACAAGTGGTATAAGAGCTTTGGTCTCCATTTGCCTTGATTTTCATAGCTTTGGTGATCATAGCCTTGGTTTCACATCCTAGGAGAGTATGGCGTCTAGCGAGGGAAATTACCATCGTAGAGATCTTTACTTTGATGGTACTAATTTTGCTAGTTGGAAACATAAGAAATGCATATTCTTGGACATAACCCCATCGTTTGGGCTATTGTGTGTATTGGTTTGCAAGATGAATTCTTCGATGGGAGAGAACCGAATCGTGAAGCTACCGTGCAAGAATTGAAGATGTTGCAATACAATGCTCAAGCTTGTGATATCCTCTTCAACGGATTATGCCCCGAAGAATTCAACAAAATCAGCCGTCTTGAGAATGAAAAGGAAATTGGGGATACTTTGCTTGATATGCACAAAGGTACCAACTCTGTCAAGTAATCCAAGTTGGATGTGCTTCAAAGTCAACTTGACAAGTTCAAAATGAAGGATGGTGAAGGTGTCGCTGAAATATACTCTAGGCTTGCTCTCATCACAAATGAGATTGCCGGCTTAGGAAGTGAAGAGATGACCGACAAATTCATCATCAAGAAGATCCTAAGAGCCTTAGATGGAAAATATGATACCATGTGCACTTTGATCCAAATGATGCCAAACTACAAAGATCTCAAGCCAACCGAAGTCACTCGAAGAATTGTTGCTCATGAGATGTCACTCAAGAATAAAGAAGAGCTTCACAAAAAGTCTAGTGGTGCTTACAAAGCCTCATGTGATGCTCCTACATCATCAAGTGAGAAACAAACCTTCAATAAACAATTGAGCCTAATGGTGAAGAAATTCAACAAATTCTACAAGAGTAGAAGCAAGGAAAGAAGTTCCAAGTCAAGGTCCCACAATGACAAAAGATATTCTAGTCATAAGCGAAATTGCTACAATTGTAGAAGACCCGGACACTACTCCAATGAGTGTACGGCTCCATACAAAAGAAGAGAAGATTCACCTAAAAGGAGAAGCAAAAGGGAAGAATCACCTCCAAGAAACAGAAGGAGTAGAGATGATCGCTATGAACGCAGAACCTCTCGAAGAAGAAAGGATTTGGAAAGGAAGGACAAGTCATCAAGGAGCTACACAAAACTAAGACATCAAACTCATGTTGGTGAATGGGTATCCGGCTCCGACTCCGACCACCACTCTGAGAGAAGTTATCACTCCGACTCCAAATATACTCAAGATGAAGGTGTTGCCGGTCTATCACTTGTGTCAACCAACTCCTATGACATATTTGAGTCACCAAATGAAGGAATTGGAAGATGCTTCATGGCTAAAGGACCCAAGGTATCACACCCCGAGTATGTTGATTTCAATAGTGATGAAGATGACTTGCTAGGTGATGATGATTTACTTGTTGACAACTCTAGTGATGAATACTATGATGAAAATGCTATTAATGATGCTAATCAAGATGAAGCAAATGAAAATTATAAGAAGGAGATTGAGCGTCTAACTAAAGAACTAAACACTCTTAAGTTAGCTCATGAAACTACTTTGGAAGATCATCGAGAACTTTTAAAAACTCATGAGAAGCTACGCTTCGAGAAGCTCAATCTTGAGCAAGAACATGGGTTCTTAAAAGCCATCAATGATGATCTTCAGAAGAAAAGTTCTTCTTACATTGCCAAGCGTTTACTCTTGTTTACTTACATGCCACAAGTAAAATCTAGCAACAAGAGTAAGAAAGATTCTTCCTCTAGTAGTAACAATAATCATGTTAAATACAATATTGTTGCTTCTAGTAGTTCTCTTGATTCCACTAATGATTCTCTTAGCCAAGTTACACTTGAGAAAGAAAGTAGCTTATTGAAGGGAATTATAGAGAAAGGTGTTCATAAGAGCCTTGCCGGAAGTAAACAATTTGAAGAAATTGCACGCAAGAAAGGAAGGCACCGGAAAAATCAATGTGTTGGTTTTGAACGAAAATTCAATGCCAATGGAGTTGAGTGGGAAGAAGATCAATACCCAAAGACTAAGTTTGTTCCTCAACAAGAGAAGTATGATCCTACTTCCTTCAAGGGAACACAAGCTCAAGATGATCTTCCACCACAAGACCACAAGATAAAAGGCAAGGACAAGCTTCAAGAGGAGATTAATGCATTTGAAGATGCTCCAAAGGCCTTGGTCAAGTGGGTCCCAAGTCTACATCAAGTTCTACTTCATCAAGTACATCTACAACCCCAAGGATTCCCATCAAGATGATGTGGATCCCGAAGAAGAAGAACTAGAGAGTTCTTGAGGGTGACTCCGCCAACATACTTCACTCATATTCATTTTGGCAAGGACAAGTGCAAACAACTTCCAAATCTTGCACTAGTTCAAGGAGTCACAAACCCTCTTGTTGGTAAGGCAAGGGACAAGGTAATCTAATGCCTTCATGGACATCGTCATGTGTGTGCTTCACTCTATGTCTATGGATATCCTTTTTTTGTTCCTTGTGGGACTAACCCATGTAGGTATTGAAAGTGCAACTCACTCCAATGGATTGCTCCAAATGATCTACATCAACAATGATCATCCACATCTTCGACACCTCCATGAAGTCATCATCGACGAAACCCAAGGTTAGTCCATCCCTCTTAGGGGGGATATCACATCTAGGGGGAGCTTTACTCTAAGAATTGGGCTAAAGCAACTCTAATGGTGTGAACAGAACAATGCTTTATGTAAAAGTGGTAACCCTACTTGTGCTTAAACAATGAGTATGACCTATGATCAAATGTTCTCATTTGATTCCTAAGTCAATATACTCATATATAGATGACCTAGTCGTCGCCAATTGCTTGATAGATGCTACAGTGATTGTGCAAGATTTGCCACATATTTCATTTGCCATTTTATTGTGTGAGCATGTTGAATGCATACTTTTCTCATTCGAGGACATCCATTTGTGGCTTTGATTGTTTGGCTCTTCTTCTTTTGCCAAGTGGATGGACAAGAATGCCTAAGAACTCTCTCTAGTTATCTATGCTTTTCTCATCTCAAACTCTATTCATGCTACATCACAAAGTTTGATCAAGTCAGATTCAAACCCTCTGGGTGAGGAGCACTCGGAGTCATTGATTCTTCATATACTTAAACTTCCAAAACCTCGCTATGCATTTCGGTCTGACCGATTCATCCATTTCGGTCATACCGAGTTCACTCAGTTGATCTAGGTTTTCAATCTCGGTGCAACCGACTAGAACTTTTCGGTCACACCGCATTGCAGTAACCGATTGCGATTCTACATCTCGGTGCCACTGAGTTGTTCCACTCAGTCACACCGACAGGGTCAGGATATATATATCGATGGGTCAAATTTTGGAAATTTCTTCGAAACATATTCGCCTGCGCGTATCCTGCTCTCCAACTCGGCTCTCCGGATCGTCATCTCGTCGCCAGCGACGTCCCGCCGCTGGTCTCCGCTGCCGTCAATGGAAATCTTCACCTCTGTTGTCTCCATAGCGAGTTCATCGCCGAGTTAGGGTATGAGTTCGACACTTTGTGCAATCTTTTACCTCTGATTCTTAGCACGAAGACAATGCCATGTTTCTTACCAAGTATGAGATCAATGTATCCAGAGAAAACTTCCTTTAGATTAGTTTTGATTCGAAAATTTAGGGTTAGGTTTCCGATGAACTCATCTCGGATGGATCGAGTTTTAGAAATCGGTCTCACCGATTTGGCTTAGGCCATTGCACTTGTAATTTTTCGGTCTCACCGAAAATTACAAATCGGTGTGACAGAGTTCAGAACTTTGTGAAACCCTAGCAATCTTGGAGTCATCGAACAGTGTCCCAGTTTGACCGATTCCACTAGTTTAGACACCAAAGTTGCTTCGGTGTCACTGAGTTTAACAAATCGGCAGCTCCGAAATGCTTTTTGTGGAAAACAAAAACTAAGTTTTTGACTCATTTGTTTTGCAAAAACTCTGCACTTTGTGATGCTCATCCATTCTATCTCATCTATAACTATTCACAGGGTCAGCTCTTAGTTTGCAGTGATAGTATTTCTGATTAGAGTGACAGCCAGAACAAGTCTGAGGAGCAGATGGATCTGAGTGAGGGCACTAGTCCCGCTGGCAGCTTTGATGAGGGTAGCAGAAGCACTCCAAGCAACCTGCCTAAGACAACAACAAGGCAGAGAACAAAGAAAACCTCAGATTCAGAGAATGAGGATTTTGAAGTTGAGGAAGTGACCTCAAAGAAGAAAGTGCTCAAGAAGGAATATGGTGTTGCTGCCACCACCAAGACAGGTCAGAACAAGAAAGCTCCTGCCAAGAGAATTCCAATGTCAAAGGCCAGAGCATCAACACAAGAGATAATGGAATTTACTCTTGAGCCCAAAGAAGATGGTGATGGAAAGAAAAGAAAGGAAAGGGGTCAGGAAAACAATTGCAAGAGTCATTGGAAAGCCACCAATGGTGAGAGATTCTATAGGAGAGGAGGAAGAAGAGGATGCCACACCTCCTGCCAAGTCTCAAAAGCTGATGGGGGATGCCATCATGTATGGGGCTGCTCCTTCAAAGCCCAAGACTGCCCCCAAGGCTCCAGCTCAAGCTTCCAAGTCTGCACCCAAGAGAAGCACTAGGAACATTCCTGATGCAGAGAAGAACAAGGCCCCAGTGCCTGAGATTGAAGAAGAAGAAGAAGAAGAAGAAGAAGAAGAAGAAGAAGAAGAAGAAGAAGAAGAAGAAGAAGAAGAAGAAGAAGAAGAAGAAGAAGAAGAAGAAGAAGAAGAAGAAGAAGAAGAAGAAGAAGAAGAAGAAGAAGAAGCCCAAGTGCTCAGAAAATTAAAGCCAAAGATACCAGATCATGATGACAATCATCCAGTGGCTGAGAAAATGAAGGAGAGAAAGGATGCATGTCTCAGATTGTGGAGGCAAGCAGATCGATATGCTGTGAGGAGAAGAACTGCTGTGGACTACAAGTTTCACACCAAGGAACATCGGGACTTCTATGAGACTGTGCTCCTAGACAAGAAGCCCATTGTGTGTGACATGAAGTGGGTTGACTGGAAATACATTGATGCTAATGAAGATCATTTTCCAGGAGTGCATGAATGTTGGGGAACGTTGCAGAAAATTAAAAAAATTCCTACAGTTTCACCAAGATCCATCTATGAGTTCATCTAAGCAACGAGTCATCGGAGATGCATCTACATACCACTTTGTAGATCGTGAGCGGAAGCGTTCAAAAGAACGGGGTTGAAGTAGTCGTTCTCGTCGTGATCCTATCACCGGAGATCCTAGCGCCGAATGGACGGCACCTCCGCGTTCAACACACGTACGGAGCGGATGACGTCTCCTCCTTCTTGATCCAGCAAGGGGGAAGGAGAGGTTGATGATGATGGCTCCAGCAGCAGCACAATGGCGTGGTGGTGGTGGAACAGTAGCACTCCGGCAGGGCTTCGCCAAGCACGTGACGGAGGAGGAAGAGGTGTAGCAGGGGGACGGAGGCGCCAGAACTTCAGGGTGCGGCTGCCCCCTCCCCCCTCCCTTTAAATAGTCCCCCAAGGGGGGGGGCCCTGGGAGATCCAATCTCCCAAGGGGGGCGGCGGCCAAGGGGGGTGGAGTACCCCCAAGGCAAGTGGGGCGCCCCCCACCCTAGGGTTTCAACCCTAGGCGCAGGGGGTGGGCCAAGGGGGGCGCACCAGCCCACTATGGGCTGGTTCCCCTCCCCACTTTGCCCTTGGGGCCCTCCGGGATGGGTGGCCCCACCTGGTGGACCCCCCGGGACCATTCCGGTGGTCCCGGTACAATACCGGGTGACCCGAAACTTTCCCGATGGCCGAAATACCACTTTCTATATATATTTCTTCACCTCTGGACCATTCCGGAACTCCTCGTGACGTCGGGATCTCATCCGGGACTCCGAACAACATTCGGTATACTGCATACTCATATTCATACAACCCTAGCGTCACCGAACCTTAAGTGTGTAGACCCTACGGGTTCGGGAGACACGTAGACATGACCGAGACGGCTCTCGGGCAATATGAAGGAAAATATGCCCTAGAGGCAATAATAAAGTTATTATTTATTTCCTTATTTCATGATAAATGTTTATTATTCATGCTAGAATTGTATTAACCGGAAACATAATACATGTGTGAATACATAGACAAACATAGTGTCACTAGTATGCCTCTACTTGACTAGCTCGTTTATCAAAGATGGTTATGTTTCCTAGCCATGGACAAAAGAGTTGTCATTTGATTAATGGGATCACATCATTAGGAGAATGATGTGATTGACATGACCCATTCCGTTAGCCTAGCACTTGATCGTTTAGTATGTTGCTATTGCTTTCTTCATGACTTATACATGTTCCTGTAACTATGAGATTATGCAACTCCCGTTTACCGGAGGAACACTTTGGGTGCTACCAAACGTCACAACGTAACTGGGTGATTATAAAGGAGTACTACAGGTGTCTCCGAAGGTACATGTTGAGTTGGCGTATTTCGAGATTAGGTTTTGTCACTCCGATTGTCGGAGAGGTATCTCTGGGCCCTCTCGGTAATGCACATCACTATAAGCCTTGCAAGCAATGTAACTAATGAGTTAGTTACGAGATGATGCATTACGTAACGAGTAAAGAGACTTGCCGGTAACGAGATTGAACTAGGTATTGGATACCGACGATCGAATCTCGGGCAAGTAACATACCGATGACAAAGGGAACAACGTATGTTGTTATGCGGTTTGACCGATAAAGATCTTCGTAGAATATGTAGGAGCCAATATGGGCATCCAGGTTCCGCTATTGGTTATTGACCAAGAATAGTTCTAGGTCATGTCTACATAGTTCTCGAACCCGTAGGGTCCGCACGCTTAAGGTTTCGATGACAGTTATATTATGAGTTTATGAGTTTTGATGTACCGAAGGAGTTCGGAGTCCCGGATGAGATCGGGGACATGACGAGGAGTCTCGAAATGGTCGAGACGTAAAGATCGATATATTGGACGACTATATTCGGAGTTCGGAAAGGTTCCGAGTGATTCGAGTATTTTTCGGAGTACCGGAGAGTTACGGGAATTCGCCGGGGAGTATAAGGGCCTTATTGGGCCATACGGGAATAGAGGAGAGAGGCCGAAAGGAAGGAGGCGCGCAGCCCCCCTCTGGTCCGAATTGGACAAGGGGTGCGGCCCCCCTTTCCTTCCTCCTCTCCCCCTCTTTCCCCCTTCTCATACTCCAACAAGGAAGGAGGGAGTCCTACTCCCGGTGGGAGTAGGACTCCCCTTGGCGCGCCCCTCCTAGGCCGGCCGCCCCCTCCCCCCTTGCTCCTTTATATACGGGGGCAGGGGGGCACCTCTAGACACGACAATACACAAGTTGATCTACAGATCGTTCCTTAGCCGTGTGCGGTGCCCCCCTCCACCATATTCCACCTCGGTCATATTGCCGCGGAGTTTAGGCGAAGCCCTGCGCCGGTAGAACATCATCATCGTCACCACGCCGTCGTGCTGACGGAACTCATCCCCGAAGCTTTGCTGGATCGGAGCCCGGGGATCATCATCGAGCTGAACGTGTGCTGAACTCGGAGGTGCCGTACGTTCGGTGCTTGGATCGGTCGGATCGTGAAGACGTACGACTACATCAACCGCGTTGTCATAACGCTTCCGCTTACGGTCTACGAGGGTACGTGGACGAACACTCTCCCCTCTCGTTGTTATGCCATCACCATGATCTTGCGTGTGCGTAGGAATTTTTTTGAAATTACTACGTTCCCCAACAGTGGCATCCGAGCCTAGGTTTTATGCGTTGATGTTATATGCACGAGTAGAACACAAGTGAGTTGTGGGCGATACAAGTCATACTGCTTACCAGCATGTCATACTTTGGTTCGGCGGTATTGTGAGATGAAGCGGCCCGGACCGACATTACGCGTATGCTTACGCGAGACTGGTTTTACCGTTACGAGCACTCGTGCTTAAAGGTGACTGGCGGGTGTCTGTCTCTCTCACTTTAGCTGAATCGAGTGTGGCTACGCCCGGTCCTTGCGAAGGTTAAAACAGCACCAACTTGACGAACTATCGTTGTGGTTTTGATGCGTAGGTAAGAACGGTTCTTGCTAAGCCCGTAGCAGCCACGTAAAATTTGCAACAACAAAGTAGAGGACGTCTAACTTGTTTTTGCAGGGCATGTTGTGATGTGATATGGTCAAGACGTGATGCTATATTGTATGAGATGATCATGTTTTGTAACCGAAGTTATCGGCAACTGGCAGGAGCCATATGGTTGTCGCTTTATTGTATGAAATGCAAACACCCTGTAATTGCTTTACTTTATCACTAAGCGGTAGCGATAGTCGTAGAAGCAATAGATGGCGTAACGACAACGATGCTACGATGGAGATCAAGGTGTCGCGCCGGTGACGATGGTGATCACGATGGTGCTTCGGAGATGGAGATCACAAGCACAAGATGATGATGGCCATATCATATCACTTATATTGATTGCATGTGATGTTTATCCTTTATGCATCTTATCTTGCTTTGATTGACGGTAGCATTTTAAGATGATCTCTCACTAAAATTATCAAGAAGTGTTCTCCCTGAGTATGCACCGTTGCCAAAGTTCGTCGTGCCCAGACACCACGTGATGATCGGGTGTGATAAGCTCTACGTCCATCTACAACGGGTGCAAGCTAGTTTTGCACACGCAGAATACTCAGGTTAAACTTGACGAGCCTAGCATATGCAGATATGGCCTCGGAACACGGAGACCGAAAGGTCGAGCGTGAATCATATAGTAGATATGATCAACATAGTGATGTTCACCATTGAAAACTACTCCATCTCACGTGATGATCGGTTATGGTTTAGTTGATTTGGATCACGTGATCACTTAGATGACTAGAGAGATGTCTGTCTAAGTGGGAGTTCTTAAGTAATATGATTAATTGAACTTAAATTTATCATGAACTTAGTCCTGGTAGTATTTTGCAAATTATGTTGTAGATCAATAGCTTGCGTTGTTGCTTTCATATGTTTATTTTGATATGTTCCTAGAGAAAATTGTGTTGAAAGATGTTAGTAGCAATGATGCGGATTGGATCCGTGATCTGAGGTTTATCCTCATTGCTGCACAGAAGAATTATGTCCTTGATGCACCGCTAGGTGACAGACCTATTGCAGGAGCAGATGCAGACGTTATGAACGTTTGGCTAGCTCAATATGATGACTACTTGATAGTTTAGTGCACCATGCTTAACGGCTTAGAATCGGGACTTCAAAGACGTTTTGAACGTCATGGACCATATGAGATGTTCCAGGAATTGAAGTTAATATTTCAAGCAAATACCCGAGTTGAGAGATATGAAGTCTCCAACAAGTTCTATAGCTAAAAGATGGAGGAGAATCGCTCAACTAGTGAGCATGTGCTCAGATTGTCTGGGTACTTCAATCGCTTGAATCAAGTGGGAGTTAATCTTCCAGATAAGATAGTGATTGACAGAATTCTCTAGTCACCACCACCAAGTTAGTAGAACTTCGTGATGAACTATAATGCAAGGGATGACGAAAACGATTCCCGAGCTCTTCGTGATGCTGAAATCGACGAAGGTAGAAATCAAGAAAGAGCATCAAGTGTTGATGATTGACAAGACCACTAGTTTCAAGAAAAGGGCAAAGGGAAAGAAAGGGAACTTCAAGCAGAATGGCAAGCAAGTTGTCACTCCCGCGAAGAAGCCCAAAGCTGGACCAAAGCCTGAAACTGAGTGATTATACTGCAAAGGAAATGGTCACTAGAAGCGGAAATGCCTTGAATATTTGGTGGATAAGAAGGATGGCAAAGTGAACAAGGGTATATTTGATATACATGTTATTGATGTGTGCCTTACTAGTGTTTATAGTAGCCCCTGAGTATTTGATACTTGTTCAGTTGCTAAGATTAGTAACTCGAAACAGGAGTTACAGAATAAACAGAGACTAGTTGAAGGGGAAGTGACGATGAGTGTTGGAAGTAGTTCCAAGATTGATATGATCATCATCGCACACTCCCTATACTTTCGGGATTAGTGTTGAACCTAAATAAATGTTATTTGGTGTTTGCGTTGAGCATGAATATGATTTGATCATGTTTATTGCAATACGGTTATTCATTTAAAATCAGAGAATAATTGTTGTTCTGTTTAAATGAATAAAACCTTCGATGGTCATACACCCAATGAAAATAGTTTGTTGGATCTCGATCGTAGTGATACACATATTCATAATATTGATGCCAAAAGATGCAAAGTTAATAATGATAGTGCAACTTATTTGTGGCACTGCCGTTTGGGTCATATCGGTGTAAAGCGCATGAAGAAACTCCATAAAGATGGATTTTCGGAATCACTTGGTTATGAATCATTTGATGCTTGCGAACCGTGCCTTTTGGGCAAGATGACTAAAACTCCGTTCTTCGGAACAATGGAACGAGCTACTGACTTGTTGGAAATAATACATACCGATGTATGCGATCCAATGAGTGTTGATGCTCGTGGCAAGTATCGTTATTTTCTGACCTTCACAAGATGATTTGAGCAGATATGGGTATATCTACTTGATGAAACATAAGTCTGAAATATTGAAAGGTTCAAAGAATTTCAGAGTGAAGTGGAAAAATCATCGTAACAAGAAAATAAAGTTTCTACGATCTGATCGTGGAGACGAATATTTGAGTTACGAGTTTGGTCTTCAGTTAAAACAATGTGGAATAGTTTCACAGCTCACGCCACCTGGAACACCACAACGTTATGGTGTGTCCGAACGTCGTAACCGCACTTTATTGGATATGGTGCGATCTATGATGTCTCTTATCGGTTTTACCACTATCGTTTTGGGGTTGTGCATTAGAGACAGCTGCATTCACGTTTAAAAGGGCACCATCTAAATCCGTTGAGACGACACCGTATGAATTATGGTTTAGCAGCAAACCTAAGCTGTCATTTCTTAAAGTTTGGAGTTGCGATGCTTATATGAAAAGGTTTCAACCTGATAAGCTCAAACCCAAATCGGAGAAGTGCGTCTTCATAGAATACCCAAAGGTAACTATTGGGTACACCTTCTATCACAGATCGGAAGGCAAGTTATTCATTGCTAAGAATGGATTCTTTCTAGAGAAGGAATTTCTCTTGAAAGAAGTGAGTGGGAGGAAAGTAGAACTTGATGAGGTAACTGTACCTGCTCCCTTATTGGAAAGTAGTTCATCACAGAAATCTGTTCCTGTGACTACTACACCAATTAGTGAGGAAGTTAATGATGATGATCATGAAACTTCAAATTAAGTTACTACAGAACCTCGTAGGTCTTCCAGAGTAAGATCCGCACCAGAGTGGTACGGTAATCCTGTTCTGGAAGTCATGTTACTAGACCATGATGAACCTACGAACTATGAGGAAGCGATGATGAGCCCAGATTCCACGAAATGGCTTGAGGCCATAAAATCTGAGATATGATCCATGTATGAGAACAAAGTATGTACTTTGATTGACTTGCTCGATGATCAGCAAGCCATGTTAAATAAATGGATCTTTAAGAGGAAGACGGACATTGATAGTAGTGTTACTATCTACTAAGCTCGACTTGTTGCGAAATGTTTTCAACAAGTTCAAGGTGTTGAATACGATGAGATTTTCTCACTCATATCGAAGCTTAAGTCTGTCTGAATCATGTTAGCAATTGCCACATTTTATGAAATCTGGCAAATGGATGTCAAAACTGCATTCCTTAATGGATTTATTAAAGAAGAGTTGTATATGATGCAACCAGAAAGTTTTTGTCAATCCTAAAGATACTAACAAAGTGTGCAAGCTCCAGCAATCCATCAATGGACTGGTGCAAGCATCTCGGAGTTGGAATATACGCTTTGATTGATCAAAGCATATGGTTTTATACAGACTTTTGAAGAAGCCTGTATTTACAAGAAAGTGAGTGGGAGCTCTGTAGCATTTCTAATATTATATGTGGATGACATATTGTTAATTGGAAATGATATGGAAATTCTGGATAGCATGAAAGGATACTTGAATAAGAGTTTTTCAAAGCAAGACCTCGGTGAAGCTGCTTACACATTGAGCATCAAGATCTATATAGATAGATCAAGACGCTTGATAAGATTTTTCAATGAGTACATACCTTGATAAATTTTTGAAATAGTTCAAAATGGAACAGTCAAAGAAGGAGTTCTTGCCTGTGTTACAAGGTGTGAAGTTGAGTAAGACTCAAGACCCGACCATTGCAGAAAATAGAAAGAGAATGAAAAGTCATTCCCTATGCCTCAGTCGTAGGTTCTATAAAGTATGCTATGCTGTGAACCAGACCTATTGTATACCTTGCTCTGTGTTTGGCAAAGGAAAACAATTTTGATCTAATAAGTAGATCACTAGACATGGGTCAAGAATATCCTTAGTGATGACTAAGGAGACGTTTCTCGATTATGGAGGTGATAAAAGAGCCCGTCGTAAAAGTTACAACGATGCAAGCATTTACACCAATCCAGATGACTCTAAGTCTCAATCTGGATACATATTGAAAGTGGGAGCAATTAGCTAGAGTAGCTCCGTGCAGAGCATTGTGGACATAGAATATTTGCGAAATACATACGACTCTGAATATGACAGACCCATTGACTAAGCTTCTCTCACGAGCAAAACATGATCATACCTTAGTACTCTTTTGGGTGTTAATCACATAAGCAATGTGAACTAGATTATTGACTCTAGTAAACCCTTTGGGTGTTAATCACATAGCGATGTGAACTAGATTATTGACTCTAGTAAACCCTTTGGGTGTTGATCACATGATGATGTGAACTATGGGTATTAATCACATGCAGATGTGAATATTGGTGTTAAATCACATAGCGATGTGAACTAGATTATTGACTCTAGTGCAAGTGGGAGACTGAAGGAAATATGCCCCAGAGGCAATAATAAAGTCATTATTTATTTACTTATTTCATGATAAATGTTTATTATTCATGCTAGAATTGTATTAACCGGAAACATAATACATGTGTGAATACATAGACAAACATAGTATCACTAGTATGCCTCTACTTGACTAGCTCGTTTATCAAAGATGGTTATGTTTCCTAGCCATGGACAAAAGAGTTGTCATTTGATTAATGGGATCACATCATTAGGAGAATGATGTGATTGACATGACCCATTCCGTTAGCCTAGCACTTGATCGTTTAGTATGTTGCTATTGCTTTCTTCATGACTTATACATGTTTCTGTAACTATGAGAATTATGCAACTCCCGTTTACCGGAGGAACACTTTGGGTACTACCAAACGTCACAACGTAACTGGGTGATTATAAAGGAGTACTACATGTGTCTCCGAAGGTACATGTTGAGTTGGCGTATTTCGAGATTAGGTTTTGTCACTCCGATTGTCGGAGAGGTATCTCTGGGCCCTCTCGGTAATACTCACCACCTAAGCCTTGCAAGCATTGTAACTAATGAGTTAGTTATAAGATGATGTGTTACAGAACGAGTAAAGAGACTTGCCGGTAACGAGATTGAACTAGGTATTGGATACCGACGATCAAATCTCAGGCAAGTAACATACCAATGACAAAGGGAACAAAGTATGTTGTTATGCGGTTTGACCGATAAAGATCTTCGTAGAATATGTAGGAGCCAATATGGGCATCCAGGTTCCGCTATTGGTTATTGACCAAGAATAGTTCTAGGTCATGTCTACATAGTTCTCAAACCCGTAGGGTCCGCACGCTTAAGGTTTCGATGACAGTTATATTATGAGTTTATGAGTTTTGATGTACCGAAGGAGTTCGGAGTCCTGGATGAGATCGGGGACATGACGAGGAGTCTCGAAATGGTCGAGATGTAAAGATCGATATATTGGACGACTATATTCGGAGTTCGGAAAGGTTCCGAGTGATTCGAGTATTTTTCGGAGTACCGGAGAGTTACGGGAATTCGCCGGGGAGTATATGGGCCTTATTGGGCCATACGGGAATAGAGGAGAGAGGCCGAAAGGAAGGAGGCGCGCAGCCCCCCTCTGGTCCGAATTGGACAAGGGGTGCGGCCCCCCTTTCCTTCCTCCTCTCCCCCTCTTTCCCCCCTTCTCATACTCCAACAAGGAAGGAGGGAGTCCTACTCCCGGTGGGAGTAGGACTCCCCTTGGCGTGCCCCTCCTAGGCCAGCCGCCCCCTCCCCCCTTGCTCCTTTATATACGGGGGCAAGGGGGCACCTCTAGACACGACAATACACAAGTTGATCTACGGATCGTTCCTTAGCCGTGTGCGGTGCCCCCCTCCACCATATTCCACCTCGGTCATATCGTCGCGGAGTTTAGGCGAAGCCCTGCGCCGGTAGAACATCATCATCGTCACCACGCCGTCGTGCTGACGGAACTCATCCCCGAAGCTTTGCTGGATTGGAGCCCGGGGATCATCATCGAGCTGAACATGTGCTCAACTGGGAGGTGTCGTACGTTCTGTGCTTGGATCGGTCGGATCGTGAAGACGTATGACTACATCAACCGCGTTGTCATAACGCTTCCGCTTATGGTCTACGAGGGTACGTGGACGAACACTCTCCCCTCTCATTGCTATGCCATCACCATGATCTTGTGTGTGCGTAGGAATTTTTTTGAAATTACTACGTTCCCCAACAGCTCCCACATGCTCCTCGATGATCTCATTGGATGAACCACGATGTCGAGGATTCGAACAACCCCGTATACAATTCCCTTTGTCAATTGGTACGTTACATGCCCGAGACTCGATCGTCGGTATCCCAATACCTCGTTCAGTCTCGTTACCGGCAAGTCACTTTACTCGTACCATCATGCATGATCCTGTGACCAAACACTTGGTCACTTTGAGCTCATTATGATGATGCATTACCGAGTGGGCCCAGAGATACCTCTCCGTCATACGGAGTGACAAATCCCAGTCTCGATCCGTGTCAACCCAACAGACACTTTTGGAGATACCTGTAGTGCACCTTTATAGTCACCCAGTTACGTTGTGACGTTTGGTACACCCAAAGCACTATTACGGTATCCGGGAGTTACACGATCTCATGGTCTAAGGAAGAGATACTTGACATTGAAAAAGCTCGACAAAAACGAACTACACGATCTTGTGCTATGCTTAGGATTGGGTCTTGTCCATCACATCATTCTCCTAATGATGTGATCCCGTTGTCAATGACATCTAATGTCCATAGTCAGGAAACCATGACTATCTGTTGACCAACGAGCTAGTCAACTAGAGGCTCACTAGGGACATGTTATGGTCTATGTATTCACACGTGTATTACGATTTCCGGATAATACAGTGATAGCATGAATAAAAGACAATTATCGTGAACAAGGAAATATAATAATAACCCTTTTATTATTGCCTCTAGGGCATATTTCCAACAGTCTCCCACTTGCACTAGAGTCAATAATCTAGTTACATTGTGATGAATCGAACACCCATAGAGTTCTGGTGTTGATCATGTTTTGCTCGCGAGAGAGGTTTAGTCAACGGATCTGCGACATTCAGATCCGTATGTACTTTGCAAATATCTATGTCTCCATCTTGAACATTTTCACGGATGGAGTTGAAACGACGCTTGATGTGCCTGGTCTTCTTGTGAAACCTGGGCTCCTTGGCAAGGGCAATAGCTCCAGTGTTGTCACAGAAGAGTTTGATCGGCCCCGACGCATTGGGTATGACTCCTAGGTCGGTGATGAACTCCTTCACCCAAATTGCTTCATGCGCTGCCTCCGAGGCTGCCATGTACTCCGCTTCACATGTAGATCCCGCCACGACGCTCTGCTTGCAGCTGCACCAGCTTACTGCTCCACCATTCAACATATACACGTATCCGGTTTGTGACTTAGAGTCATCCAGATCTGTGTCGAAGCTAGCGTCGACGTAACCCTTTACGACGAGCTCTTCGTCACCTCCATAAACGAGAAACATGTCCTTCGTCCTTTTCAGGTACTTTAGGATATTCTTGACCGCTGTCCAGTGTTCCTTGCCGGGATTACTTTGGTACCTTCCTACCAAACTTACGGCAAGGTTTACATCAGGTCTGGTACACAGCATGGCATACATAATAGATCCTATGGCTGAAGCATAGGGGATGACACTCATCTCTTCTTTATCTTTTGCCGTGGTCGGGCATTGAGCCGAGCTCAATCTCACACCTTGCAATACAGGCAAGAACCCCTTCTTGGACTGATCCATTTTGAACTTCTTCAAAATCTTATCAAGGTATGTGCTTTGTGAAAGACCTATGAGGCGTCTCGATCTATCTCTATAGATCTTGATGCCTAATATATAAGCAGCTTCTCCAAGGTCCTTCATTGAAAAACACTTATTCAAGTAGGCCTTAATGCTGTCCAAAAGTTCTATATCATTTCCCATCAAAAGTATGTCATCTACATATAATATGAGAAATGCTACAGAGCTCCCACTCACTTTCTTGTAAACGCAGGCTTCTCCATAAGTCTGCATAAACCCAAACGCTTTGATCATCTCATCAAAGCGAATGTTCCAACTCCGAGATGCTTGCACCAGCCCATAAATGGATCGCTGGAGCTTGCATACTTTGTTAGCATTCTTAGGATCGACAAAACCCTCCGGCTGCATCATATACAGTTCTTCCTTAAGATGCCCGTTAAGGAATGCCGTTTTGACGTCCATCTGCCATATCTCATAATCATAGTATGCGGCAATTGCTAACATGATTCGGACGGACTTAAGCTTCGCTACGGGAGAGAAAGTCTCATCGTAGTCAATCCCTTGAACTTGCCGATAACCCTTAGCGACAAGTCGAGCTTTATAGATGGTGACATTTCCATCCGCGTCCGTCTTCTTCTTAAAGATCCATTTGTTTTCTATCGCTCGCCGATCATCGGGCAAGTCAGTCAAAGTCCATACTTTGTTTTCATACATGGATTCTATCTCGGATTTCATGGCTTCTAAGCCATTTGTTGGAATCTGGGCCCGCCATTGCTTCTTCATAGTTCGAAGGTTCACCGTTGTCCAACAACATGATTTCCAGGACAGGGTTGCCGTACCACTCTGGTGCGGAACGTGTCCTTGTGGACCTACGAAGTTCAGTAGCAACTTGATCCGAAGTACCTTGATCATCATCATTATTTTCCTCTTCAGTTGGTGTAGGCATCACAGGAACATTTTCCTGAGCTGCACTACTATCCCGTTCAAGAGGTAGTACTTCATCGAGTTCTACTTTCCTCCCACTTACTTCTTTCGAGAGAAACTCTTTTTCCAGAAAGGATCCGTTCTTGGCAACAAAGATCTTGCCCTCGGATCTTAAGTAGAAGGTATACCCAATGGTTTCTTTAGGGTATCCTATGAAGACGCATTTTTCCGACTTGGGTTCGAGCTTTTCAGGTTGAAGTTTCTTGACATAAGCATCGCATCCCCAAACTTTTAGAAACGACAGCTTAGGTTTCTTCCCAAACCATAATTCATACGGTGTCGTCTCAACGGATTTAGACGGTGCCCTATTTAAAGTGAATGTAGCTGTCTCTAGAGCGTATCCCCAAAATGATAGCGGTAAATCGGTAAGAGACATCATAGATCGCACCATATCCAATAGAGTGCGATTACGACGTTCGGACACACCGTTACGCTGAGGTGTTCCAGGCGGCGTGAGTTGTGAAACGATTCCACATTTTCTTAAGTGTGTACCAAATTCGTGACTTAAATATTCTCCTCCACGATCCGATCGTAAGAATTTTATCTTTCGGTCACGTTGATTCTCTACTTCATTCTGAAATTCCTTGAACTTTTCAAAGGTCTCAGACTTGTGTTTCATCAAGTAGACATACCCATATCTACTCAAGTCATCAGTGAGAGTGAGAACATAACGATATCCTCCGCGAGCCTCAACGCTCATTGGACCGCACACATCGGTATGTATGATTTCCAACAAGTTGGTTGCTCGCTCCATTGTTCCGGAGAACGGGGTCTTGGTCATTTTGCCCATGAGGCATGGTTCGCATGTGTCAAATGATTCATAATCGAGAGACTCTAAAAGTCCATCAGCATGGAGCTTCTTCATGCGCTTGACACCAATGTGACCAAGGCGGCAGTGCCACAAGTATGTGGGACTATCGTTATCAACTTTACATCTTTTGGTATTCACGCTATGAATATGTGTAACATTACGTTCGAGATTCATTAAGAATAAACCATTGACCATCGGGGCATGACCATAAAACATATCTCTCATATAAATAGAACAACCATTATTCTCGGATTTAAATGAGTAGCCATCTCGTATTAAACGAGATCCAGATACAATGTTCATGCTCAAACTTGGCACTAAATAACAATTATTGAGGTTTAAAACTAATCCCGTAGGTAAATGTAGAGGTAGCGTGCCGACGGCGATCACATCGACCTTGGAACCATTCCCGACGCGCATCGTCACCTCGTCCTTCGCCAGTCTCCGCTTATTCCGCAGCTCCTGCTGTGAGTTACAAATGTGAGCAACGGCACCGGTATCAAATACCCAGGAGTTACTACGAGTACTGGTAAGGTACACATCAATTACATGTATATCAAATATACCTTTAGTGTTGCCGGCCTTCTTGTCCGCTAAGTATTTGGGGCAGTTCCGCTTCCAGTGACCCTTCCCTTGCAATAAAAGCACTCAGTTTCAGGCTTGGGTCCATTCTTTGACTTCTTCCCGGCAACTGGCTTACCGGGCGCGGCAACATCTTTGCCGTCCTTCTTGAAGTTCTTCTTACCCTTGCCCTTCTTGAACTTAGTGGTCTTATTGACCATCAACACTTGATGTTCTTTCTTGATTTCAACCTCTGTTGACTTCAGCATTGAAAATACTTCAGGAATGGTCTTCACCATCCCCTGCATATTGTAGTTCATCACAAAGCTCTTGTAGCTTGGTGGGAGCGACTGAAGGATTCTGTCAATGACCGCCTCATCCGGGAGGTTAATGTCCAGCTGGGACAGGCGGTTGTGCAACCCAGACATTTTGAGTATATGCTCACTGACAGAACTATTTTCCCCCATCTTACAACTACAGAACTTGTCGGAGACTTCATATCTCTCGACCCGGGCATGAGCTTGGAAAACTAGTTTCAGCTCCTCGAACATCTCATATGCTCCGGTTCTAAGCTGTAAAGCATGCCGCACTGAACGAGGGAGTAATCATCAGCGCGAGACTACCAATCATTCATAATGTCTTGGTTCTCTGGGACGGGTGCATCACCTAGCGGTCCTTCTAGGACATATTGTTTCCTGGCAGCTATGAGGATGATCCTCAGGTTCCGGACCCAGTCTGTATAGTTGCTGCCATCATCTTTCAGCTTGGTTTTCTCTAGGAACGCGTTGAAGTTCATGTTGACATGAGCGGCGGCCATTTGATCTACAAGACATATTTGCAAAAGTTTTTAGACTAAGTTCATGATAATTAAGTTCATCTTATCAAATTATTATAATGAACTCCCACTCAGATTAGACATCCCTCTAGTCATCTAAGTGTTACACGATCCGAGTCGACTAGGCCGTGCCCGATCATCACGTGAGATGGACTAGTCATCGTCGGTGAACATCTCCATGTTGATCGTATCTTCCATACGACTCGTGTTCGACCTTTCAGTCTCTGTGTTCCGAGGCCATGTCTGTACATGCTAGGATCGTCAAGTTAACCCTAAGTGTTCTGCATGTGTAAATCTGTCTTACACCCGTTGTATGTGAACGTAAGGATCTATCACACCCGATCATCACGTGGTGCTTCGAAACGACGAACTTTAGCAACGGTGCACAGTTAGGGGGAACACTTTCTTGAAATTATTATAAGGGATCATCTTATTTACTACCACCGTTCTAAGTAAACAAGATGCATAAAACATAATAAACATCACGTGCAATTACATAGTAGTGACATGATATGGCCAATATCATATAGCTCCTTCGATCTCCATCTTCGGGGCTCCATGATCATCTTCATCACCGGCATGACACCATGATCTCCATCATTGTGTATTCATGAAGTTGTCACGCCAACGACTACTTCTACTTCTATGGCTAACGCGTTTAGCAATAAAGTAAAGTAATTTACATGGCGTTCTTCAATGACACGCAGGTCATACAAAAAATAAAGACAACTCCTATGGCTCCTGCCGGTTGTCATACTCATCGACATGCAAGTCGTGATTCCTATTACAAGAACATGATCTCATACATCACAATATATCATTCATCATTCATCACAACTTCTGGCCATATCACATCACATGACAATTGCTGCAAAAACAAGTTAGACGTCCTCTAATTGTTGTTGCATCTTTTACGTGGCTGCAATTGGCTTCTAGCAAGAACGTTTTCTTACCTACGAATAACAACAACGTGATTTTGTCAACTTCTATTTACCCTTCATAAGGACTCTTTTCATTGAATCCGCTCCAACTAAAGTGGGAGAGACAGACACCCGCCAGCCACCTTATGCAACTAGTGCATGTCAGTCGGTGGAACCGGTCTCACGTAAGCGTACGTGTAAGGTTGGTCCGGGCCGCTTCATCCCACAATACCGCTGAAGCAAGATAAGACTAGTAGCGGCAAGCAAGTTGACAAGATCTACGCCCACAACAAAATTGTGTTCTACTCGTGCAATAGAGAACTACGCATAGACCTAGCTCATGATGCCACTATTGTGGAATGTTGCAGAAAATTAAAAAATTTCCTACGGTTTCACCAAGATCCATCTATGAGTTCATCTAAGCAACGAGTCATGGGAGATGCATCTACATACCACTTTGTAGATCGAGCGGAAGCGTTCAAAAGAACGGGGTTGAAGTAGTCGTTCTCGTTGTGATCCTATCACCGGAGATCCTAGCGCCGAACGGACGGCACCTCCGCGTTCAACACACGTACGGAGCGGATGACGTCTCCTCCTTCTTGATCCAGCAAGGGGGAAGGAGAGGTTGATGATGATGGCTCCAGCAGCAGCACAACGGCGTGGTGGTGGTGGAACAGCAGCACTCCGGCAGGGCTTCGCCAAGCACGTGACGGAGGAGGAAGAGGTGTAGCAGGGGGAGGGAGGCGCCAGAACTTCAGGGTGCGGCTGCCCCCTCCCCCTCCCTTTATATAGGCCCCCAAGGGGGGGCGCCGGCCCTGGGAGATCCAATCTCCCAAGGGGGACGGCGGCCAAGGGGGTGGAGTACCCCCAAGGCAAGTGCCCCCCCCCCCACCCTAGGGTTTCAACCCTAGGCGCAGGGGGTGGGCCAAGGGGGGCCCACCAGCCCACTATGGGATGGCTCCCCTCCCCACTTCAGCCCTTGGGGTCCTCCGGGATGGGTGGCCCCACCCGGTGGACCCCCGGGACCCTTTCGGTGGTCCCGGTACAATATCGGGTGACCCCGAAACTTTCCCGATGGCCGAAATATCACTTCCTATATATAATTCTTCACCTCCGGACCATTCCGGAACTCCTCGTGACGTCCGGGATCTCATCCGGGACTCCGAACAACATTCGGTATGCTGCATACTCATATTCATACAACCCTAGCGTCACCGAACCTTAAGTGTGTAGACCCTACGGGTTCGGGAGACACGTAGACATGACCGAGACGGCTCTTGGGCAATAACCAACAGCGGGATCTGGATACCCATGTTGGATCCCACATGCTCCTCGATGATCTCATCGGATGAACCACGATGTCGAGGATTCGAACAACCCCGTATACAATTCCCTTTGTCAATCGGTACGTTACATGCCCGAGACTCGATCGTCGGTATCCCAATACCTCGTTCAGTCTCGTTACCGGCAAGTCACTTTACTCGTACCGTAATGCATGATCCCGTGACCAAACACTTGGTCACTTTGAGCTCATTATGATGATGCATTACCGAGTGGGCCCAGAGATACCTCTCTGTCATACGGAGTGACAAATCCCAGTCTCGATCCGTGTCAACCGAACAGACACTTTTGGAGATACCTATAGTGCACCTTTGTAGTCACCTAGTTACGTTGTGACGTTTGGTACACCTAAAGCACTCTTACGGTATCCAGGAGTTACACAATCTCATGGTCTAAGGAAGAGATACTTGACATTGAAAAAGCTCTAGCAAAGTGAACTACACGATCTTGTGCTATGCTTAGGATTGGGTCTTGTCCATCACATCATTCTCCTAATGATGTGATCTCGTTGTCAATGACATCTAATGTCCATAGTCAGGAAACCATGACTATCTGTTGACCAACGAGCTAGTCAACTAGAGGCTCACTAGGGACATGTTATGGTCTGTGTATTCACACGTGTATTACGATTTCCGGATAATACAGTTATAGCATTAATAAAAGACAATTATCATGAACAAGGAAATATAATAATAACCCTTTTATTATTGCCTCTAGGGCATATTTCCAACAATGAAAGCTTCAGACTCAATGGAGTTGACAAGGTTGTGGGTCAGAGATTGACTAAGTGGAATGATGAGCTCATTATGCAGTTTTATTCAACGACTCATTTCTATCCTGATTGCAAGATTGACTGGATGTCTGAAGGTACTAGGTACCAATCTACTGTTGCTGAGTGGGCCAAGCTCATTAATGCCCCTGAAGAACCTAAAAAATACATTGTTGTCTATGCTGAGAAGAAGAAGGATCACAGTCCATGGCCAACGTGTACAAGGAGATACCTGACAAAGCCTTAGAGACACATAAGTTAGGCTCAGTGTACTATTTGATGTCAGGATTGTCCACCATGAACACCATTCTGAGGCACACCTTGTTGCCCAAATCAGGACATCACAGGATGATCAGAGGCCACTCCATCAACTTGCTTCAGCTCTTTGATTTGCCCCAGAAGTTCAAAGTCATGAGTTTGATTGTTGAAACCATCAAGAGAACAGCTGCCGACCAGAAGAGGTCATGTGGGTATATGTTCCACACATGCACATGTTGATAAATTCCAAAACGAACAAAGGAGTTTATTTGTTGGACAAAGAGCACCTTCCCTTGAGGCCTGGCTTTGAGGACAACACTGTTGTCATGAATGATGAAGATCCCACATTAGTTGAGGCTCAAGAGAAGAGGCGGAAAGCAAAAGCTGAGAAGGCACCAAAGATGCCAAGTGATGAAGAAGCTTCATAGGTTTTCCTCAAGTCAAATCAAGACCAACTTGGATATCTTATTCAAGCTACCTTGAGGATTGAGAAAGGATTGGCCACCCTGACTCAGAACCAAGAGAGCCTAGAGAGGATCATTGAAACAAAATTCTATCATCTTGACTTGAAGGTGATAGAAATTCAAACAGCAGTTGAGCAGCTCCAAGGTAAAGCAACCACTGAAGTGTTTCAGAGAGTGCCTAGGGCACATAGATCTGCAGTAGTGCCAGTGACAGACACTAGAGCTACTACACCAGCACCTACAGCCACAACTTCAGTTGCCCATCCAGTGGCAACTCCACCAGCTCCATCAACTTCAACAGATGCATTCATCCTTGGAGTCCTCTCAACGCCACCTCTTGATGATCAAGCTAAGAGATCCGCATATCACAATGCATTTTCAAGCTTTTTGGTAACTTGTTGCCAAAGGGGGAGAAAGTGTATAGATCATAGGCTGAGAGAGAGAGCTTTGCTTCTTTTGCTACTTATTTATTTGCTTGCTTAGTTGATACTTTTTGATTATGTATGTGAGATACTTTGTATGGTCATGTGTTTGATCATATTATACTTAATGCTTGTACTTGGATGATGATATTCTCTATCTTTCATGTATGATCATTCACTTTGCCTACGTGATGAGTGCTTGTTCCTATTTCTATCATTTTGAGCGCTCCACCAAGATGTATGTGACATGGAAGAGTAACCCATGATCCTAATT
This sequence comes from Triticum aestivum, assembly GCF_018294505.1. Lineage (NCBI taxonomy): Eukaryota > Viridiplantae > Streptophyta > Magnoliopsida > Poales > Poaceae > Triticum > Triticum aestivum. The sequence continues at coordinate 725,822,675 of NC_057801.1, forward strand.
GTTTGTGCATTTGCATTCAAAAGCAACTTTAAAATAATACACAAATTTAGGGGGAGCTCTTGCTTATCACATACTTCTCAAAGCGAAGATGTATTTCATTCTTATTATCATTTGTCGAAGCTTTGATCTATATGTTGTCATCAATTACCAAAAAGGGGGAGATTGAAAGTGCAACTAATCCCTGAGTGGTTTTGGTAATTCTTAAAAACATATAGCTCATTGAACTAATGCTCTTTCAAGATGTTCATTTCAGAAAGTTCAGTGATTGGCATGGCATGGACTAGAGATGTTGACCCCTCAAAAATGCTAAGGACACATATTGGCAACAAGATCAAGACTCTACATTTTATTTTACTGATCCAAGATCAATTGAGTCCATAGGAAAGCCAATACTATTAAAAGGGGATGAGGTGTTGCTTAGTGGCTTGCTTGCTCAAAATGCTTAGTGATATGCTCCAAAACCCTCAACCACTTTCTCATTTCCACATATGTCCTAAACCTAAAAGTCAAACTTGGCCCCACCGATTTGATCTATCTCGCGCCATCGAGTTCACTTGACATAGCCACTGGCACAAATCATGATCAGTTCGGTTTCACCAATTGGGATCTTGGTCTCACCGAGATGGGATTGCAAACTCCCTGTTTCCCTTCGCAACGTTTTGGTCTCACTGAAATGAATGATCGGTCCCACCAAGTTTGCAATGCAAACTCCCTATTTACTTTTCGTAACGTTTCGGTCTCACCGAGATGAGGGAATCAGTCCCACCGAGTTTGCCTGACCAACTCTCTACGTGCCTATTACTGAAATCGGTCTCACCGAGTTCATGTGATCGATCACACCGAGATTAAGTTATGCCCTAACCCTAGCACATCGGTCCCACCGAGTTGATCATGTCGGTCCCACCGAAAACTCTAACGTTCACATGTTGACCTGAATCGGTCTGACCGAGTTTCACCATTCGGTCTCACCGAGTTTGCGAATCTGTGTGTAACGGTTAGATCTTGTGTGAAGGCTATATATACCCCTCCACCCATTCTTCATTCGTGGAGAGAGCCATCAGAATGTGCCTACACTTCCTGCATTCATTTTTTGAGAGAGAACCACCTACTCATGTTTTGAGACCAAGATATTCCATTCCAATCACAAGAATCTTGACCTCTAGCCTTCCTCAACTTGCTTTCCACTCAAATCATCTTTCCACCATAGCCAAATCTGTGAGAGAGAGTTGAGTGTTGGGGAGACTATCATTTGAAGTACAAGAGCAAGGAGTTCATCATCAACACACCATCTATTACCTTTTGGAGAGTGGTGTCTCCTAGGTTGGTTAGTGTCACTTGGGAGCCTCCGTCTAGATTGTGGAGTTGAACCAAGGAGTTTGTAAGGGCAAGGAGATCGCCTACTTCGTGAAGATCTACCCAAGTGAGGCAAGTCCTTCATGGGCGATGGCCATGGTGGGATAGACAAGGTTGCTTCTTCGTGGACCCTTCGTGGGTGGAGCCCTCCGTGGACTCGCGCAACCGTTACCCTTCGTGGATTGAAGTCTCCATCAATGTGGATGTACGATAGCACCATCTATCGGAACGACGCCAAAAATCTCTGTGTCAACATTGCGTTTGCTCCCTCCAAACTCCTCTCCTTTACCTTATATGCAATGATTTACATTCCGCTGCTATACTCTTAGAATTGGATGTGTAGGTTGATTGCTTGTCTAATGCTAAGTTGCTAAAATCTGCCAAAAATTAAAATTGGAAAAAGGCTAGGTTTTTATTTGGTCAAGTAGTCTAATCACCCCCCTCTAGACATACTTCCAATCCTACAACGAGCGGAAGGAGCCGGTCCGCCGCGGCATCCATTGGCCGTCGCTCCGGCGGGGACCCGGGGCGGCAGGGTATGTCATTGGCGGCTCATTGCCGCCCTCGAGGTGCTGGAGAACGGCGTGGAGAGTCCGGCCGGGGGCACCCCACCACAGGCGGCGGCCGTCGCGGTTCTTCGACCCCCGCACCACCAGTGCCCCGTTGGTGGAGGCGAGCCGCTGCACCTGACGGTGCTGAAAGTACGCCGCCCAGGCCTCGTGGTTACGGGCGGCGTACTGCGGGAGGGCCCGCTGCTCCTCCGTCAGAGGCGCCCGCACGCGGGTGACCTCGTCGACGAACTGGTCGGGGCGTACGTCGACGTCGGGAAGCGGGGGGATGGGGACGCCGCCGACGCTGAGCCTCCACCGCCCCGGCGCACGCATGTCCGGCGGCGCCGGCACGTTGGCCTCGAACAGGAGGTACGCCTCCCACTCATGCAGCGAGGGGCGGCCGAAGCCATTGGCTGCCGCCCCATCGCCGGGGAACCTCTTGCCCATTGGCTTGGAAAGCTGAGAGGGGAGGGAGAGGAACGGGGAGAGAGCTCGGCGGCGTCGCGCACGGGGTGAGAGCTCAGTGGCGAGAGATCGGCGGCTGTGGGTGGAGTGGCTCAGGCAAGGGGGGCGCGTTTATATAGCGGCCAGGGGGTGGGCGCCGTGTGTACGCGTGGCGGGAGGTGTGGCGTCGCAGCGCCCGCGCCGCCCTTGAGGAATCAATGAAAGGCTGACCGGCGGGCAACCTTGTCATTGATTCCCCGTGGGAAACCAAGGCGATGAGGACGACGAGGTGCGTGGGTTGCTAACTCGGCGGGCCCGCCTTTCTTTCGCGCCAAATTCGATCGCCCCGGCTCCCCCGAGTGCCCCCAGCGCGCCGGGTTCAGTCTAGGTCCGTCGGCACCAATTTCGGCCCAACCCAGCAAAAAACAGGCTCCTGTGGGCGCGATTGCGCCGATTTTTGCACGCCACCGCTAAAAAGGGGGGGGGGGGGGCTGTTGGGGGCGCGGCTGGAGTCGCTCTAAGTGGAGTGGGTGCGAGCTAAAAGCCGCACAGACTTGTACATGTAACGTGTGGTGGAGGCTTTCTTTGACTTTCTTCTTTAATATATGACATGCACACTTGTGCATATTCGAAAAAAAAGCATCCTTAACCTCATCAAGGACGTTGGGTATGCTTTCCTTACGTGTTTCTCTTGCTTCTCTCCATAATACTTGGATTTTCTTTTTAAGTGGCATACTTGCTTCTCTTGAGCAATATTTTTTGCCAATGATTGTAAACGACGTTTGACGTGCTCATCTCATACTCTTGGGGTTCTGTTTGCCTATACAGTATCATTTTGGCATCTTCAACCTTCGAATGCGTGCCTGTTACCTGTTTCGAGGTTGGTTGGAGCCAGACGGGACAGAGAAGCGCCCCTGTTGGCATACATGCAGGACTGCCATCTCACGTGTACACGGAACGCATGGATCCATCTGACCTAACATGCTTGTCCTCCTTCCAACTAAATTATGGGCAACGTAGATTTCTGCCAGCCACGAGCTCCTCTAACGTGTAGCAACGGGTTGGCCTTGAACATCATGCACCAGTAGTCACCGCACTGTTGGCGTCCGGGTCTCCGGCCGGGGGGCTCGCACATGCCATCGCCGGGAGGGACCGGGACCGTGTCCGTCCGTGTGGGGGCTCCAGAGAGACGTGCTGAGCAGGGGCTTGAATTGATTGCTGCATGTTACTACTAGCATCTAATGATCTCCATGTACCTGTACCCCCCTTCCTGGCAAATCAAGAAAAGCAAAGGCATCATGTCTACTGCTATGCTATTGAGATCATGGTTCCTTTTTCTCAGGTTGACAGCAGAGCTAATAACTGTAGGTACATGTCTCCTCTCCCAGGACGGGATGCACGCACAACCGCAAACCTGTTAGGGATTGCTCCCGATTTTCATTTATGGAAACTGATAATTCAAACAATAGCCTGAAGAACTAGAAATTTTAGCCTGCCGTTGTTTAGTGTAGCGCGAAGCTGAAGCAAAAGCAAATACACGGTTTCCAGATGAAGCCTGAAAACACGGCAGTCGCGGCACTTTCGACCCGAAGTCACGTTTTGTCTTACTGTTTTGTGGGTTGCCAGAATCATGGTTCTGTTTGGATACTCTAACTTAATTTATGGTTAGAATTAGATTCTAACCTTGAAGTAACCCTGAACTAACTCTAACCAAAGAGATGTTTGAATGGCAGGGTTAGATTGACAATAAATACACTTTCTCGATCATTTGGCCGAGAGCTGTGTTGTCCAAGGCAGGCGGGTACGCGTCCTACAAGGAGTCGCGCTGGCCTCTCGCCCAGCTCGCTGGCCGAATACGCCATCCGTGCGCAAGGCGCTGGCCGAGGCCGACGGGGAAGGGCCGCGCAAGGAGTCGCGACTGCTTACCGGCGGGCGGACGGGCCGCGAGGAGACGATGGGGTTGAAACGAGAGGATAGGGCGGGGCTGCTGCGAGGAGAGCGAGAGAAAATTGTGTTTTTTAATGATCCTGAGGAGAACTAACCCAAATAAGCACCTCTTCGATGGGTTAGTTTTTTTGATAGGTTAGATGCATCTAACCCAAACTAACCTTTTCTATTTGGATATTTTTGGGTTAGTTGAGTCCAAACTAACCCAAACTAACTATAACCTAGAGATCCAAACAGGGCCCATGTCGTATACCTTCGTTGGACCTGGCAGCGACACACCTGTGTCATCCACTTGATGAAGACATTGCATTTGTCTTCTTTTTTTGCCGATGATCTGACCTTGATTGGTTGGTTCATCCGACAGCAAGAAATGACAACAAAATAATATCCTAGTCACGAACTTCAAAGACTAGATCTAGTGATGTCTGCTTGAGTGCACACTTGTTGAAGGTGTTGCTCTAGATGATTGAGACTTAGTGGTTTTGTCATTGCCTACTACTCTGTACTCTGATTGTATGTTTATGTTCTAGGATGCTGAGGTCGGGATGTTTTAGCCCTTATTTTCAATAAAGAAAAATGCCGCATGCCTTGATCCGAGCTGTCCAATCTGTGCTCGATCGAACGGCCAATGAGGATTTCGAGTAAAGGCAGTTAAGCTAGGCAAGATAGTAGTCGGCCTCTCCTAGCTAGGACCCTAACCCATGTCAGGATCCATCCACAGGATGTTTCCTTCGATAATGGGCATCCATATGATAGGGTGTGCTCACTAGGACCAAACTTATATGCCATCGGTGCACGTAGGATGGCCGGACAAAACCGGCCTAAAGGAGGGGAGAGGTGTAGCAGCCGAGGGCGATGTGGGGGATGTATCCAATCCAACACAACACATCTCAACAGGAGGATGCTTCCTTCTCACGCCGGCCTGTGACGAGCAGCAGCTGCCACTACAGGAGCAGCCGGCCCGCCGGCTGGACCATGGCATGCATGGGAGATGGGACCTCTTCCCGCCGTGCGCTGACAATCGGTCACCCCTCATCACCACCCTGTGTCGGCTCCATCATCAATCGGCTGCGCAGGATGCAACACAGAGCAAGCAGAAACTTATTAACTCACTCACACAGTCACACCACCACAAACACACGCTTCGGGTCAAGAGCTTTGCTCGGAGATGTGCAGCTAGTCAAGATTTCGTCAACACTCTGAAAGAGGATCATGTGCGTCATAGCCACTTAGAGCATCTACAACCGCACTCTTCATACTCATCCCATACCCGGACGGGTTGCCATCCAGTTGGGCGCCCCATATCCAGTCGGGCGCGGCACTCCTTGTATTTAGCCCATATGTCGCGTGGATAGGGGATGCTCGGATGTACGTCGACACGCCAGCCACGTCGGATCCGGTCCACGCTGACCCATCCGACCTCACATAAATTGGACCATACCCACATTTTGGAGGAAACCGTAGATGCATTCCTCTCCACTCCACTCCCCTCCAGTCCACTTTCCTTCGCCCACAAGCTCCCGTCAGGCGAGCTCCCACCGTCTCCGGCATGGCGGACAACGAATCCGAGTCCTATACCTCCAGATCCGTTGACCTGGAGCTTTGCACCGCTCCCGGGAGGAGGCTGGCCGACTGCGGTGGTCGGACTCCTTTCGCTGGGAATCCATTGCATCCACCCAAATGACGCATGGATCTGGTGCGAGGTGTGCCGTCGTTGCCTCACCGGAGGCGGTGCGATCCATATGGTGTCCCAATTCGTCGGCGGATGCGCAACTGCTACGTTGGTACGCCGAGGCGGGCGTGAACGCTTGAGCATCATCCGACCCAAGTATGGTGTGGCGTGCCCGCCGTGCTAGGCAGCGGGCACGATAGGCAGTAGAAGTGATGAAAGGAGAAAGTGTCAGCGACAGAGCACAGGAAGAGCATCAAAGGCCCAACCCAAGACCCAAACGCAAGCCTCAACTTCCGTCTCGGCTTGCAGGCCCAGAATGGGCCCTTGACCTTGTAACGATATAAACAGAGCATTCCCCTTCGGGAGTAGGCGGCGGCAGACGGTTGGTGGCTGGCAAGGATAGCGTGTGCGTGTGTTTCTGTCCTTCCTCTCGATCCCCCTTTCCCCATGGGTTTGTAGCTCGAATTCGTAATCATGGAGTAATGGAGAGGTAGCCCTGACAATCTGGCATCAGAGCCATTAGATCCGGCGCCTGTGTCGGTCCACAATTGCAACACCCGCTTCGCCCACAAACCACACGCAGCCGCCATGGATAAAATTCCGCCGGAGACGAGGGCCATCTATGATCTGCTCCGAGCCGATTTCGACCGAGCCGACCGCGACCGTGTCGACTCCACGGCGCAAGCGATCGCGCAGCTCGACGCCAAGCTCGACCACCTCTCAGGCCGCATCGACGAGGTCAAGGTGTCGATCGGCGTCGACATCGATGAGCTGCGGCAGGGGCTCGACCACTCTGCTCCACCGCCGTCGGAGCCCCATCGAGGCGCGCCGGCCACACCATCACAAGGGCCGAGCAGCAGTTCCAATAGCTCCGAAGGGCACCGCGCCGACGCTGAAAACCGCGGGCAGGGGTAACGCTATGTTCCGCCCCTAGTCAGAGGTATGCAGTTCGACCAGACTCTGCAGAGAGTGCCGTTCAATTCGATCGAAAATTTTCGGCCAACCACTTCTGATGTCTACGGGTTTGGTCCTCGTATCGAGCTTCCTCGTTTCGATGGATCCAATCCCAAACTCCGGCAGACACGCAGCGAGGATTACTTCAGATTCTGGAACACACCAACGAACCAGTGGATATCTCTCGCTACGTCCTTGTTTGAAGGCCCAGCAGCTCGATGGTTGGAGTCCGTTCGTCGGCGTGTACCCAATGCAACCTGGGATGAGTTTTGCAGGCTGTTGCATAACAAATTCGGCCGTAATTTGCATCAGTCTATTCTGAGGAAGTTCTTCAGTATACAACAAACAAGTACAGTCAAGGATTATGTGGAGCGCTTCGCTGAGTTGTTCGATCAGTTAGCAGCCTATTAGACCTCACCCAATTCTGTGCACTATGTTACTCGCTTTATGGAAGGTCTCAAACCAGCAGTCAGAGTGGCTGTGGGCATTCAGCAACCTCCTGATTTAGAGATGGCCTATCAATTGGCGCTGCTACATGAAGAGCTGGGGACTATTAGTCCATCCACCATGATCAACTCCCAGAATGCCCGTCGTGCAAGTGCTCTTCCACTCCCTCCTCCACCCACCAGTTCTGCTGTGCAATCTTCTGTACAGAAAGGTCATGAAGAAAGGAGACCTATCGACAGTTACAGACGTACTGTTTCAGAGGATAAATGGGGAGCTCTGAGAACATTTCGTAAGGCAAAGGGTCTTTGCTTCATTTGTGGTGAGCGCTGGGGCAAGGATCACATATGCAAGAAAGAAGTTCAGCTCCACATGGTGCAAGAAATGGTTGAGTTCTTACAAAATTCAGACGTCAATGACTCTGTTGCGAGTGAAATTCAGTCTGAAGTACACATGATGTCAGTTTCTGCTGCTGCCTTGGGGAAAACAACTTCTAAACCAGCTAAAACCATGCAATTAAGAGTTCAGTTGCAAGGGCTTAATCTGATTTTTCTTGTGGATTCTGGTAGTTCACATTCATTCTTGGATGTTTTCTTGTCTGACAAGATACATGGGGTGTCACCGATGGTCAAAGCATTAGTTAAAATTGCAAATGGAGATATGGTGCCTTGTGCATCTCAACTGCTTGATGGTGTTTGGTCTTGTGATGGACATAAGTTTCTCACTTCTTTCAAATTTTTTCCATTGGGCAGTTATGATGGCATTGTGGGCATGGATTGGCTATCTGCACACAGTCCAATGTGGGTGGATTGGGATCATCACTGGTTATCTTTTGTTCATAATGGTTCTGAAATTACACTCCTGGGCACTGTTGCGTTACTACCTGAGATCACAATGATAGAAGTTTGTTCTTTACTGACAACTCCAGATTTACCTATTCCTCCAGAAGTACAGTTGATACTAGATGAATATAAACATGTGTTTGAGCCCCCTACTGGCCTCCCCCCCAGATGACCGTACGATCACACCATTCCTCTGTTACCTGGTGCCACCCCAGTATCTATGCGGCCCTACAGGTTACCTCCTCTTCTGAAAACAGAGCTCGAGAAGCAAATTAAGGAGATGCTTGCTAGTGGTGTCATCCGCCTGAGCAACGGCCCTTTTTCTTCAGCACTCCTTATGGTCAAGAAGAAGGACGAATCTTGGCGTCCTGTGATTGATTATCACCACCTTAATGCAATGACGCAGAAGAGCAAGTTTCCAATTCCTGTGATTGACGAGCTTTTGGATGAACTCGCACGTGCCAGTTGGTTTACTAAACTTGACTTGCGCTCTGGTTACCATCAGATCCGCTTAGCACCTGGGGAGGAATACAAAACAACGTTTCAGATGCATTTGGGTCATTATGAGTTCACGGTTCTCTCATATGGATTGATGGGTGGACCAAACACCTTCCAATTTGGCATGAATCATACTCTGGAACCTGGCAATCGCAAGTACGTGATTGTTTTCTTTGATGACATACTTGTTTTCAGCTTCTCCTTCGAGGATCACCTAATCCATCTGCGCCTGGTACTCAAGATGTTGTCTGAACATCAGTGGCGTGTTAAGCTGTCAAAATGTGCATTTGCACAACGTCAGGTTGGATACTTGGGACACATCATTAGCGAGCAGGGGGTCTCCACCGACCCGGATAAAATTTCAGCTATTCAAACTTGGCCTACTCCAACCAATGTCAAGGAAGTCCGTGGATTCCTAGGACTGGCAGGATATTACAGAAAATTCATCCGTCACTATGGTATCACTTGTCGTTCGCTGACAGTTGTGCTTAAAAAAGGGGTAATCTTCCGCTGGACTGAGGTTGAGGAACAAGCCTTTCAGTATCTGAAACAAGCCCTGATGTCTGCCCCGGTCCTCGCACTGCCAAATTTTAGTAAAACCTTTGTGATTGCCATTGACGCCTGTGATGTGGGGATAGGTGATGTCCTCATGCAGGATGGTCATCCATTGGCCTATGTTATCAAGGCTCTGGGACCACGAAACCGATCCCTCTCTATGTATGAAAAGGAATTCTTACCGATATTGCTAGCCGTGGAGCATTGGCGTCAGTACTTGCTGCTAAATGAATTCATCATACAGACTGACCAGCGCAGTTTAACCAGTTTGGCTGATCAATGTCTCAATACTGAATGGCAGCAAAAGGCTCTCACAAAACTAATGGGGCTCCGTTATCAAATTCAGTATAAGAAGGGCACTGAAAATAATGCAGCCGATGCTTTGTCCCGTCGCCCCCATGATACAGTGGAACTGCAGGTCGTGACTGCAGTGCAACCAGCTTGGTTTTCTGACATTGCTGCTAGCTATCAAGTGGATCAATTCTCTCAACAACTTCTACAGAAACTAGCTGCCGCCCCTTCATCCGACAGTAAATTTTCTCTTAAAAATGGGCTGATTTGCACTAAGGGATGTCTCTGGGTGGGTGCAGATGCTGGTTTGCACTCTAAAATCATCCAAGCTTTTCATGATTCTCCATTGGGTGGGCACTCAGGTTTCCCTGTCACATATCGACGTATTCGTCAGCTCTTTCGTTGGTCTCATATGAAATCCATCGTCAAGCAGTATCTGCAGCATTGCACTGTTTGTCAGCAAGCTAAACCCAAGCGAGTTCCGTATCCTGGCCTTTTGCAACCCTTACCAATACCAAGTCTATCATGGGAAATGGTCATAATGGATTTTATAGAAGGCTTGCCATCTTCAGGGCGTTTCAATTGCATCCTAGTGGTCATTGATAAGCTATCAAAATATGGTCACTTCATACCCTTAGTGCAGGTCGTGGCAGAGGCTTTTCTGAATTTTGTCTACAAGCTGCATGGTATACCCTTGTCCATTGTCTCTGACCGTGACCGCATTTTCACCAGTTTGTTTTGGAAAGAGCTGTTCCAACGAACACAAGGGACACAACTGCGAATGAGCTCAGCCCGCCACCCACAATCAGATGGTCAAACCGAACGTGTAAATCAGCAAGTGGAGTGCTACCTTAGGTGCTTTGTCAGTGCACATCCCTCCAAATGGGCAAAATGGCTACCTTTGTGTGAATACTGGTATAATACAAACTGGCATTCAGCTACATCGAAGACTCCGTTTGAGATCATCTACGGGCATCTGCCTCGTCACTTTGGGATAACCCCTGACTGCACAGTGGCTTCTCCTGATTTAGCTCTTTGGCTTGACCAACAGCAAGTTATTTTTGAATCAGTGAAACAGCAATTGCTTCGCACTCAACAACGCATGAAGGCTCAAGCTGATAAAAATAGAACAGAGAGAACATTTGAGGTGGGTGGCCAAGTTTTTCTCAAGCTTCAGCCATATCTTCAGTCTTCAGTCGTGCCTCGGGCCAATCACAAACTGGCCTACAAATTCTTTGGTCCGTTCTCCATACTGGAGAAAGTGGGCGAGGTGGCGTATAAATTGGATCTTCCTACTTCTAGCAAGGTACAACCTGTTTTCCATGTTTCTCTGCTTCTCAAGGTTCTCAAAAATGATGATCAAGTGTTGGCTCGGCTTCCCTCTACTGACGACAACTTGCGAGTACCTGAGAAAGTTCTCCAACAACGGGTGGTTCTTCGTGGAGGCAAGAAAATTCTCCAAGTGTTATTGCAGTGGTCTGGTGATTCTGAAGATCTTGCTGTTTGGGAAGACCTGGATGAGCTCAAGCAGCGATTCTCTCGCGCATCGGCTTGGGGACAAGCCGAATCTCCACAGGGGGGGATTGTCAGCGACAGAGCACAGGAAGAGCATCAAAGGCCCAGCCCAAGACCCAAACGCAAGCCTCTACTTCCGTCTCGGCTTGCAGGCCTAGGATGGGCCCTTGGCCTTGTAACGATATAAACAGAGTGTTCCCCTTCGGGAGTAGGCGGCGGCAGACGGCTGGTGGCTGGCAAGGATAGCGTGTGCGTGTGTTTCTCTCTCCTCCCTCTCGATCCCCCTTTGCCCATGGGTTTGTAGCTCGAATTTGTAATCATGGAGTAATGGAGAGGTAGCCCTGACAGAAAGACTATGGGATTCAACACAATTCGATTAGCTCTCTGGGTGAGTCTATATACACTTTACAGAGAGGTCGTGTGCCACTACCAGGACAGATCGTGGGCAGCCTGCATGCCCTCTACTCACGTACATACGCTGACTAGGTTTACAAGGCGCGTACACTATTCATACAAGAGGTTACTACGTATACTCTAACAAGAAGCCCTCGCGGCGTACATTGACGAGGCGGAGTCGCACTCTCCGGCGCCACGTATGATGCAAGGTCATCCCAGGCGCCGCAACCGCGTCATGGTGGACATCGCCGGCTCCTGCCATGACGGATCCATCATCAACCTTGCGTCCACCGACAACGTGAAGGTTTCGGACTCCGACGAGGAAGAGTAGGGCATGAGAAATGGTGGCGCTTTTAGTCTCGTGAGCCTGTTTGTGTCTCATGTCCTACTCTATCTTGCAGCGACCAGAGCAACACTTCGAAGGATGCAGCCGACTGCTGGACATGGGCACAGCAGAGCCGGACGAGCTTCGCTTAGATTAGGTTTCACGTCACATGTAACAATATGAATTTAATGATTTAGAAACGATGTTTGTGGTTCTGGAATCTTTTTTTGTGATGTTCGATCACTGTCCACAGACGCGTCGGACACGTTCACGGACGTTCGAGGGATGGATGTTGGTGTTTGTTGTTGTAGACGCTCTTAGCCCGTTAGCAAGACACTTGCAGTGGTCGGTTAGTGTAAACGGGGGCACTGGCATCTTCTCCGCCGAGAGGAAAATTCGTCAGCAGGGTTGAAACTCAGGAGCTCAGCTGAGCGAGAACATGGTTCTGTCGTGTCGAAAGTCGGGAGATGTCTTGTCCGGTCCATCTGCGCGTGACGTAACGCTTGGGCATGGCGCCGGAGCGTTCCCGGGTCCCTTTTTCCGGAAGCGACGTACCCTTTATTTTCCTCGTGTTGACCCGTGAGGTACTATAGAGATCGATCGACCAAACCACCGGGCAGGATTTGCGATGTATATAGGTAGATATATCTAGTGTGTGTTGGTCGATGGACAGCGACGCCCTTGTACCCCCGTGAGCCTGTAATTCAAACCGGGGTGGTGGCCGACTCCACCGTGGTGCAGTACTGCAGTGCACCCTCACCAAATTATAGATCCGTCGTTACCTCTTCAGCTAGCGTACGTACGTCCAGCAGATCGACTACATGTCGCACGCACGAGCACTGTTCGAGATCGACACGGTAGATAGGTGGAGAAATGCAGAGATCATGTAGAATTAACTTGATTGATCATAGACGGAAAAGGCAGTGTGTCAACGTAGAAGAATAAAAAGAAATCAAAAAATCAAAAAAAGTAGAAGAATCGGTGCAATAAACCCTGGTCCTTTTCAAAAGAATTCGGATCATACAAGATCCATCAACCCACTGTATGCCTGCATGCATGCATCAAGGAATGATGAACTGATCAATAAGCTAATACACTCTGGTGCTGCAAGGCCTGGCGCCAACGCCTTCGATGGCATATGCCGGCCGGTCAACCAACGCATGTGACCTCCCATCATCCCACCACGCTGCCTTGCATGAGATGTGAAGCTACCTAGGTTTCTATAACGCTTTCTTCAATCGATCTGCTTCCCTGATATAGGATCATCATTGCACCATTAAGTTCCTTGTGTATTCTGCACTTGCAAGTTAGCAGTTAAGCCATGTTGGTGGCCCGGCCGCCAGCACTGTAGTCGCTTGCTTGCTTGCTCCCTTCTCCCACACCCAACACCCAGCACCACTTTTCCCCCAAGCTAGAGTTAAGCTGAGATATCTATCTGCTTTGGCTGGGTTAGCAAGGAAGATGAGTAATTGGACAGCAACTGCTGGTACATACTTCTTGCATGTTCTTGACTCGAGTTGATTAGAGTTGGGGCCCTGCCTCGCTCACTCACTCTTTCTTCCTAGGACTAAATTTGTGGTTGGGTGGCGTCGTTGGAATACAAAACCCAACCAACCCCTCCCCACTTTTGGACTTCATGCGTGTCCTTGGCCGGCCTCACATGCCCCATGCAGGCAGGAGGACCTTGCCCACCATTTCATTTCTGGTACCTCCTTGGCACCGTGCTGCGCCAGATTAATAAACTTTGTTGAGACTTTTTGCTTTTTCGGTACTACCTGTGTGGTTGTGTTTAGCTTTTAGAAGAAGAAAAGGGTTAGAGAAAACATGAGCAAATCTGAGACGTTGCTCTACTATCGGCGCAAGTGTGGATTTTTCAGGCGTGGAGACATATATATAGGAGTGTAGGCGTAGTTTGGAAACCCTTGTATATCAACTTTAACGTCACTTGATTATTTGAAAATACTAATATCATAATATTTTGGTCCCCCAAGAATTCAAGGAAGCTCTTTCCTGAGTTTATTATGTACTCAAAACCCTTACTGTTCGTTGACGAGGTTTTCGACAATGGGAATATGCACTGTGTTTTCTCGAGTCGAAGTTGTCTATCTACGTTTTGTCCACGATGACAAACATTCTAGGACAAGATCTAAACCTGCAACCTAAGCAACCACGCGCCAGTGAGTGTGGTTTCGTGAGTTCTAAGCCACCATCGGCCGGCGATCAGTCTATGATTGATCATGGCATGGTAACCCCACATTCATGTGTGACATGGCAGAGAAGAACACTCACTGATTTTGCAAGCAAACGGTGTACGTAGTTCATCAGCAGCCGGCGTGGCGTGGTTAAAGGCGTTGCAGCCTTTTGGGCATTCGCACCAACTCACAAGTAATAACTGAGATACTAGTCAAAGTTTTAGATAGCGCGCTAAGTCTCTTAGCGTCGGCCTGACCAAGAGCTATGAAACGCTATAGCGCAGCTATAGCGTGCTAAGCCCCATTTAGCGTTTCAGTATAAATCAATAAAAAATGAAAAAATAAACATAGAATCAGTCATCAACTTGACATATATATACTTGAAAATGGACATATATCAACTACCATACAGCCAAGTTAATAGAAAAATGATACTGTATTATGTAGTTCCTACCATACTCATGCAAACAGCCACATAACATAGTATTATGTAGTTCCTACCATACATAATAAGGACATATATCAGGAGATGGTTCAATTCATTACATAACAGAGCAAAGTTTGGCATAGCAACTAGCAACATACCACCAGCACACTTTGAATAACAAAAATGGTACATAAACAACATGAGATGGTCCGGTTTATAAGTTCAGCCAACTAACTTGACATAGCAACATAACAACATACCACCAGCACACTTTGAAACAACAAAAGTGGTACACCCAACCATGCAATTAATCCGAGTCAGCAAGGGCCGAGGGAGACTCATCTTCTGATTCCGACGAAAAAGAATTGGAAGAGGCAGAAAGTATAGCTTCCTCATCGACACTATTAAGGAGAGATTGCAAGCTCTTCTTCCTCTTCTTTCTAGGGGGCGCAGTAGGCCTCTTCTTCTTTTTCCCTTGTTCTTGTGATGTTGAAGCTCTCTCTTGTTGAGTTTGATCTTCATCACCAACATGTTCAACAACATTATCATTTCCAACAATGCCGGTGATGAACTCGTTATCCTCGTCCTCAAGAACATCAACGATCGTCTTCTCTATTGGGTCTCTACTCTTGTTCTCTCTCTTATGCTTCATCCTAGAGTTGAACTTGATAAATACAAGATCACTCATCCTATCATGGAGTAGCCTGCTGCGTTTCTTTGTATGAACCTGTGTAAGTGAACAAAATGAAGTATGGAACACATGGCTTCTTGTTCACATCTGGAAGAGTGCAATACTTCCACGCAGGGTCATCCGAATCAACTTGAGGGAGTGCAGGTGTTGCTACTGAGGCAGTGCTTGAGCCACCAACACCTATGCAGATTAAGGCAATCCAAAGTACGTGATAGAAAAATGTACATCAGTAGCAAATAAACTTTTAATGTATCTGTATTCTGTATATAACTGAAAACTTCAGCAGATTCCTATAGTAGTACAAGCATCCACAAGAAGAGATAACAAAGGATAGATGAGCTTACCTGCTGACGGGATTTGCTGGCTCATGGTCGCCTGGTGGACACCGTCGCCGCGGGGTGCTCCGACGCCTTGTGGATGCGGTCGTCGCCGTCAGCAGAGGAAGTGGCCAGGAGGGAGCAGCCGAGAGGAAACGTCCGGGAGTTGCGTCGCCTGGTGGAAGGAATAGTGGAATACCCCGTCGCTGGGAGGGAGTGGCGAGGAAGGTCAATCGCTGGAGTAGCAGCTCGAGGCCGTCGCCATGGTTGGTCGTTGGTCGGCCGCCGCCATGGTTCCTGTTTGAGATGAGGACATGAGTGGGGATAGGGTTTCGCTCGAGAGGAGGGTTGGGGGCATAGTATTCGACTATTGGTAGGCTTGGGCTTTGGCCCGCGTAGCGATTTCATTTTGGGCCGAAAATTTTAGATCAAAGACGCGGGACGCTAACGCTAGAGGCCCAATTTTCAGCGCTAAATGACATCTAGCGCGCTATTAGCACGCTAACTCTTCGTACGTGAAATCGAGCTTCGCGTAGCGCACCACAGTCAGGATGCGTGTAGCGCCGCTATAGCGCCGCTATAGCGCGCTATCTAAAACTTTGGATACTACCCCAAGCAGCAGGCATGCATGCAATTGATGTGATCTGGTATGATAGCCAGCAGCAGCTCTTACTAGCTACTCCCTTCGTTTCTAAATATTTGTCTTTTTAGAGATTTCAAATGGAGTATCACATACGGATGTATAAAAACATATTTTAGAGTGTAGATTCGCTCATTTTGCTCCGTATGTAGTCACTTGTTAAAATCTCTAGAAAGACAAGTATTTAGGAACGGAGGGAGTAGATATAGTTCTCACCTACTGTGTAGACGGTGCTCCGAAGCAAACCAATATGCTGTGCATACGTTTGTTGGATCCAGCTACACTCATGTTTCATGCATTAGTGAGCTTGCAAAAATTGGCAATTTACATGAACTAGGTTAGGTGACTGTTAGCAGGTGCTGCAAATTGCACCCATGCTAAGTTGGTTGAGCCACCCTCCCAATTTTCTTTCATGGTTTCAGAGGAATAAAACAAAAACTTCCTTATCCGCTTGGTTGGCCTTACTAATTAATCAGCAAACAGCCTAGGCTCCCAGGAAGAAGAATTTCTCTCTCTCTCTCGAGCAACCATTCCCTTTTTGAAATGCTTTCCCCCCTAGACTAAGCTAGCTCATTTTCCTCTCATGCACCGGCATTGTACATCCACAACATAAAACGGGAACAGTGGCAGCCATCTGGTACTGCCAAGAAACCTCTACACTGTCCTGATCGCCCCCATAACGATGTGCCCCCATAACAAAAGCAGCGCGCATCAGATCCTCTTTGGCCGTGGCAGAGATTGATTATTAGCAGCATTGATTCTTCATGTTGCTTTCAAACCCTTAGATCTATTCATGCTCTTGCATGCGACAAAAGTACAGATCTTGACATCTCCTTAACTTAACCCTGAGTTTTCTCACATGCGCTGTTTTCTCTTTCGCTGTTTGCTCCTGGCTGTTAGGTCTAGGCCGGCCGACCAGCTGCTGGTAAGTCAGTAAGTGGTCCTTGGCAAAACATGCAGACGGAGTAAACGCCCACTTACTTGTGGCTTTGATAACACGCTTGTTGGTATACATTAGAGGCGTCGGCCATCTCATCTCTTTCCATGCATGAGTAAATTGTACCTTTATTATCACCATTTCCATCTTATACCTTTATTATACCTTTCCATGCATGATATATCGGCAGCACGGGTCGATGAAAAAATCAACCCATTATTATCACCATTTCTTCGCAGTGTTTGGATGATCACTGTAACAGACCTTTTTGGGCCATCATAGCCACATAATATATAAGTCTGAAAGCAAATGAAGTATTTCAATGTCGCGAGAACTGCAAATTTTCGGAGCAGAGGTATTCATGCGAGTTGGAGAACTCTATCGCTTCACTTTGTCTTGCTTTCTCCAACTTCTCTAAGAAAATGCTTGAGTTTCAGAAGCTTCTGACTAGTGGGCGATTTCTCAGGAAGTCTTTACTTCTCGTTTGTGAATCTTGTATTCTTCCACTTGGATCAACATGAATTTTACCTATCAAAACTGCATTTTTTCCTACAAAAAGAGTTTCCCCCGCTTTAGATTATAAAGCAACATCCAACCGATACAACCAGCTTGCTGGGGCCACAACACAAACAAGCCCAAAAGAAAAAGGAGATAAAGAAAAAAGAAACAAATGCCGACACCGGCAGCTCAACTAAGAAAGATGGCCGATACCCGCTGCACCATCCGGAGAAGTACCACCGCCCGCCAAGCACTCCGAAGCCTCGCGTACCAAGCAACATCTTCATGAATAAATGCGACGATGACGACACTGCTGCCCGGACAAGTCCTAGGGTTTCCCCCAGTACGCGGATGACAGTGGGGAAGGGGGATCACCGCCGCCCCTGTGGAGGGTCCGGCAACGCCCACGGGCGCAGCCGCGCCGGTGGCAAACGAGCCGCCAGAGATTTCTCCCACCCCAAAACCACCACCGCCAACCCACAAAAACGGAAGCGCACCGCCCAATATGCCGCCCACCAGCCTGTGCCACCACGGACACCGCACCATTTTCACTATCTCACTGAGGCCACCAACACGAGACCTAGAGGTAGGACGCAAAGCCACCGGGCTCGGTGGCAACCGCAACGCAGCCGACAGGAGGGAACAACCTCCACCGCCACATGGAGCCGATTGGACATAGCGATAGGGACTTGCCAGGCCAGCACCGGCCTGGACGGACCACAACGGGTCCGGACAGTCCCTGCAGCCACGCTGCAGCATGCCGGCAGCGAAGCCATCACCATCGCATCCACGTCTGCCTCGCCTCACCACCAGGTAGCTACGCCGTCGCGCCCTGGCCCGCAGGCCAGCCGCGCCCCCATAGCCACCGGCCACGCCGCCGCGTCGAAAGCAATGGAGGCCCGGAGAACTCCGCCGTCGGGCCCCACCGCCTCCATCGGGCAGGAGGGAGCCCCGACTCCCCCTCCAAGCGCGCGGGGAAGGGACGTCCTCCCCCGCTGACGCCACCCAGGCATGCCGGAGGCCGCTGCTGGTGGCGGCAAAGGGAGATGGAGGAGGAGGGGGTCGAGACGGGGAGGAGGGCAAGGGGCGCACCGCCGCCTCGGGGGGCGACGGGAGAGACGGGGGAGGGGGAGGAGGGGGAGAGGGAGGCCGGGGGGCGCGAGCCGGCTGGAGGGGGCGAGGGTGGCCGGCGGCGGCAGGGGAGCAGGGGAGGAACCCTAGCTCGAGATCACCGTTGTAGTGCAATTTACCACCGACGGATAGTTTTTCTCCTCCCAGCGTATCAGATTATATAGAAAGAAGGGTGGGGACTAGGCCTCAAATCCAGCATGTGGTGATGCAAAATAGACTGGTACATGTTGCTCATTGAAACCCTTTTGTCTTATCTTATATTACTTTCCTAGTTGTTCTAAGTAATGTGTCTGATCATTTGATTCAAGCGTTACTAATGGGCTAGGCTCATTGGGGGAGGTTGCGGAGACACATGGGAGACACTGGTGGTTGAGAATCACATTTGCATTGATATCTCAAGGAGAATAGGCTCAGCCTTGGTGGTGTTTGTGTGCCTTTGTTGTAACAACGATGCCTTCAATGGAAGCTAGCTTCCCTCCAAGAAAGTGAACATCGGGGTACATTCTCATCTATCCCTAACCTTAGCTCTTTACATGTGGTTTACTTTGGTCATTTGACCTTACATTCAGTACAATTTGTTGACCACATTATATTATATTGTTTATCATCATAGCAATTGTGTAGGCTAACCTTTATATTCCGCATTTCCTAAAATTTGGAATTCTACGCCCATCTCGATCCTCTGAGTAAAGTCCCCACTTCCACTAGTATATAAAACAATATGAAGCTCCTGAAATTTTCTCCTTTTTTAATGCATGAACTGGTACTACTTTGAAGGAGTTATGATTCTACTTCTTACGTGGGTGCTACTTTGAAGAACTTCTTGGAGTATACTAAAAAGGAAAAATGACGCTTCTCTCTCTCTCTCTCTCTCTCTCTCTCTCTCTCTGTGTGTGTGTGTGTGTGTGTGTGTCCTTATACATATTTGTTAATTCTCTCATGTAGGAGCAATACCTTACAATGATTATCAACACACATGACTTACTTCAATTGAATCTAAACATAACTCGAACTATGAAAATGATGGCAATTTCTCTATGGGGTTCTTATCATCGAACATGTATAGGTACTTGAACATTTAGTATCATGCAACTAAGCAATCTTTGGTTAACCTAAGCAATCCATCAAGTACCAAATGTTATCAGTTTTAGTTTCTAATTCTGCTCTGGTTAAGCACTTAGAAATTATGCAAGTTTATACTGACATAAGCACTAACCTTTTAACACATAACCCATAGATAAAAATCAAGTCCATACCAATTATGTTCCAACTCCCTAACAGATAAAAAGGGAAGAAGAAAGAGTTTTTGATGTTTCTACAACCATTTACTAAGGATATAAGTGAAGAACAACGAGTAAACAAATAATTCTTAAGCCATGCAAATCTCTTCCCCATAATAGTAATAAAATTTTGGTGTGATGCATGATTGAATTTAATCAAAAAGGAAAAATGAGTTAACACATAATGCATGAACGAATGAAAAGTTTTTCGAAGTTTACTAATATGTTGATGCCTTGGGCATCCTCCAAGGTTTTTGTTTTGAATCTTCCTTAAGAATATAAACTAGGCATGCCTTTGGCATGACCAAGATTGGCTATTTACTCATCTTGGCCATTCCCTTGTCACATATGGCTTCCTCAAGTATAAAAATGTTTATGCACATAAACCATAAATAAGCTTGTGAGTTGGTTAGTCCATAAAGTAATTACTAGGGGGTCTACTCAATGTATATAAATCATGGAAAATCGATTTATGAATAAGGACACTAGGTTACACAACTAAAGGATCTCGGGAGAGGAATTAGGGCACACAAGTGCGGGGACACACACATTGTGGGCCATCGATGAACGCTAAGGTTCACAAATTTTTGTGTGTATTTCATGGGGGCACACACATTGTGGGCCCTTTTTCTTCAGCACTCCTTATGGTCAAGAAGAAGGACGAATCTTCTCGTCCTGTGATTGATTATCACCACCTTAATGCAATGACGCAGAAGAGCAAGTTTCCAATTCCTGTGATTGACGAGCTTTTGGATGAACTCGCAGGTGCCAGTTGGTTTACTAAACTTGACTTGCGCTCTGGTTACCATCAGATCCGCTTAGCACCTGGGGAGGAATACAAAACAACGTTTCAGATGCATTTGGGTCATTATGAGTTCACGGTTCTCTCATATGGATTGATGGGTGGACCAAACACCTTCCAATTTGGCATGAATCATACTCTGGAACCTGGCAATCGCAAGTACGTGATTGTTTTCTTTGATGACATACTTGTTTTCAGCTTCTCCTTCGAGGATCACCTAATCCATCTGCGCCTGGTACTCAAGATGTTGTCTGAACATCAGTGGCGTGTTAAGCTGTCAAAATGTGCATTTGCACAACGTCAGGTTGGATACTTGGGACACATCATTAGCGAGCAGGGGGTCTCCACCGACCCGGATAAAATTTCAGCTATTCAAACTTGGCCTACTCCAACCAATGTCAAGGAAGTCCGTGGATTCCTAGGACTGGCAGGATATTACAGAAAATTCATCCGTCACTATGGTATCACTTGTCGTTCGCTGACAGTTGTGCTTAAAAAAGGGGTAATCTTCCGCTGGACTGAGGTTGAGGAACAAGCCTTTCAGTATCTGAAACAAGCCCTGATGTCTGCCCCGGTCCTCGCACTGCCAAATTTTAGTAAAACCTTTGTGATTGCCATTGACGCCTGTGATGTGGGGATAGGTGATGTCCTCATGCAGGATGGTCATCCATTGGCCTATGTTATCAAGGCTCTGGGACCACGAAACCGATCCCTCTCTGTGTATGAAAAGGAATTCTTGCCGATATTGCTAGCCGTGGAGCATTGGCGTCAGTACTTGCTGCTAAATGAATTCATCATACAGACTGACCAGCGCAGTTTAACCAGTTTGGCTGATCAATGTCTCCATACTGAATGGCAGCAAAAGGCTCTCACAAAACTAATGGGGCTCCGTTATCAAATTCAGTATAAGAAGGGCACTGAAAATAATGCAGCCGATGCTTTGTCCCGTCGCCCCCATGATACAGTGGAACTGCAGGTCGTGACTGCAGTGCAACCAGCTTGGTTTTCTGACATTGCTTCTAGCTATCAAGTGGATCAATTCTCTCAACAACTTCTACAGAAACTAGCTGCCGCCCCTTCATCCGACAGTAAATTTTCTCTTAAAAATGGGCTGATTTGCACTAAGGGATGTCTCTGGGTGGGTGCAGATGCTGGTTTGCACTCTAAAATCATCCAAGCTTTTCATGATTCTCCATTGGGTGGGCACTCAGGTTTCCCTGTCACATATCGACGTATTCGTCAGCTCTTTCGTTGGTCTCATATGAAATCCATCGTCAAGCAGTATCTGCAGCATTGCACTGTTTGTCAGCAAGCTAAACCCAAGCGAGTTCCGTATCCTGGCCTTTTGCAACCCTTACCAATACCAAGTCTATCATGGGAAATGGTCATAATGGATTTTATAGAAGGCTTGCCATCTTCAGGGCGTTTCAATTGCATCCTAGTGGTCATTGATAAGCTATCAAAATATGGTCACTTCATACCCTTAGTGCAGGTCGTGGCAGAGGCTTTTCTGAATTTTGTCTACAAGCTGCATGGTATGCCCTTGTCCATTGTCTCTGACTGTGACCGCATTTTCACCAGTTTGTTTTGGAAAGAGCTGTTCCAACGAACACAAGGGACACAACTGCGAATGAGCTCAGCCCGCCACCCACAATCAGATGGTCAAACCGAACGTGTAAATCAGCAAGTGGAGTGCTACCTTAGGTGCTTTGTCAGTGCACATCCCTCCAAATGGGCAAAATGGCTACCTTTGTGTGAATACTGGTATAATACAAACTGGCATGCAGCTACATCGAAGACTTCGTTTGAGATCATCTACGGGCATCTGCCTCGTCACTTTGGGATAACCCCTGACTGCACAGTGGCTTCTCCTGATTTAGCTCTTTGGCTTGACGAACAGCAAGTTATTTTTGAATCAGTGAAACAGCAATTGCTTCGCACTCAACAACGCATGAAGGCTCAAGCTGATAAACATAGAACAGAGAGAACATTTGAGGTGGGTGACCAAGTTTTTCTCAAGCTTCAGCCATATCTTCAGTCTTCAGTCGTGCCTCGGGCCAATCACAAACTGGCCTACAAATTCTTTGGTCCGTTCTCCATACTGGAGAAAGTGGGCGAGGTGGCGTATAAATTGGATCTTCCTACTTCTAGCAAGGTACAACCTGTTTTCCATGTTTCTCTGCTTCTCAAGGTTCTCAAAAATGATGATCAAGTGTTGGCTCGGCTTCCCTCTACTGACGACAACTTGCGAGTACCTGAGAAAGTTCTCCAACAACGGGTGGTTCTTCGTGGAGGCAAGAAAATTCTCCAAGTGTTATTGCAGTGGTCTGGTGATTCTGAAGATCTTGCTGTTTGGGAAGACCTGGATGAGCTCAAGCAGCGATTCTCTCGCGCATCGGCTTGGGGACAAGCCGAATCTCCACAGGGGGGGATTGTCAGCGACAGAGCACAGGAAGAGCATCAAAGGCCCAGCCCAAGACCCAAACGCAAGCCTCTACTTCCGTCTCGGCTTGCAGGCCTAGAATGGGCCCTTGGCCTTGTAACGATATAAACAGAGTGTTCCCCTTCGGGAGTAGGCGGCGGCAGACGGCTGGTGGCTGGCAAGGATAGCGTGTGCGTGTGTTTCTCTCTCCTCCCTCTCGATCCCCCTTTGCCCATGGGTTTGTAGCTCGAATTTGTAATCATGGAGTAATGGAGAGGTAGCCCTGACAGAAAGACTATGGGATTCAACACAATTCGATTAGCTCTCTGGGTGAGTCTATATACACTTTACAGAGAGGTCGTGTGCCACTACCAGGACAGATCGTGGGCAGCCTGCATGCCCTCTACTCACGTACATACGCTGACTAGGTTTACAAGGCGCGTACACTATTCATACAAGAGGTTACTACGTATACTCTAACAAGAAGCCCTCGCGGCGTACATTGACGAGGCGGAGTCGCACTCTCCGGCGCCACGTATGATGCAAGGTCATCCCAGGCGCCGCAACCGCGTCATGGTGGACATCGCCGGCTCCTACCATGACGGATCCATCATCAACCTTGCGTCCACCGACAACGTGAAGGTTTCGGACTCCGACGAGGAAGAGTAGGGCATGAGAAATGGTGGCGCTTTTAGTCTCGTGAGCCTGTTTGTGTCTCATGTCCTACTCTATCTTGCAGCGACCAGAGCAACACTTCGAAGGATGCAGCCGACTGCTGGACATGGGCACAGCAGAGCCGGACGAGCTTCGCTTAGATTAGGTTTCACGTCACATGTAACAATATGAATTTAATGATTTAGAAACGATGTTTGTGGTTCTGGAATCTTTTTTTTGTGATGTTCGATCACTGTCCACAGACGCGTCGGACACGTTCACGGACGTTCGAGGGATGGATGTTGGTGTTTGTTGTTGTAGACGCTCTTAGCCCGTTAGCAAGACACTTGCAGTGGTCGGTTAGTGTAAACGGGGGCACTGGCATCTTCTCCGCCGAGAGGAAAATTCGTCAGCAGGGTTGAAACTCAGGAGCTCAGCTGAGCGAGAACATGGTTCTGTCGTGTCGAAAGTCGGGAGATGTCTTGTCCGGTCCATCTGCGCGTGACGTAACGCTTGGGCATGGCGCCGGAGCGTTCCCGGGTCCCTTTTTCCGGAAGCGACGTACCCTTTATTTTCCTCGTGTTGACCCGTGAGGTACTATAGAGATCGATCGACCAAACCACCGGGCAGGATTTGCGATGTATATAGGTAGATATATCTAGTGTGTGTTGGTCGATGGACAGCGACGCCCTTGTACCCCCGTGAGCCTGTAATTCAAACCGGGGTGGTGGCCGACTCCACCGTGGTGCAGTACTGCAGTGCACCCTCACCAAATTATAGATCCGTCGTTACCTCTTCAGCTAGCGTACGTACGTCCAGCAGATCGACTACATGTCGCACGCACGAGCACTGTTCGAGATCGACACGGTAGATAGGTGGAGAAATGCAGAGATCATGTAGAATTAACTTGATTGATCATAGACGGAAAAGGCAGTGTGTCAACGTAGAAGAATAAAAAGAAATCAAAAAATCAAAAAAAGTAGAAGAATCGGTGCAATAAACCCTGGTCCTTTTCAAAAGAATTCGGATCATACAAGATCCATCAACCCACTGTATGCCTGCATGCATGCATCAAGGAATGATGAACTGATCAATAAGCTAATACACTCTGGTGCTGCAAGGCCTGGCGCCAACGCCTTCGATGGCATATGCCGGCCGGTCAACCAACGCATGTGACCTCCCATCATCCCACCACGCTGCCTTGCATGAGATGTGAAGCTACCTAGGTTTCTATAACGCTTTCTTCAATCGATCTGCTTCCCTGATATAGGATCATCATTGCACCATTAAGTTCCTTGTGTATTCTGCACTTGCAAGTTAGCAGTTAAGCCATGTTGGTGGCCCGGCCGCCAGCACTGTAGTCGCTTGCTTGCTTGCTCCCTTCTCCCACACCCAACACCCAGCACCACTTTTCCCCCAAGCTAGAGTTAAGCTGAGATATCTATCTGCTTTGGCTGGGTTAGCAAGGAAGATGAGTAATTGGACAGCAACTGCTGGTACATACTTCTTGCATGTTCTTGACTCGAGTTGATTAGAGTTGGGGCCCTGCCTCGCTCACTCACTCTTTCTTCCTAGGACTAAATTTGTGGTTGGGTGGCGTCGTTGGAATACAAAACCCAACCAACCCCTCCCCACTTTTGGACTTCATGCGTGTCCTTGGCCGGCCTCACATGCCCCATGCAGGCAGGAGGACCTTGCCCACCATTTCATTTCTGGTACCTCCTTGGCACCGTGCTGCGCCAGATTAATAAACTTTGTTGAGACTTTTTGCTTTTTCGGTACTACCTGTGTGGTTGTGTTTAGCTTTTAGAAGAAGAAAAGGGTTAGAGAAAACATGAGCAAATCTGAGACGTTGCTCTACTATCGGCGCAAGTGTGGATTTTTCAGGCGTGGAGACATATATATAGGAGTGTAGGCGTAGTTTGGAAACCCTTGTATATCAACTTTAACGTCACTTGATTATTTGAAAATACTAATATCATAATATTTTGGTCCCCCAAGAATTCAAGGAAGCTCTTTCCTGAGTTTATTATGTACTCAAAACCCTTACTGTTCGTTGACGAGGTTTTCGACAATGGGAATATGCACTGTGTTTTCTCGAGTCGAAGTTGTCTATCTACGTTTTGTCCACGATGACAAACATTCTAGGACAAGATCTAAACCTGCAACCTAAGCAACCACGCGCCAGTGAGTGTGGTTTCGTGAGTTCTAAGCCACCATCGGCCGGCGATCAGTCTATGATTGATCATGGCATGGTAACCCCACATTCATGTGTGACATGGCAGAGAAGAACACTCACTGATTTTGCAAGCAAACGGTGTACGTAGTTCATCAGCAGCCGGCGTGGCGTGGTTAAAGGCGTTGCAGCCTTTTGGGCATTCGCACCAACTCACAAGTAATAACTGAGATACTAGTCAAAGTTTTAGATAGCGCGCTAAGTCTCTTAGCGTCGGCCTGACCAAGAGCTATGAAACGCTATAGCGCAGCTATAGCGTGCTAAGCCCCATTTAGCGTTTCAGTATAAATCAATAAAAAATGAAAAAATAAACATAGAATCAGTCATCAACTTGACATATATATACTTGAAAATGGACATATATCAACTACCATACAGCCAAGTTAATAGAAAAATGATACTGTATTATGTAGTTCCTACCATACTCATGCAAACAGCCACATAACATAGTATTATGTAGTTCCTACCATACATAATAAGGACATATATCAGGAGATGGTTCAATTCATTACATAACAGAGCAAAGTTTGGCATAGCAACTAGCAACATACCACCAGCACACTTTGAATAACAAAAATGGTACATAAACAACATGAGATGGTCCGGTTTATAAGTTCAGCCAACTAACTTGACATAGCAACATAACAACATACCACCAGCACACTTTGAAACAACAAAAGTGGTACACCCAACCATGCAATTAATCCGAGTCAGCAAGGGCCGAGGGAGACTCATCTTCTGATTCCGATGAAGAAGAATTGGAAGAGGCAGAAAGTATAGCTTCCTCATCGACACTATTAAGGAGAGATTGCAAGCTCTTCTTCCTCTTCTTTCTAGGGGGCGCAGTAGGCCTCTTCTTCTTTTTCCCTTGTTCTTGTGATGTTGAAGCTCTCTCTTGTTGAGTTTGATCTTCATCACCAACATGTTCAACAACATTATCATTTCCAACAATGCCGGTGATGAACTAGTTATCCTCGTCCTCAAGAACATCAACGATCGTCTTCTCTATTGGGTCTCTACTCTTGTTCTCTCTCTTATGCTTCATCCTAGAGTTGAACTTGATAAATACAAGATCACTCATCCTATCATGGAGTAGCCTGCTGCGTTTCTTTGTATGAACCTGTGTAAGTGAACAAAATGAAGTATGGAACACATGGCTTCTTGTTCACATCTGGAAGAGTGCAATACTTCCACGCAGGGTCATCCGAATCAACTTGAGGGAGTGCAGGTGTTGCTACTGAGGCAGTGCTTGAGCCACCAACACCTATGCAGATTAAGGCAATCCAAAGTACGTGATAGAAAAATGTACATCAGTAGCAAATAAACTTTTAATGTATCTGTATTCTGTATATAACTGAAAACTTCAGCAGATTCCTATAGTAGTACAAGCATCCACAAGAAGAGATAACAAAGGATAGATGAGCTTACCTGCTGACGGGATTTGCTGGCTCATGGTCGCCTGGTGGACACCGTCGCCGCGGGGTGCTCCGACGCCTTGTGGATGCGGTCGTCGCCGTCAGCAGAGGAAGTGGCCAGGAGGGAGCAGCCGAGAGGAAACGTCCGGGAGTTGCGTCGCCTGGTGGAAGGAATAGTGGAATACCCCGTCGCTGGGAGGGAGTGGCGAGGAAGGTCAATCGCTGGAGTAGCAGCTCGAGGCCGTCGCCATGGTTGGTCGTTGGTCGGCCGCCGCCATGGTTCCTGTTTGAGATGAGGACATGAGTGGGGATAGGGTTTCGCTCGAGAGGAGGGTTGGGGGCATAGTATTCGACTATTGGTAGGCTTGGGCTTTGGCCCGCGTAGCGATTTCATTTTGGGCCGAAAATTTTAGATCAAAGACGCGGGACGCTAACGCTAGAGGCCCAATTTTCAGCGCTAAATGACATCTAGCGCGCTATTAGCACGCTAACTCTTCGTACGTGAAATCGAGCTTCGCGTAGCGCACCACAGTCAGGATGCGTGTAGCGCCGCTATAGCGCCGCTATAGCGCGCTATCTAAAACTTTGGATACTACCCCAAGCAGCAGGCATGCATGCAATTGATGTGATCTGGTATGATAGCCAGCAGCAGCTCTTACTAGCTACTCCCTTCGTTTCTAAATATTTGTCTTTTTAGAGATTTCAAATGGAGTATCACATACGGATGTATAAAAACATATTTTAGAGTGTAGATTCGCTCATTTTGCTCCGTATGTAGTCACTTGTTAAAATCTCTAGAAAGACAAGTATTTAGGAACGGAGGGAGTAGATATAGTTCTCACCTACTGTGTAGACGGTGCTCCGAAGCAAACCAATATGCTGTGCATACGTTTGTTGGATCCAGCTACACTCATGTTTCATGCATTAGTGAGCTTGCAAAAATTGGCAATTTACATGAACTAGGTTAGGTGACTGTTAGCAGGTGCTGCAAATTGCACCCATGCTAAGTTGGTTGAGCCACCCTCCCAATTTTCTTTCATGGTTTCAGAGGAATAAAACAAAAACTTCCTTATCCGCTTGGTTGGCCTTACTAATTAATCAGCAAACAGCCTAGGCTCCCAGGAAGAAGAATTTCTCTCTCTCTCTCGAGCAACCATTCCCTTTTTGAAATGCTTTCCCCCCTAGACTAAGCTAGCTCATTTTCCTCTCATGCACCGGCATTGTACATCCACAACATAAAACGGGAACAGTGGCAGCCATCTGGTACTGCCAAGAAACCTCTACACTGTCCTGATCGCCCCCATAACGATGTGCCCCCATAACAAAAGCAGCGCGCATCAGATCCTCTTTGGCCGTGGCAGAGATTGATTATTAGCAGCATTGATTCTTCATGTTGCTTTCAAACCCTTAGATCTATTCATGCTCTTGCATGCGACAAAAGTACAGATCTTGACATCTCCTTAACTTAACCCTGAGTTTTCTCACATGCGCTGTTTTCTCTTTCGCTGTTTGCTCCTGGCTGTTAGGTCTAGGCCGGCCGACCAGCTGCTGGTAAGTCAGTAAGTGGTCCTTGGCAAAACATGCAGACGGAGTAAACGCCCACTTACTTGTGGCTTTGATAACACGCTTGTTGGTATACATTAGAGGCGTCGGCCATCTCATCTCTTTCCATGCATGAGTAAATTGTACCTTTATTATCACCATTTCCATCTTATACCTTTATTATACCTTTCCATGCATGATATATCGGCAGCACGGGTCGATGAAAAAATCAACCCATTATTATCACCATTTCTTCGCAGTGTTTGGATGATCACTGTAACAGACCTTTTTGGGCCATCATAGCCACATAATATATAAGTCTGAAAGCAAATGAAGTATTTCAATGTCGCGAGAACTGCAAATTTTCGGAGCAGAGGTATTCATGCGAGTTGGAGAACTCTATCGCTTCACTTTGTCTTGCTTTCTCCAACTTCTCTAAGAAAATGCTTGAGTTTCAGAAGCTTCTGACTAGTGGGCGATTTCTCAGGAAGTCTTTACTTCTCGTTTGTGAATCTTGTATTCTTCCACTTGGATCAACATGAATTTTACCTATCAAAACTGCATTTTTTCCTACAAAAAGAGTTTCCCCCGCTTTAGATTATAAAGCAACATCCAACCGATACAACCAGCTTGCTGGGGCCACAACACAAACAAGCCCAAAAGAAAAAGGAGATAAAGAAAAAAGAAACAAATGCCGACACCGGCAGCTCAACTAAGAAAGATGGCCGATACCCGCTGCACCATCCGGAGAAGTACCACCGCCCGCCAAGCACTCCGAAGCCTCGCGTACCAAGCAACATCTTCATGAATAAATGCGACGACGACGACACTGCTGCCCGGACAAGTCCTAGGATTTCCCCCAGTACGCGGATGACAGTGGGGAAGGGGGATCACCGCCGCCCCTGTGGAGGGTCCGGCAACGCCCACGGGCGCAGCCGCGCCGGTGGCAAACGAGCCGCCAGAGATTTCTCCCACCCCAAAACCACCACCGCCAACCCACAAAAACGGAAGCGCACCGCCCAATATGCCGCCCACCAGCCTGTGCCACCACGGACACCGCACCATTTTCACTATCTCACTGAGGCCACCAACACGAGACCTAGAGGTAGGACGCAAAGCCACCGGGCTCGGTGGCAACCACAACGCAGCCGACAGGAGGGAACAACCTCCACCGCCACATGGAGCCGATTGGACATAGCGATAGGGACTTGCCAGGCCAGCACCGGCCTGGACGGACCACAACGGGTCCGGACAGTCCCTGCAGCCACGCTGCAGCATGCCGGCAGCGAAGCCATCACCATCGCATCCACGTCTGCCTCGCCTCACCACCAGGTAGCTACGCCGTCGCGCCCTGGCCCGCAGGCCAGCCGCGCCCCCATAGCCACCGGCCACGCCGCCGCGTCGAAAGCAATGGAGGCCCGGAGAACTCCGCCGTCGGGCCCCACCGCCTCCATCGGGCAGGAGGGAGCCCCGACTCCCCCTCCAAGCGCACGGGGAAGGGACGTCCGCCCCCGCTGACGCCACCCAGGCATGCCGGAGGCCGCTGCTGGTGGCGGCAAAGGGAGATGGAGGAGGAGGGGGTCGAGACGGGGAGGAGGGCAAGGGGCGCACCGCCGCCTCGGGGGGCGACGGGAGAGACGGGGGAGGGGGAGGAGGGGGAGAGGGAGGCCGGGGGGCGCGCGCCGGCTGGAGGGGGCGAGGGTGGCCGGCGGCGGCAGGGGAGCAGGGGAGGAACCCTAGCTCGAGATCACCGTTGTAGTGCAATTTACCACCGACGGATAGTTTTTCTCCTCCCAGCGTATCAGATTATATAGAAAGAAGGGTGGGGACTAGGCCTCAAATCCAGCATGTGGTGATGCAAAATAGACTGGTACATGTTGCTCATTGAAACCCTTTTGTCTTATCTTATATTACTTTCCTAGTTGTTCTAAGTAATGTGTCTGATCATTTGATTCAAGCGTTACTAATGGGCTAGGCTCATTGGGGGAGGTTGCGGAGACACATGGGAGACACTGGTGGTTGAGAATCACATTTGCATTGATATCTCAAGGAGAATAGGGTCAGCCTTGGTGGTGTTTGTGTGCCTTTGTTGTAACAACGATGCCTTCAATGGAAGCTAGCTTCCCTCCAAGAAAGTGAACATCGGGGTACATTCTCATCTATCCCTAACCTTAGCTCTTTACTTGTGGTTTACTTTGGTCATTTGACCTTACATTCAGTACAATTTGTTGACCACATTATATTATATTGTTTATCATCATAGCAATTGTGTAGGCTAACCTTTATATTCCGCATTTCCTAAAATTTGGAATTCTACGCCCATCTCGATCCTCTGAGTAAAGTCCCCACTTCCACTAGTATATAAAACAATATGAAGCTCCTGAAATTTTCTCCTTTTTTAATGCATGAACTGGTACTACTTTGAAGGAGTTATGATTCTACTTCTTACGTGGGTGCTACTTTGAAGAACTTCTTGGAGTATACTAAAAAGGAAAAATGACGCTTCTCTCTCTCTCTCTCTCTCTCTGTGTGTGTGTGTGTGTGTGTCCTTATACATATTTGTTAATTCTCTCATGTAGGAGCAATACCTTACAATGATTATCAACACACATGACTTACTTCAATTGAATCTAAACATAACTCGAACTATGAAAATGATGGCAATTTCTCTATGGGGTTCTTATCATCGAACATGTATAGGTACTTGAACATTTAGTATCATGCAACTAAGCAATCTTTGGTTAACCTAAGCAATCCATCAAGTACCAAATGTTATCAGTTTTAGTTTCTAATTCTGCTCTGGTTAAGCACTTAGAAATTATGCAAGTTTATACTGACATAAGCACTAACCTTTTAACACATAACCCATAGATAAAAATCAAGTCCATACCAATTATGTTCCAACTCCCTAACAGATAAAAAGGGAAGAAGAAAGAGTTTTTGATGTTTCTACAACCATTTACTAAGGATATAAGTGAAGAACAACGAGTAAACAAATAATTCTTAAGCCATGCAAATCTCTTCCCCATAATAGTAATAAAATTTTGGTGTGATGCATGATTGAATTTAATCAAAAAGGAAAAATGAGTTAACACATAATGCATGAACGAATAAAAAGTTTTTCGAAGTTTACTAATATGTTGATGCCTTGGGCATCCTCCAAGGTTTTTGTTTTGAATCTTCCTTAAGAATATAAACTAGGCATGCCTTTGGCATGACCAAGATTGGCTATTTACTCATCTTGGCCATTCCCTTGTCACATATGGCTTCCTCAAGTATAAAAATGTTTATGCACATAAACCATAAATAAGCTTGTGAGTTGGTTAGTCCATAAAGTAATTACTAGGGGGTCTACTCAATGTATATAAATCATGGAAAATCGATTTATGAATAAGGACACTAGGTTACACAACTAAAGGATCTCGGGAGAGGAATTAGGGCACACAAGTGCGGGGGCACACACATTGTGGGCCATCGATGAACGCTAAGGTTCACAAATTTTTGTGTGTATTTCATGTATTGACGTTGTATATCAGTGCACATATATCTGTATTCGCATCATAAAGCTCAAGTATTTCACTTATCTCTATGGGTCCGTCCGAACTGTTTACTTAAGTATAACCATGTACTCAAAGCATTCATTCTGTTCTTATGTCTCGCTGTCTGCTCTTCAAGTGCACTCTGCTTCTGTTCTTCTAACTTTTGTGTTCTAGCAGTAGTACGGTAGACAATAAGGTATTCAAGCTATTTTGCTCATGGAGAACAACTACTCAAGCGGCAACACAAGATTCCAGACGTATTAAAGAGTATTGTCTACCGTAGTTGATACTGTATGTTCGATGCTCCTATATCGACACAAAATTTTGGTCTGGATCTTGATAGAAATATGCACGCATGTATGTAGTTTACAAATTTAGGAGATGATAGTATTTATAGAAAAATTAAAAACAGAAATTTGGAAATTTTGTTAAGTTTTTGATGATGAAATTTAGGTTGTGATGTTAGTTAAGAGAAGTGAAACTTGCAGTGCACATGTATTGCCGTGTAAGATTAGAACAAGTACGGTAATAAAGTTATTAAATATGTCTAAAACGGGAACTAATCATATGGATAAGTATACAGAAAAAATCACGTATGTATGCTAGAAGTTATTTATGTTGTCAAAAAATAGTTAAAAATTTAATATGAAGGTTACATACAGAAACATAATTGCTTTATAAACCTCACTTATAAAGAGTCTGTATATATTTTGACATACTTGAATGATGGATAGGATGATGCATGATTAAATCTAAACATCAGTTATAAGGCTTTAAGTCATGTAAGCACTGATATACTACGGAATGAATGTATTTCTTGTGTTATTTTATTAGTAATTAATTTTTTATTTAAATTATTCTGATAACGCATGATACTAAGTTTTGCATTACTAATATTTATGTTAAAATTATCCCTCTGTATGAAAATATAACAAGTTTAGACTATCATAGTGTCAAAAAGGTCTTATATTTTGATATGGAGGGACTAGATGATTGACATAATAAATGTTAAGATATTGTGTTTTATGTTCAACTATTTGTTAATGTTATGTCATCTCATTGTCTAGTACTCCCTCCGCCGAGAAATACTTATCGGAGAAATGGATGTATCTAGACATATTTTAGTTCTAAATACATCCATTTTTATTTATTTCTTCGACAAGTATTTCCGGATGAAGGGAGTATTAATGATCTAATATTTTGTTTTGTCTTCAATGGCAAATATGTCATCTAAGTCAAGTTATTCTCAAAGTGGCGCATCAAAATGTGCAGAGATTTAAAATGTTATTACACTGAAGGAGATGACTCAAGTGGAGAAGCCGATGATGAAAAATGTAAGTTTGAATCTAAACTGATGGTAGATCTTGTTCCTGTTGTTGTAAATGGACATACCAAATATAAGAAAGTTTTGTTGCAGAAAATCAAATTTGATGTGTTGTTGAACTTGCCAACTGCCAACAATTAAGAAGGTTCATCTTAAGTTTAGTACATTTCTAGTAAGTGCAACAGACGTGAAGGATCAGTGCATTAAGATCACAAGATAAGAAATTGAAATTCTATGGTGGAGACATGCACACACTTTTTGGGTTTCGTTGTGGACCTAGAGACATCTATTGCATTGATGGTTAGACAACGACTGCTTCCATTGATTTCTTGTTGAGAAATATAGGTATGATTGGAGTTGATTCTCATAGCCTGAAGCCAGCAGAAATTTCTTTGGGAGAGATACAACTAAATTATTAAGTGAATCTGAAAAGGCATGCTTTAAGGCAGCATGTGTTATATTTATTATGGGTCATTTAGAAACACCTTCTTCCAAACATGACTACACTACCATTGATTATTGGCGATCCCTTTGTAGGACTGATTACATAGCAGATTCTAACTGGTGTGACCATGCAATGAATTATCTAATTGATGCTATTACAAGGGCACAATAACAGATTTTCACTCAAATAATCATGTCATATATTTCTATGGTTGTCACTTCTCTCTACAAGTAAGTTATCATGTGCACCTCAATTACCTTAATAAATGTTCGATGATTCTATAATGATATATATTTTCATGCAGGTATTATATCTTGATAATAATTACCAACATGTACCAAAGGCATAGTCCAAACTGCCCAGGGTTTGTGACTATGATAAGCGGCAGATAAATCTTATGATTTCAGCTTGTAAGAAAACAAGAGGTGGAGTCACGACATACGATGCATGCACGGTATGTACTGAGTTTTTAAATTAGTTATCGAATATAAATGTTCTTATAAATAATCTATATTACTCTATTTTACTCATATCTAGATTGAAAGCCCGAACTTGTATGTTATGGGAGGAGTATCACTGAGAGGAACCCAGATAATTTTGTTGTTGAAAAGTACGAAAGGAAAATGGTTTGACAGCAATCACAACCAGTTGGATATGATGGTAATATATTATGTAAAGAATCATTGAAGAACAATCCAAATATCAAAATGCCTAAAGTTGCTAGAAAGAACGTGCAATTTTTCTTACCTTCAACAAATCCACAACATATATCAAATGGAAAGTTCAATGATCATATAAGAGATACTTATCCATAAATTATAAAATTTTAGTTCTAACAGTTGTAAATTTATGTGGTCTAATCTATATGATATTTGAAGGTGCGACATTCTGTAACTCAAGAACTGAAATTGAGGCATGCTAAAAGTATTCGCGAGTGGAATTTACATATACCATAATTACAGAAGATATTGAATTTATAGATAAAATCTTCTTACCCTTAGGTAGAAGCTGAGTGTGTTGCACTCAAATAGGTCTAACTCCATTCTTACTTGAGAAATCAAACGAGGCATGTGGTATTGTCAATTCAAGTGAATTATGTATTTGTGCTTCTGCTTTAGATAATAAAGTTTGGCCAAGCATTTTGAAACAAGTTTTTGTTCTCGGTAATGTTGTTGGAAGATCAGAAGGCAATTTTTTCTTTACTTGTTATTTTGCCTCTATACAGTTGTTCTCATAGTATAGTTGACATTAATTATTTCTTATCTATATAGATGAAGGTTCTACTTGTAACATTGCAGTTGGTTCAAAGTGAAAATTTAATGACAGAATCGAACCCAATTTGGAACTTATTATTAAAGGCAAATGTGTAGCAAAAGAGAAAGATAGTAAAAGTATTTTTTTAAAAAAATTATTACTTGCTTTTTTAAGAATTGTCTTCTCTTAGGAAATTCTTGGATTGCTAGTTTAAATGATCAGATGTCAATTGTTAAGTAAAGTAACAATCTAAGTATGCAAAATGTTGAACATGCTGAAGGTAGTTTGGATAGATCAAGTGTCTTAGTGATGCAACAGAATGTTTACAATTTTGCATTAGACGTGTACAAGAAAGTTAAGTGGTAGTACAGAGAAATTTAAATAACTCGAGCAAATCATGTTCATTTTGCTTATATCTCTGACTATGAGATTATCCAAAGAGAAGTATATTGTGTTGAAATGAAATGTAAACATTATATACCATGTGGTCCAACATGCGAATGAAATTAAAGAGAGAATCTCTTGAAGAATGTATTCTTGCGACACATGAAGATGAATTTTACAGGAAAGTATTTTTTTACATTATTTCATATTTTATTGTCTTAAAACTAATGATATATGTGTTTTCTTACAGCGCAACTAGTTTGCATCTAGACAATGGATCATGAAGTATAGACTTCATGTATTGGAAGTTAAAGTCAATTGGATAGCAAACACTATACATGGCCTGATCTCGATCACGCAAGGATTCTCATTAAGCCAGAATTTTCTCTAAGTATTCTTGAAAGAATATATTTGTTAGGTCACTATATAATGAGGTGGTTTTCCACCTCCCACCTACCTCTTGCCTCTCTCTCTCTCTCTCTCTCTCTCTCTCTCTCTCTTCTCCATTAATGCCCTAAGCTCTTTCTTGCCCGATCTCTTTCTCTAGCCAACCAAACTTGTTGATTTACTAGCAACTGACGGAGGAGACCTAGATCTACACTTCCACCAATGGAAATTTGATTCCCCCATACTTTCACTTGTGGATCTTGTTACTCTTGGGTGTTTGGGCACCCTAGACGGACGAGGTCACCTCGGAGCCACATTCCACTATGGTGAAGCTTCATGGTGGTGTTGGGAACCTCCAACTAAGTTGTGT
This sequence comes from Triticum aestivum, assembly GCF_018294505.1. Taxonomy (NCBI): domain Eukaryota; kingdom Viridiplantae; phylum Streptophyta; class Magnoliopsida; order Poales; family Poaceae; genus Triticum; species Triticum aestivum. The sequence continues at coordinate 725,859,349 of NC_057801.1, forward strand.
AGAGAGCCCCAACCTTGTTTGTAAAGGTTTTGGTTGCCGCCTTCAAGGGCGCCGCTAGTGGATTCGTGACACCTTGCATTGTGCGAGGGGTGAAGAGAATAAGGTGGTCCTAGGGATGCTTGGGGAGCATTGTGCCTCCACACCTCTCCAACAGAGATGTACCTCCCCCAAAGTAGGGAACTCTGATAACACATCCTCGTATCCATTGTTTCCACTTGTGATTATTTCGTGCATTTACTTTGTGCAAGTTATTATTGTGTGTTCACTCTTGTTTGCACTTGCTACATGTCTTGCTCGTCATTAGTTTTCCATCTAGTTGCATATTGCAAAACCCCTGTAATTAAGCTACAATGATCTCCCCCTAGTGACTGCCATGTCATCATGTTTTCAATCATCCACTTGTTCCTAATCAAATTCAAATTGCAAGTCAAAATATTATTTCCTCAAACAGTGAAAAAAAGTTGGTATTATTGCAAATAATCAATAAATAATACTGTTAAGGAAAAAATCACCCAAGTTCCCGAAATAACCCTAGTAACAATTAAACAGAGCTAACGACATTTAAATGAGCCATTTAAATTTACACACAAAACTAGAAGTTTGCAAATTAGTTGAATCTTTGTTTGCAGTTCCAAAATATGGCCTGGTATTTATGTGCCAAATTTTATATTCAACAAAATTCATTTGGTAACAAAACAAAATGCAAAACAGATAAATCAATAACAAACAAAAAATAGAAAAGAAAAAAAGGAAAAGACTTATTGTGTAGTTCGGCCTTAAGTCTACAGTGAGGCCCAGCCCACCCCGGTGCCTTCTTCTTCCTGCTGTTCACAGGAGGCGCGGTGGACGCCGTCCGCACGTCCATGGCATGGATCTGCCACGGGCAGCCATCTAGAGCCCCCCAGTTTTGGTCACCGCTAGCGCACCCCCGCGTTTGAACAGGCTGGGTCGCTACCTGGCGGGACGCCCTTGTTAGGAGCTTACTTAGCCCTTTACCCGACTACTAATCCCTACTGACATGTGGGCCCACCCAGCTAATTAAATTAGTTAATGTATAATTTAGCTGATGAGTATGACATGTGGGCCCCCAGTTAATTAAACAGAAAAATAAATCCCAGTTAATCCTACTATCACTAATTAATAGGCCCACCTACTAATTAACCTAAATAACTTAAATTAATTCAAAGTTAAACAAAACAGCCACTCACAAGTTTGACCAGCCAACGTTGAGTGTTGACTACGGACTCTGCACTCAACTGGCCCCCCTTGCCAGTATCTAAAGCCCTCGGCTATTTAATTCAAAATAATAATAAATTCAAAAATTTCAGAAAATCATTTAAACTTTGGAAATTCACACAAAAAAATTTATAAGTCAAATGAAAATAATTTATATATGAAAATTAATCATAAAAATATAATAAATCTGAATATGACATTCTTATGCATGAAAAACCACTCTAACATAATGAACCATGACATTTTGCATCAGGATCATTTAACAGAATAATATCTCGAGCTGCAAAATATTCGTTAATAGTTTCCCTCTTTTCTAAAATGTGTAGTAATGCATTGGAGCACATCATCAAAACATATTGCCATGAGATGCATGTCTGTTGCATTTGCCTGGCTGGTATTTATCTGTTTCCCCCTCTACTGCCTTTTCGGTAGAACCCAAGATTATCGTTGACCCTGAGTACGAGTACGTCGCTGACGACCTGTCCTTCTCAATAGAGCTTCCAGGCAAGCAAACCCCCTTGATCATTCTGATATCGCGCATTCTTTCCCTCTACTTCTTGCGTTAGAGAGTCGGTTCAGTTGGTGTTTTATTGGTAGATCCTATTCTGATGCATAGACTGTTTTTGTTAACTACTGTTGCCGTGGAAATGGCTATTTGAATAGTTTAACTTCGTGCACTAGAGAGTCGGTTCAGTTTTGTTAACTACTATTGATACTTTACATGTTATCCTATTATGCTTAGTATAGTTATGCTAGAGTCCCATAAGTGGCCCTACACCCTTGTCTGTTTGACATTCTATACTATCAGGCCGAAATCTCTTCGGGCGGCTATCATGGATATACTATATAAAATCACACTATACATGTAATGTTAAAGTCGGGTCAGATCGAAGAGTACCCGCGAGTAATTCACTTTGGTGGAATGACATGGCAGGCGGAGACCATCCAGCACTACTAGGAAAAGGCATGCTAGTGGCGCACCAGTTTTGCCTTCTAATGGCGCACTACTGGTGCGCCACTAGCATCACGCCATTAGAATTAAATTCTAATGGCGCACCACTGGTGCGCCATTAATATCTGGTGTTCTAATGGCGCACCACATAGTGCGCCATTAGTATTGCCCACAGTGCGCCACTATTATCTGCTATACTAATGGCGCACCACATGGTAGTGCGCCATTAGTAGCAATTTTTTGTTTTTTTCTTAATCTCATGTCACTATTTCACATATGAGATATCCAACACATATATATACAACAAGCATCCATATAACAATCATATCCAACACACAAGTTTCATCATATATACATACATAGCCAACACATAGTTCCATCGTTATATACTACAAAAGTTTCACATTGTTCATCCAACACCGTTATCCATCAATTTACAAAAGTTTCACATTGATACAAAATAAAAACACAAATGGAAAAGAAGCACTCCATCCATGCAAGCTTCCGTGAATTAAATCAAATCTATAAAATGATAAACAAGAAGTTAGAAGAAGAAGAAGAAGAAGAAGAAGAAGACTAGAAGAATACTAGAAGAAGAATAAGAAGAAGAATAAGAAGAATAAGAAGAAGACTATAAGCTTATTATGTAAACTTGATCGTTTTGTGCTAACATAAGTAATTTTGGAGCTAACCTATAGGAAACTAAGCATATAAGCTCTCTAAGTCAGCATATTAGAGCCAACTTAGGTAAAATGAAGCTAACCTGTGTCATTTTGGAAAAGAAGAAGAATAAGAAGAATAAGAAGAAGACTATAAGCTTATTATGTAAACTTGATCATTTTGTGCTAACATAAGTAATTTTGGAGCTAACCTATAGGAAACTAAGCATATAAGCTCTAAGTTAGCATATTAGAGCCAACTTAGGTAAAATGAAGCAAACCTACGTCATTTTGGAAAAGAAGAAGAATAAGAAGACTATAAGCTTATTATGTAAACTTGATCATTTTGTGCTAACATAAGTTATTTTGGAGCTAACCTATAGGAAACTAAGCATATAAGCTCTAAGTTAGCATATTAGAGCCAACTTAGGTAAAATGAAGCTAACCTATAGGAAACTAAGCATATTAGAGATAACATAGGTAACTAAGTATGTATGTATATATATATATATATATATATATATATATATATATATATATATATATATATCATTTTGGAGATCTGACATACCTGACATAGTTCAGTTCTCATTGTTCTTCTCCTTCTCCTTCCTCAGCCTGATGCGCCAAGAGCGGCGAGGCAGTGGAGGCAGTGGGATGTAGTCTTCTACCACAATTGGCGTGGTCATGTCACCCAACTGTGGGATCGCCGGCGCCACCACCGGTGCGTGGTCATTGTCAGGCACCACCACCATCGCGAGGCCACCTCCAGGCAGGACGGGCACGACCATCGCTAGGTCATCCTCAGCCACCTCCATCTATTGCCCATGGTCAGCCACCACCATCTCTTGCCCATGGTTAGCCACCACCATCTCTTGCCCTTGGTCAGCCACCACCAGCGCTAGGTCATCCTCAGCCTGATGCCCATCGTCGTCCTATAGCTCCTCATCCCCACTCTGCTCCTCTTCTCCCGCACTCCAGTCCGGATCATCCTTCTTGTTGTCTTTGTTGCTGCTAGAATCGTCGCTGCTTTCGCTAAAGCCAGAATCGTTGTTGCTTTTGCTACAGCCATAGTCGCTACTGCTTTGGCTGTAGCCAGTGTCACTGCTGCTGCTCCCATTGCCTGTCCAAATGCAACAATGATCGTTAGCAATCGATGTGAGACAAAGCCAAATGTAGAGGAATAAGAAGAGGCAGAACATACTGGCATCATCATCGTCAGCATAGCACATGTGACACATAGTCGCGTTGAACACCTTCACGATGAGCATGGTGGCGTCGTCGTCGTACCTGAAGAGAAGAAAGTACCCCAGCCGCAGGTCGTAGGCACGGTAGAACTTCTCCCACCCACGATACAAGTACATGTGTCCCTCCTTGATCACCAACTCCACATCCCGCAGCCTGCGTAACCCGCTGCCGGCCTGTCGCAGCTTCACATTATTTGGGGGATCTTCACCCAGCATGTTCATAAAACTGTCAGGCAGCCTCTGCAGTTTGGGACAATGAGTGATGTAGCAAACAACAGATATCATAATGAGATGGGTGAAGGGGAGATCTCTCGTTTTATATACCTGTGTCATGGATGATACTGAAGTCCCAAGTATGATACTGAAGAACTCGGAAGCATCCAACTCGTACTGCGGTGTGGCAGAGCGGTGGTGGCTGCTTCCCCCCATCTCTGATAAGCAGCAGAAGAGACCAATTAGTACCCTTATAACAGATCGTAAAACATGCATGATAACAGGCTGTACTGATCATCATGTGGTTTGAGTGAAACCTATGTCTGTCACCAACATGACTGGTAGGCATGTTAATACATCTACCATATAAACCTTTGGTTTAGAAAAAGTATGCAAACAACATTGCAACCGATGATATCACAATCATAGTGCCATTCTAAACTAATAGCACATTTGATTCAAGGTATGAGGTGGGTCGGCCAAACCCTTTTTTGGAACAAAGGCACATATACAAAAGACCACTTATGCCAACAGTATGGTTTATATTTGTTCCCAACAGGGAATTGATCACTGTGTGGTTTGAGTGAAACCTATGTCTGTCACTTTAATTCTTGTTGGGGTTTATCCCCTATACCTCCTAATCCCTGTCCACTTAACTAAGTACTAAGATACCCCGGCCCATGCATTAGTCGCAAGTACCCCATATGTCCTATTTTTAGCAAAGTCATGCTAAAATTCACGGAAAATTTCAGCATGACCTTTGCTGAAAATAGGACATATGGAGTACCTGAATTTCCCGGAACGGAAGTTAATCGACATTCCGGCAAACTCAAGGGCCTCTCGGGGTACCTGCAAATTCATCACGACACAATGGTCGGAGACAAAACCCAGCAACTTTACAAGTCTTTGACAGATTTGTTTGCAAGTTCTGATATGTAATAAAGATGAGCCTCCAATGCTGATTTATTTGCATTGTTTTAGGAGTATAAACTGAGTATGCAAACTGGATATACATTGAATTTAAATAAATTTACAGAAAAATACCATGTGCTTGTGGGTGTGGTGTCCTATTTGCAGAAAAATACCATGTGTAAGTGGAGTGCAGTGTTCTGCAGAAGCAGATGTTCAGTTGGGTTTCTGCTACTGAAACTTGCCAATTGCAAAGAGTACTGCTGTTGTAAAACTACTGTAAATCTACTCCTCTATACAAATCTTAAAAGCAGGTCTACTTCACCTAAAATTCACCTGAGAGCTACTGCAAGCAGGTCTACTTGCTTTTGGTGTGTTCTTGCACAACCTGTTTCTCTACAATGCCACATAAGCATGTGTGCTAAACCTCTGTCTAACAAGTATTGAGGCAAACAAATATTGCTCCCAACTGAACATTTTCAGTTAACTGTAGCAACAAGTATTGGAATACTGTGCTCAAAAAGTTCAGTTAACAGTATTGACTACAACTCACTGAAACAAAAAGGGCAGATACTCCTTTTAACCATTCTGTGAGTTTTGAATGAGCTGGTTACTTGGCTGCTGCTATGTCCTAGTACTATGCAAAAGTACTACTCATTTGATACGACGATGATAGCACTCCGGGTCATGGTCAGGAGTAGGCTTGGGACATGGACCTGATTCCAAACTAGTTTAATCCCTAGGAATTAGTTGTTAACATAATCACCCAGGGCCCCAACATTAGGCGATCATGAGCTTCTTTTGCATAGTTTTCCACGCGAAAGCGATGCGAAAGGAAAGACTTTATTTTGTTTGCACCAAACAAGGCCTACTAATGAAGCTCCAAGTACGAAGAAGAATCAGACCCTATCCACCAAGATATATTGGCGTATGAGACTGCCATAATCTTGATGAAGTATCTTTGTGCAAAGAACAGGCACAAATTGAAGTGAGCATCTGAAACCATGAGGCTGGCTAAAAGTTTTTGAGCACATATCCAAGCTACTACTAGATTTTATCACTTGAATCCATGGACCGTCCAGCAAAGCAAGGCAACCAAGAACAAGACATGGCACAAATCCCTTTCTTATCGACGCAAACTCGATATAATCTTTTGGAATAAGGCTGTCAAACTAGCAATTATATACTATGCGATTCTTTTTTTGCTCGAAGGGCCTACTATACTATTTAAGCTCCAATAATGAAGAAGAATCAGACCCATCCTCGAAGATATATTATTGGCATAGTATAAAACTGTCATGATCTTGATGAAGTACACTGCAGATGTATCATGTTGATACTGCTATATATCAACAAATCTGCGAGCTGATGATTACACACATAAAACTTGCAATGATGAAGGAAGCACTCATGTCAAATACTAGCAGTGACTAAAAACTGAGAATTTGATGTCGGTGCATAATTTTATCCCTCCCCTGCCTTCCATCTACTCTGCATCTGATGCATACTACCAATTGTGACAGCATATTTAGAAAGTGCATTCTGTAGGGTGCGGCCACAGTGAGGCAGGGCGTGGGTGGCGCACGGCCATGAGAGGAGCGGCCGGCGCGGTGAGCACGAGCCCGCAGGGAAGTGGTGGGCGGAACAAACGGCGACTAAACAAGGGGAAAAGAGGGGGAATCGATGGAGACGCTCACCACGGAGCTGGGGAAGGAGACGACGAGGCCGACGGTGGTTGGGGCAGCACGGATCGACACCGAGAAGCAGTGGTCGGTGATAAGGAAGAACAGGTCGATGCGCTCGATCCTTGATGACCCGGCTCCAATCCATGGACGCAGCTCCTAGGCACGATGACAGAGCACAGGGCGGCCGGTGGCCGCGGTGATGTGGACGTGGGGCCTCCTCTCCTGGTGGACGTGGGGCGGCGCTGAGGCTCCAAGTCTCCGGCGGCTCCGAGGGTTAGGGAGGGAGGCGAGGGAGGAGGCGCTCGAGGGGGAGGAAGGGGAGAGGGAGGCGGCGGGGGCGCGTGGGCGGCTGCGGCGGACGGAGGCGGCGGACGGCGGGGGCGCGTGGGCGGCTGCGGCGGACGGAGGCGGCGGACGGCGGGGGCGCGTGGGCGGCTGCGGCGGCGGCGTACAGTTGGGGTCGATCGAGTGGGGAATCTGGCGAGGGAGGGAGGGAGGCCATAGTGCAAGGGCAATAGGTGGAGTGGGGGAGGGTTCTAATGGCGCACCTCCCCCTAGTGCGCCATACGTACGACTCTTCTAATGGCGCACCGAGGCGAGGTGCGCCATTAGAATTTTGTTTTAATTACAAGACCGACTGGTCAGGTTATATTCCACCTAACCCTATCTAAATCAGAATCCGCCCACTAGCCCGACTGGTCAGCATGCAACACACACACACTAGAAGGTCCTGGGTTTGATTCCCAGGCTCCCCAATTTTTGTTTTTATGCATTTAAAATGCAGTTTGATATTTATTTGTGTTTAAATATGTTCAAACTTGTTTAAATCATAACAGTAATATTTCTTTATAAAAACAGTAATATTTTTTTTAAAATATGTTCAAATTTGTTATTTGAAAATATTTATGAATATAAAAACATATTCATATGGGGGGAGGGTGCGGGGGGTCGGCGGCGGCGGTGGAATGGGGGAGGGTGCGGGCCGGGGGTCGGCGGTGGCGGCCGGTGGAGCGGGGAAGGGTGCGGTGGGTCGTTGGCGACGGTGGAGTGGGGGATGGTGCGGGCTGGGGTCGGCGGCGGCGGCCGGTGGAGCGGGAGAGATGGTGCGGGGGGTGCTCGGCGGCGAGGGGGACCGGATCTGGTGAGGTGGGATAGCGATTGAGATGGAGGGGGATCGAGATTGAGTGTCCATGAAATTTCAAAACATTCATGAGTTCAAAAAGTTCCCATGAAATACAATCGAGAAATGAAGGTTACAATTTAAATACAATCGATCTTAGCTAGCTATCTGTTCACAATCTTCTTGCCCTTATTTTTCGTAAATGGAGTTCTTCTCTTGAACCGACGTCCTTTAGGTAGGGTAGTCCTGCTTCTTCTTGTGGTGTATGCTGATACTTCATCGTCGTCGTCATACTTGTCGAAGTCTTGCGCATTGGTGACTCCATCCATTCCGATGATCTTCCTTTTGCCTCTCCTCACGACAACACGCCTGAGCTTTGGTGGGTCGGTAATGAAGAAACATTGGTCCACTTGGGAAGCCAGTACCCATGGCTCATTTTTCACGGTGATGTTTGCGCTGGCGATCTTGGATTTGGCTTCGGGTATAACCATGGTGGTGAAATACCGGTCTTCTTTTATGACGCTCTTGGCCCATCTGACACGGAACATCGGGACCTTCTCTCCAGCGTAGCTCAGCTCCCAGATCTCCTCGATCCTTCCGTAGTATCTGTCCTTGTCGTTACCGGTGTAGGATTCCATCATTACCCCGGAGTTCTGATAACCATCGCTCTTCATGTCCTTTTCGTCGGTGCAGAATGTGTAGCCGTTGATATCGTACGCCTCATAGGTCATCGGGTTGTGCTCGGCGCCCTGTGACAAGGCGAATATGAGTTGTTCTTCCACGGAAGAATCCTCATGTAAAGGGTACGACAGAGCTTCTGCTTGAACCAACGCGTGAAACATGAGTTGTGCTCTTTGATTATATCTCCGTCCGTCCTCTGTTGGCGTCGGTCATTGTATGTATTCTCAATAAAGGTTTTGTGCTCTACCACCCAAGGATCGACCACATCTATGTGTTGTAGCGCGACTAGGTTTGCTCTTTCAAAGTCGGCGAGTCGACCCTCGAAGTCGACATGCATTTCGCGGCGACCCTCACGGTGACCCCATCCAGCGAGCCTGCCAAGGTGCCTGTTGACGGGTAGACCAACGGGGTCCTCGATGCCTAGATAATTCGTGCAGTAGGAGATGCACTCTTCGGTCAGAAAGCCCCTGGCTATGCTTCCCTCTGGACGTGACATGTTGCGAACGTATCCTTTGATGACACCATTCATCCTTTCGAACGGCATCATGCTGTGCAGGAACGTTGGCCCGAGTTGGATGATATCCTCCACGATATGGACCAGCATATGCACCATAACATCGAAGAATGCGGGCGGGAATTACATCTCAAGCTCGCATAGTATCACCATGATCTCTTCCTGTAGCCTTCTGAGTTGCCTCACACCAACCGACTTCTGAGAGATGACATCGAAAAAGTTGCATAGGCCAAATAGCGTTTCACGGACGTGCGCGTCCATGATCCCATGGATTGCAACTGGAAGTATCTACGTCATCAACACGTGACAATTGTGAGACTTTATCCCGCTGAACTTCTGCTTCGCTGGGTCTAGGTATCTGCTTATCTTCCCTGTGTAACCGTAAGGAAGTTTTACTCCTACAAGGCAGGTGAAAAACTGATCGATCTCCTCCTGACTTAGAGTGAAGCACGCGGGAGGGTAGTCATTTCCGGTCTTCTTGGCCTTTTTGCCTTTGCGACGACTTTCCGTGTCCTGCTTCGCCTCATCATCATCATCATCATCATCATCATCATCATCATTAGCGTGAAGCTCCTCCCTGATGCCCATTGATTTCATGTCTGCCCTTGCTTTCGGCCCATCTTTGGTCCTCTCTGGCATGTTGAGCAGGGTACCAAGAAGACTCTCGCACACGTTCTTCGTGATATGCATGACATCAAGGCTGTGAGGCAGACGGTGGATCTTCCAGTACGGTAAGTCCCAGAAAACAGACCTCGTTTTCCATACCTTCAGCAGTGGCTCTGGCGCCTTTCGCTTCTTCCCCGGCTCTGGCGCCTTTTGCTTCTTTCCCGGCAGTGGGCAATCTTTCCAATTTTTCAACAGCTGGTCTATTTCCTCGCCGCTCCTCGTACGCGGGCGTCTTCGGGGTTCGGTTTCACCATCGAACAGATCCTTGAGTTTCCTCCGCGGGTCATCATCGCGAAGCCACCTTCGATGTCCCATGAACACGGTTTTCGAAGACCCGGGATCTCTATCTAGCTGGCGATACGTTTTGTCATCCATGCACCTGACGCATCCAGAAAATCCGTGGACCACCTGCCCCGCGAGATATCCGTAACCGAGATAGTCGTGCACCGTCGTGAGCAGTGCGGCTCTCATAGGGAAATATTCTTTCTCTGCGGCATCCTACGTATTGGCCGGCGTTTTCCACAGCATGTCTAGCTCCTCTTTCAGCAGCCTCAGATAAAGATTGATGTCGTTCCCTGGTTGTTTCGGCCCTTCAATTAGCATACTCATGTGAATGTACTTCCTCTTCATGCACAACCAGGGGGAAGGTTGTACATCCACACAAACACAGGCCAGGTGCTATGTGTGCTTCTCTGGCTGCCAAACGGATTGACTCCATCGGTGCTCGCGCCCAGCACGATGTTCCTTGGATCCTTCCCAAATTCTGGGTGTTCGAAGTTCAACACTTGCCACTGGCTCGCATCCTTTGGGTGACTCAGCATCTTGTCTTTTTTATTTATCTCCGGATCATTTGCGTCATCTTCTCGCTTCTTCTCCATATCCGCGTGCCAACGCAGGAGCTTTGCTACCTTAGGGTCCGCGAAATACGGCTGCAGACGAGGAGTGATCGGAAAGTACCACATCACTTTTTGAGGAGCTTTCTTCCTCTTCTTGTATCGACTGATGCGGCACACCGGACATATGGTAGACTCCGCGTGCTCGTCCCGATAAATGATGCAATTGTTCATGCATACATGGTATTTCACGTGCGGTAAATCCAGAGGACACACGATTTTCTTCGCCTCCTCGAAACTGGCCGGGCACTTGTTCCCCTTGGGAAGACGTTCATGCCAGAATGACATGTTCTCGTCGAAGCATGCGTCGATCATTTTGTGTTTTACCTTCATCTCCAGAGCCATGAGCGTTACTTTCAGGCGGGTATCCTCGGGCCTGCATCCTTCATACAATGGAGTAACCGCGTCTATCTCCAGTTGATCCAGCTTGGCTTTCTCTCGGGCGGCAGCTCTTGCGTTATCCGTCTGCTTGAGAAGCAGCTCTTGAATATGAGGGTCTTGCACCCAGCCCATCGATGGTCCATCGTCGTCTGCTCCGCCGGCATCTTCATCTTCATGATCATGCCCTTCGTCTACTCCGGCATCTTCCTCGTCATCATGTCCGGCATCTTCTACATGATGACTGTGTACAACATCACCGTCGTGATCATGTCCTGGAGATTCTTCGTCTTCTCGCCCGCCCGAGCCGCGGTGGTTGTCTTGCTGCCCTTCCTCATTTCTTGCCCGGCCCCCATGGACGACTTCATAGTCATCTTCATCACCTTGCCATCGATAGCCATCCATGAAACCACGCAAGAGCAGGTGGTCCCGCACCTGCCCGAAATCCGGGTCCGCAATAAGGCTCTTCAGCTTGCATCTTCGACACAGACATCTTATCTTCGTCTCGTTCTTTTGAAGCATCCTGGCCTTCGTGGAGCTCAAAAACCTATTCATGATGCCTTCGGTCATCGTGCGGACCATGGTCGCCTGAGGGGTAGAGCAAAACGATATTTTAGAACCAAGAAAAAATTTGGCATGAATTTCCCTAAAATAGGACCAAAAAGAATGCATACTGCCAAAATTCTCGCCGAAACGGAAATGAATCAACATTCCGGCAAAATATTGGCAACTATCGCATTTCAAATACCGGTACCTGCAAACACAAACATATATGCAACACCACAAACATATTCAACACGACAAACATATGCATGTTGTTGGAGAGGGAGAACAACATAAAGATAGCTTCCCCCCTTACTTACCTATCAAAAAAAGGTAATTTAACCACTTAATTTGGATGAATCTATGGTGCAAATGAGGTGAGGAGGAGGAGGCAGCCGAGACAAGCTTGGAGGAGGAGGTGGAGAGAATGAAGTGGGGAAAGTGAGTGGGTAGGTGGGCTGTCCAAAATATCTTGTTGGTCCCAGGTTACTAATGGCGCACCATATGCAAATGCGCCATTAGTAACCCTGGTTACTAATGGCGCACCTGCTTCTGGTGCGCCATTAGAAGTTTTGCAAAAAAATAAAAAAAAGTATATATTCTAATGGAGCACCGTGGCACAGTGCGCCATTACTAGTTTAAAAAGGAATAAAAAATAAACAACAGTAGTGGCGCACCATGTGCCTAGTGCACCATTAGTGTCTTCCACACTAATGGCGCACCAGAACATGATGCGCCATTAGTATATACTAATGGCGCACCACATGACAGGTGCGCCATTAGTGTCCATCCCATCTATAGCCCTTTTCCTAGTAGTGCAGAAAGAGGTGGGCCTGGGCCTTGGTAGGTGTCTGTCGTTATATAGTAATAATATGCTTAACGAGATTTGGGTATGTGATCTGAGACGCCTTTGGCATATACGCACTAATCGCCACGCGAGATAATGGTTATGGGGCCCTCGGTGTCGCCAGTTCCTCCCGAAAGCTCTGCCAGATGTCACAACTAGCAGTGCACGCCCGGGTGAGCATAGTACTGCCCACTGCTGATGCAGAGGTGGGCTTGGTCACGGCCGCTCATGCAACGTGCAAGAGAACTTAGGGTGATCGGCCGACGACCCCTTCGCTCTAAGATTGTAGACCGGCGTGTTGACCTCTCTGGAGAGCCTAGGTAGGACTTTGGCGTGTCAATTGCCTGAGGTCAGGCATTACCCAGAAAAGTGTGTCCGACCATATGGTAATCGAGCGTATCAGGTTATCTGGTGCACCCCTCCAGGGAAGTTAAACTACTCGAATAGCCTTGTTCACGGGAACATGACGAATTGGAGTTATATCTCTTACAACAAAAACTGGATATTTGATAAAATACACGAAGACAACAGACGGCAATACCCGGTGATCGCTTTCTCTCAAGGAAATGAGGAAAGGATCTCTGTCTAGGTTGTTGATATATGTAAGTACAAGTTGGAATCATATACGCTCATCTCTTCTATTGTTGCAAGATGCTGATAGTCTTCATTAAGTTAAGCTTATCCCCCCTTATTCTGACATTTCTGTTGTATAGCCCAAAGATATAACCCCGGCCCTTTCCTTTGATATTGATGCATATATAGCAGAGTTCTAGTGTAAGTCTTGTGAGTACTTGGATGAGTACTCAGCGTTGCTTTCCTATTCTTATCATTCACCCGATTCATGCAACAGCTGGTAGAACCACGGATGCAGGTCGTTCCGAGGGTACTTACTACATGGAGACTGACCTCGATGAGTAGTCTGGAGGTTCCAGAAAGGAGCCTACTCCTTTTCGATCTAGTGTCGCTTTTATGTCAGCCTTTTTAAAAGCAAACTTGTTTAACATCGTTAGTACCCAGACTTAATTAGCTATCTGTACTGAGGTATTATGTGTCCTCGTGACCCGGGTTTGTAATATAAAATTTTTTATTTAAATTTGTGTCATAGAGTTGTGTTCTGATATTAACATGGGTCACCATTTGTGATCATGCATGATGCGTCTATGATTAGTGCATCTTTATAAACGGGGCGTCGCATATATCTAGACAACCTACCTTCTTGTTGTACCTAAAATTTGCAAAAGAGGTTAAAAAATTATTAGTCACCTATTCACCACTCCCTCTAGTCAACCATACAAATCCTTTCACATATGACGTTAGATATGCTTTTCTTAGAGCATCTATAGCCTGGCTCCTCAAACCAGCCTCAAAGGCCTGAACAGACGGACTAGTCACTGACCAGTCAAAAAAACTCAACAGGGCACCTCAAACCGACCTCAAACGTTCAGGCCGTCTGGAACCCCTCATATACATCCCAAATGTAGGGAGAATATGGGGCGACACAGGCGTGCTTAGGCGTGTTCGCCACGTCAGCCTGGCCCACCACTGACCCCGCAAATATCCCCTCAGACGAACCCTACACCTCAGTTAGCTTAGTCCACTCCACTGTCTCCATTCCCTCCTATTCCTAATCCTCCCCTCCCCGTCCCAATCCAATAAATGGCGGATGGCCGCAACAACTCTGGCTCCGGCGGCGACGACATCTACGTCGATGTGGTCGCTTTCCGCATCGCATTACCCTGCTCATGGCTAGGTCGAGTTGTCGGAGCGTGGGGCGGCGGCGTGGACAAAAGCGAGGAGGCACGCCGAGGAGCAGGAGCGCTTGCTCCGAAGGCTAGCCGGGGTGCAGATGGACCTGTCAGACAACGAGTCGAACGTCATCGACAGATCTAGTTCCTCTGATGACGAAGACCCTCCCGCGGTCGACATCGATACTGACGCCATAGCACCACCCCCGATCGCAAGGGGAAGGGGCCGGCGAGGAAATGGTGATTTCCTCCGCCCTTTCCCATTTAATTTAGTTTTTTCATATTTTTCAGTACTGTCCGGCCGATGAAAATTGTTCATTTTGGTTGTCCGATGATCCTGTCTGTGAATTATTCGCGATTTACGTAAGATCATTGCTCGGGCCTTGATCTATGTAGGTTAAATTTCATATGTTGCATGATTGACCGAATTTGAGATAAATAGATGCAGACGCACCAAAATGAGGAGTGTCCGATAAGTGCCCGCAGAGATGCGTCCACCAGCGTTTGAGGGGCTGAATTTGATGACCGATGCTCTTACGTGCTTCTCTTGTTAGCGGAAACCACTGCTTAGTTTATGGCCTTCACTACATAAAATTGAGTGCTTGGATATGCTTTTTGGCGGCATACTTGCTTCTCGTGAGCATTCTTTGCCAATAATTGTAAACGACGTTTGACGTGCTCATCTCATACTCTTGCGGTCTGTTTGCCCTCTTTCTTTTTGGCATTTTCAACATTAGAATGTGTGCCATCATGTTATCTGTTTCGAGGTTGGTTGGAGCCAGACGGGACAGAGAGGCGGTCCTGTTGTCACACATGCAGGCTTGCCAAGTTGCCATCTCACGTGCGCACGGAACGCGTGGACCGACCTAGTCTAGCCTAACATGCTTGTCCTCCTCCCAACTTAATTATCGGCAACCTAGACGTGAGCCGGTGAGCGCAACCAGATCACTGCCAGCGCCGGGTTCTTCCAACGTGTAGCAACGGGCTGCCCTGCACCACCATACACCTGTAGTCACCGCACTGTTGGCGTCCGGGTCTCCGGCCAGGGGGCTGCACATGCCGTCGCCGGGAGGGACGGGTACCGTGTCCGTCCGTCCGGCCGTGTGGGGGCTCGAGAGAGACGTCATGAGGGCTTGAATTGATTGCTGCATGTTACTAGCAAGTAATGATCTCCATGTACTGCCTGTACCCCCGTTCCTGGCAAATCAAGAAAAGCCCTCTCGCCCCTACCCATCGTGGCCACTGCTATGGAGATCATGGTTCCTTTTTCTCGAGCCAGCCCAATCAGGAGGGTTGACAGCGGTACTAGTAACTGCAGGTATCTGTCTCCTCTCCCGTCGTTCCTTTTTCTCCAGCCAGCCCAATCAGAGTAACTGCAGGTACCTGTCTACTCTCCCACCACCGGATGCACAACCGCAAACTGACTCATCGCAAATAAAGATCAAAGCTAAAGGAGAGGCGATAAATGGAGCTTTTCGTCGGAGTAGTGCTGTCTGCTGTGTGACTCGCATGGCGACACACTTGCGTCTACGTCATGGTGCAGAGGCGAGAGTTCCCCCTTCCCGAAAAAAAATATGATGAAATGAAAATCTCTTTCTCGATCTTCAAAGACTGGATATCTAGCGCCGTCGGCGCGAGTGCACAATTTTTTCTTGAAGGCCTTGCTTTAGAAGATTGGGTCTAAGTGGGTTATCGATATCATCTTTGTAAATGGTTCTGCCATTGTCGACTGCTATGTACTCTGATTGAGTAATTTTATGTCATGGATTTGCTAGAGATCTTCCATAATAAATTTATGGAAATTCATGTCGTAGGTTGCGGGTTATAACCTTTTCTTAAGAAAAAATTGTGCACCGATCCCAGTCGTCCAAACCGCGCTAGACCGAAGGGCCAAAGAGGACCCATTGCATATTTAGCCGTAAGACACTTAACTAAGCTAAGATGGTAGCAGGTCTCTCCTAGCTAGGGCACGGTAGGACCTTACTCAAGCCATGGTTATGATGTTTCCTTCGATAATGGACATCCTAGGACATAAGTTGATCCTCTTTGTCGTTCCATGACATATGGGCTTGAATTGATTGTTACATGTTACTACAAGTATCTAATGATCTCGGTGTACCCCATTCTTGGAAATCAAGAAAAGCCCTTCCCTCCCTATCCGTCCGCCCGCCCATCATGGTCACTACTTTGGAGACCATGATTCCTTTTTCGCAAGCCTACCCAATCATGAGGGTTGACAATGGTGGTAGTAAATGTAGGTACCTTGTCTCCTCTCCTAGGATGGGATGCACAACCGCAACCTGACTCAAGCAAAGAAAGGTAAAAGCTAAAGGAGAGGAGATAAATGGAGCTTTTCGATCTTTTTGCCAGAGTCATGCCGTGTACTTGCGTCATCCTCGGGGAGAAGACATTTCATTTGTTTCTGTGCCATTGTACTAGCTTTGAGTAGTCAGTTGGACTGGGCATAGGGAAATAAAATGGCTATGCGCATCACTTGATGTAGAGGCCGAGGCTTTCCCTTTTTTGAAACAAATAAAATGAAAATCGATGTCCCGATCTGCAGAGGATGGATACCTAGCGACGTCGGTGTGAGCACACACTTTTTCCTTGAAGGCATTGCCTTAGAGGATTGGGACTTAGTGGTAGGTGTTATCAACCGCATCTTTATAAATGGTTCCACCATTGTTGACTACTATGTACTCTGATTGTAGGTTTATGTCATGGATTTGCTAGAGATATCCCGTAATAAATTTGTGGAAATTTATATCCTAGGATGAGGTTTTACCCTTTCTTTAAAAAGCTTGTGCATCGATTCAAGCCGCCCAAACTGCACTAGATCAAATGACCAAAGATGATCAATTGCACATATGGGCGTAAGGCAGTTAACTAAGCTAAGCAGATGGTAGCAGGCCTCTCCTAGCTAGGATTTAACTCATGGCATGATCCACCGATATGATGTTTCCTTCGAGAATAGGCATCCATATGATAGGATGTGCTCCCCTAGGACCCAACTAATGTCACTCATGGTGGTGCATGTAGGAAGGCCGGACAAAATTGGCTTAAAAGAGGGGAGAGGTGTAGCAACTGCTGAGGGTTCTTCCAGTGCTGAGTTCTTCTAAGTGTGTAGCGATGGGCTGGCTTCGCAGCATCATGCATCAGTTGCCACCACAATGTTGGCGCAGTAGGGCGCGACGCGTGCGGGTCTCCGACTGAGGAGCTCGTAAATTGTTGGAAATATGCCTTAGGGGCAGTAATGAAACATTATTATGTTATTTCCATGTTCATAACTAAGTTTATATTTCTGCGCTATAATTGCAATGGTTCTTGAATGTGAGGTTTAGAGGAAAGCTCAGCCGCATGTGTGGAAACATAAACAGAAAATTGATCACTAGTCTCGCCTCTAAGACTAGCTCGTATATTGCAAATGATCCTGTTTTCGCGACCATGGGCATTGTTAAACTAACAAGGGTGCCAGCAATAATGAAAGCGCATTGTTGGTGGAACAATGGTTTTGAATAGACCTAATTTATGATATAGTGCGAGATGCCATCATAACTAAATCATCGATATTGCCATATTATGAGTTACGATTCACTTCCATCCTTAGACCATGAGAATAAGGTAGGCCTTCATACTCGATGGTCACGTTGGGGTTGCCAAACGTTTTTCGTAATTGGGAGATCATAAAGGTAGCTTACGGGTACACCCTATGTCAATGTTCTCGATGATTCAAGACTAGGATTTGCTCCTCCAACGATGGAGAGATACTCTCCGGTTCAACTCGGTATTATAATATCCATCATCTTGGCCAAGCAAAAGCGTGATATTGATCATAGGTATACCGAAATACAGATACGAGAAAAGAGAACATTATCGGTAACGAGGATAACTTGGTATCTGATACCGACAACTGGGGTTTTATAACATATCACAAATAAAGGGAAGGATATGAGAAAATAAAAGGTTCGCTTGATAAAGTTATTCACGAATATATGGGAATTATTAAGGGTGTCCAGATCCAGCTGATAATTATTGAGGAAAAGTGTTCCGGACATGTCCACATGTTTTCAAACCTATAGGGTCACACACTTAATGATTAGTGGTATTTAAGAGAACTAGAAGATAATGGAGAATGAGAGAAGGGCTTCCTAAAGTGTTTTTGAGGTCCCCAGAAGTATTTTGGGAGGTCCCGATGTGTTCAAGTGATGTCCGCATGCATCATGGAAGGTGACAGAAGCTTCGAGAAGGTCTGAAAGGTCATAGGACGTTCTATCTAGTCCCTAATGGGCCTACTCTCCCCCATTTCCAAGGGGGCAAGGCGGCCCATAGGAACCCAAGTCGATAACCCCTTGGCAAGTCAGGAGAAGTCCTAGTTGGACTGGGACTCCCCTGCGCAGAAGGAGGAGGACTCATTTAGGGTTTTAGTCGACTCCCCTTGGCCCTCCACCTATATATTGGGGGGGGGGGCACCCAAGGACATACCAAGCCCCTCGGCCGGACCCCTCCATGCAGTCGCGCCCTCTCTCGCCCTGATCTTGATTTGATCTAGATCAGAATGCCGCTAGGATTTCTCTCTCTCTGGTTTTTTGAGTTGTTCTTCGTGTTGGTTCAACAAAGTGTTGCAGTACGTCTACGTTAGTATGTGTGGATTCCTTGGAGGTTTCAACTACTTTGATGGACCATCTAGGCGAAATTTTCGCGAGTGGGAGGTATAACCTAGCTGCAAGAACCAGTGGTCTCGGTGTACCCTGTTCCTGGCAAATGAAGAAAATCCCTCATGTTCCTATCCATCTATCCGTCCATCATGGACACTACTTTGGAGATCATTATCTTTTTCTCAAGCCTACCCAATCACATGGGTTGACAGTGATGGTAGTAACTGCAAGTACCTTGTCTTTTTCTCATAGGATGGGATGCACAATCGCAAACTGACTCGATGCAAAAATAAAGATGGAAGCTAAAGGAAAGGAGAGAAATGGAGCCTTTTGATCTTTTTGTTGGAGTCAGGTCGTGCACTTGCGTCATCCTCTTGGAGAAGAGATTGCATTTTGTGTGTGTTGTTGTTCTAGCTTTGAGTAGTCGGTTGGATTGGGAATAATGAAATGAAAATGGACGTGTGCATCGCTACTGTAGATGCCAGGGTTTTCCCCTTTTAAAAAAATGCAAAATGAAAATCGTTGTCTCGATCTTTAGAGACCGGATACCTAGCGATGTCAACGCGAGTGCACACTTTTTCCTTAAATGCATTGCTTTAGAAGATTGAGACTTAGTAGTAGGTGTCATCAACCTCATCTTTGTAAATGGTTCTGCAATTGCCGACTACCATGTACTCTGATTGTAAGTTCATGTCATGGATTTTCTTGAGATCTTCCATAATAAATTTGTGGAAATATATGTCCTAGGATGCGGGTTTTAACCTTTCTTAAAAAAATCTTATGCATCGATCCAAGCCGTCGAAACCGCGCTAGATCGAACAATCAAAGAGGATCAGTTGCATATGTAGGCATAAGGTAGTTAACTAAGCTAGGCAGATGGTAACCGACTTCTCCTAGCTATGGCGTACTAGGACCTAACTCATGTCATGATCCATCTGAAGGAAATATGCCCTAGAGGCAATAATAAAGTTATTATTTATTTCCTTATTTTATGAAAAATGTTTATTATTCATGCTAGAATTGCATTAACCGGAAACTTAGTACATGTGTGAATGCATAGACAAAACGTATTGTCCCTAATATGCCTCTACTTGACTAGCACGTTTATAAACGATGGTTATGTTTCCTAACCATGAACATGTGTTGTCATTTGATGAACGGGATCACATCCTTAGAAAAATGATGTGATGGACATGACCCATCCGTTAGCTTAGCATTATGATCGTGTCAGTTTAATTGCTACTGCTTTCTTCATGACTTCTACAAGTTCCTCAGACCATGAGATTATGCAACTCCCGGATACCGGAGGAACACTTTGTGTGCTACCAAGCGTCACAACGTAAATGGGTGATTATAAAGGTGCTCTACATGTGTCTCCGAAGATGTTTGTTGGGTTGGCATAGATCGAGATTAGGATTTGTCACTCTGTGTTTCGGAGAGGTATTTCTGGGCCCTCTCGGTAATACTCATCACTATAAGCCTTGCAAGCATTGTGACTAATGAGTTAGTTGCGGGATGAGGTATTATGGAACGAGTAAAGAGACTTGCCGGTAACGAGATTGAACTAGGTATTGAGATACCGACGATCGAATCTCGGGCAAGTAACATACTGATGACAAAGGGAACAATGTATGTTGTTATGCGGTTTGACCGATACAGATCTTCATAGAATATGTGGGAACCAATATGATCATCCAGGTTCCGCTATTGGTTATTGACCGGAGATGTGTCTCGGTCATGTCTACATGGTTCTCGAACCCGCAGGGTCCGCACGCTTAACGTTTGATGACGATTTGTATTATGAGTTATGTGTTTTTGATGACCGAAGTTTGTTCGGAGTCCCGGATGAGGTCATGGATGTGACGAGGAGTCTCGAAATAGTCGAGACATAAAAATTCATATATTGGAAGGTTGCATTTGGACATCGGAATGGTTCCGAGTGGTTCGGGCATTTTTCCGGAGTGCCGAGAGGTTATCGGAACCCCCCGGGAGAAGTAATGGGTCTATTGGCCCTTATTGGATAAGAGGAGAGAGGCCTCAAGGGAGTGGTGCACCCTCCCCTTGCCCAAACCGAATTGGACTAGGGGAGGGGTCCGGGCCCCCTCTTTCCTTCTTCCTCTCTCTTCCTTCCCCTAAGAAAGGAAAAGGGGGTGCCGAATCATACTTGGACTAGGAGTCCAAGTAGGACTCCCCCCTTGGAGTGCCCAACCTGGCCGACCTCCTCTCTCCCTCCCTACTTTATATATATGGCCAGGGGGCACCCCATAGACACAAGTTGACCTTTTAGCCGTGTGTGGTGTGCCCCTCCAAAGTTACACATCTCGGACATATCGCCGTAGTGCTTAGGCGAATCTTGTGCCGATAACTTCATCATCACCGTCACCACGCCGTCATGCTGATGAAAATCTCCCTCGACCTCAGCTGGATCTAGAGTTCGTGGGACGTCACCGAGCTGAACGTGTGCAGATCATGGAGGTGCCATATCTTCGGTGCTAGGATCGGTCGGATCGTGAAAATGTACGACTACATCAACCGCGTTGTCATAACACTTTCAATTTCGGTCTACGAGGGTACGTAGACAACACTCTCCCCTCTCGTTGCTATGCATCACCTAGATAGATCTTGCATGATCGTAGGATTTTTTTTGAAATTACTGCGTTCCCCAACAGTGGCATCCGGGCCAGGTCTATGTGCAGATGTTATATGCACGAGTAGAACACAAAGAGTTGTGGGCGATAATAGTCATACGGCTTACCAGCATGTTATACTTTGATTCGGCGGTATTGTTGGATGAAGCGGCCCAGACCGACATTACATGACCGCGTTCATGAGACTGGTTCTACCGATGTGCTTTGCACATAGGTGGCTGACGGGTGTCTGTTTCTCCAACTTTAGTTGAATCGAGTTTGACTACGGTCGGTCCTTGTTGAAGGTTAAAACAGCACACTTGACGAAAAATTGTTGTGGTTTTGATGCGTAGGTAAGAACGGTTCTTGCTAGAAGCCCGTAGCAGTACGTAAAACTTGCAACAACAAAGTAGAGGACGTGTAACTTGTTTTTATAGGGCTTGCTGTGATATGATATGGTCAAGGCATGATGTGATATAAATTGTTGTATGAGATGATCATGTTTTGTAACAAAGTTATGGACAACTGGCAGGAGCCATATGGTTGTCGCTTTATTGTATGCAATGCAATCTCCATGTAATTATTTATTTTATCACTAAGCGGTAGCGATAGTCGTAGTAACAATATTTGGCGAGACGACAACGATGCTACGATGGAGATCAAGGTGTCGCGCCGGTGACGATGGAGATCATGACGATGCTTCGGTGATGGAGATCATGATCACAAGATGATGATGGCCATATTATGTCACATATTTTAATTGCATGTGATATTTATCTTTTATGCATCTTATTTTGCTTAGTATGGCGGTAGCATTATAGGATGATCCCTTACTAAATTTCAAGGTATAAGTGTTCTTCCTGAGTATGCACCGTTGCTACAGTTCTTTGTGCTGAGACACCACGTGATGATCGGGTGTGATAAGCTCTACGTTCACATACAATGGATGCAAGCCAGTTTTGCACACACAGAATACTCGGGTTAAACTTGACGAGCCTAGCATATGCAGATAAGGCCTCGGAACACTGGAGACCGAAAGGTCGAGCCTGGATCATATAGTAGATATGATCAACATAGAGATGTTCACCATTGAAAACTACTCCATCTCACGTGATGATCGCACATGGTTTAGTTGATATGGATCACGTGATCATTTAGATGACTAGAGGTATGTCTATCTAAGTGGGAGTTCTTAAGTAATATGATTAATTGAACTTTAATTTATCATGGGCTTAGTCCTGATAGTATTTTGCAAATTATGTTGTAGATCAATAGCTCGTGTTATAGCTTCCCTATGTTTTTATATGTTCCTAGAGAGAACTAAGTTGAAAGATGATAGTAGCAATGATGCGGACTGGGTCCGTGATCTGAGGTTTATCCTCATTGCTGCACAGAAGAATTATGTCCTTCATGCACCGCTAGGTGGCAGACCTATTGCAGGAGCAGCTACAGACATTATGAACGTTTGGCTAGCTCAATATGATGACTACTTGATAGTTTAGTGCACCATGCTTTACATCTTAGAACCGGGACTTCAAAAACGTTTTTGAAACGTCACGGAGCATATGAGATGTTCCAAGAGCTGAAATTGGTATTTCAGACTCATGCCCGTGTCCAGAGGTATGAGACCTATGACAAGTACTTTGCCTAAAAGATGGAGAGAATTTCTCAACTAGTGAGCATGTGCTCAGAATGTCTGGGTACTACAATCACTTGAATCAAGTGGGAGTTAATCTTCCAGATAAGATAGTGATTGACAGAGTTCTCTAGTCACCATCACCAAGTTACTGGAACTTTGTGATGAACTATAGTATGCAAGGGATGATGAAAACGATTCTCGAGCTCTTTGTGATGCTGAAATCAACGAAGGTAGAAATCAAGAAAGAGCATCAAGTGTTGATACTTAAACAAGACCACCAGTTTCAAGAAAAGGGCAAACAGAAAGAAAGAGAACTTCAAGAAGAATGACAAGCAAGTTGTCACTCCCGTGAAGAAGCCCAAAGATGGACCTAAGCCTAAAACTGAGTGCTTCTACTGCAAAGGAAATGGTCACTGGAAGCGGAACTGCCCCAAACATTTGGCGGATAAGAAGGATGGCAAAGTGAACATAGGTATATTTGGTATACAGGTTATTGATGTGTACCTAACTAGTGTTCATAGTAGCCCTTGGGTATTTGATACTTGTTCCGTTGCTAATATTAGTAACTCGAAACAGGAGTTACAGAATAAACAGAGACTAGTTGAGGGTGAAGTGACGATGTGTGTTGGAAGTAGTTCCAAGATAAAAATGATCATCATCGCACACACCCTATACTTGCGGGATTAGTGTTAAACCTAAATAAATGTTATTTGGTGTTTGCGTTGAGCATGAATATGATTAGATCATGTTTATTGCAATACGATTATTCATTTAAGACAGAGAATAATTGTTATTCTATTTACATGAATAAAACCTTCTATGGTCATACACCCAATGATGGTTTATTGAATCTTGATCATAATGATACACATAATATTGATGCCAAAAGATGCAAAGTTGATAATGATAGTGCAACTTATTTGTGGCACTGCCGTTTGGATTATACCGGTGTAAAGCGCATGAAGAAACTCCATAAAGATGGACTTTTGGAATCACTTGATTATGAATCATTTGATACTTGCGAACCATGCCTTATGAGCAAGATGACTAAAACTCCGTTCTCCGGAACAATGGAACGAGATAGTGATTTATTGGAAATAATACATACCGATGTATGTGGTCCAATGAGTGTTGATGCTCGTGGCTGGTATCGTTATTTTATGACCTTCACAGATGATTTAAGCATATATGGGTATATCTACTTAATGAAACACAAGTCTGAAACATTTGAAAAGTTCAAAGAATTGCAGAGTGAAGTGGAGAATTATCATAACAAGAAAATAAAGTTTCTACGATCTGATTGTGGAGGAGAATATTTGAGTTACGAGTTTGGCCTTCATTTAAAACAATGTGGAATAGTTTCACAGCTCACACCACCTGGAACACCACAGTGTAATGGTGTATCCGAACGTCGTAACAACACTTTTTGGATATGGTGCAATTTATGATGTCTCTTACCGATTTACCACTATCATTTTGGGGAAATGCATTAGAGACAGATGCATTCACTTTAAACAAGGAACCATCAAAATTCGTTGAGATGATGCCTTATGAACTATGGTTTGGCAAGAAACCAAAGTTGTCGTTTCTTAAAGTTTGGGGCTGCGATGCTTATGTGAAAAAGCTTCAACATGATAAGGTTGAACCCAAATCGGAGAATTGCATCTTCATAGGATACCCAAAGGAAATTGTTGGGTACACCTTCTATCACAGATCCGAATGCAAAATATTTGTTGCTAAGAATGGATCCTTTCTAGAGAAGGAGTTTCTTTTGAAAGAAGTGAGTGGGAGAAAAGTATAACTTGATGAGGTAATTGTACCTTCTCCTTTATTGGAAAGTAGTTCATCACAGAAATCAGTTCCAGTGATTCCTACACCAATTAGTGAGGAAGCTAATGATGATGATCATGAAACTTCAGATCAAGTTACTACCGAACTTCGTAGGTCTTCCAGAGTAAGATCCACACCAGAGTGGTATGGTAATCCTGTTTTGGAAGTCATGTTACTAGACCATGATGAACCTATGAACTACGAGGAAGCGATGATGAGCCCAGATTCCGCAAAATGGCTTGAAGCCATGATGGGATCCATGTATGGGAACAAAGTGTGGACTTTGGTGGACTTGCCCGATGATCGGCAAGCCATAGAAAATAAATGGATCTTTAAGAAGAATACCGACGCAGACGGTAATGTTATTGTGTACAAAGCTCGACTTGTTGCGAAAGGTTTTTGACAAGTGCAAGGAGTTGACTATGATGGGACTTTCTCACCCGTAGCGATGCTTAAGTCTGTCCGAATCATGTTAGCAATTGCTGCATTTTATGATTATGAAATTTGGCAAATGGATGTCAAAACCGCATTCCTCAATAGATTTATAGAAGAAGAGTTGTATATGATGCAACCAGCAGGTTTTGTCGATCCAAAGGATGCTAACAAAGTGTGCAAGCTCCTGCGATCCATTTATGGACTAGTGCAAGCCTCTCGGAGTTGGAATAAATGGTTTGATAGTGTGATCAAAGCATATGGTTTTATACAGACTTGTGGTGAAGCCTGTATTTACAAGAAAGTGTGTGGGAGCACTACAACCTTTGTAATAAGTATATGTGAATGACATATTGTTGATCGGAAATGATGTAGATTTTCTGGAAAGTATAAAGGAGAGCTTGAAAGGAGATTTTCAAAGAAAGACCTCGGTGAAGCTGCTTACATATTGGGCATCACGATCTATAGAGATAGATCAAGACGCTTGATAATACTTTTCAATGAGTATATACCTTGACAAGTTTTTGAAAGAGTTCAAAATGGACCAGTCAAAGAAAGAGTTCTTGTCTGTATTACAAGGTGTAAAGTTGAGTAAGACTCAAAGTCCGACCACGGAAGAAGATAGAAAGAGAATGAAAGTCATTCCCTATGCCTTAGTCATAGGTTCTATAAAATATGCTATGCCGTGTACCAGAACTCTTGTGTACCTAGCCATCAGTTTGGCAAGGGGGTACAATAGTGATCTAGGAGTAGATCACTGGACAACGATCAAAATTATCCTTAGTAAGGACTAAGGAAATGTTTCTCGGTTATGAGGTGATAAAGAGTTCACCGTAAAGAGTTACGTCGATGCAAGCTTTTACATCGATCTAGATGACTCTAAGTCTCAATCTGGATACATATTGAAGGTGGGAGCAATTAGCTGGAGTAGCTCCATGCAGAGCAATGTAGACATATAATATTTGCAAAATACATACGACTCTGAATATGACAGACCAGTTGACTAAAATTCTCTCACGAGCAAAACATGATCACACCTTAGTGCTCTTTGGGTGTTAATCACATAGCGATGTGAACTAGATTATTGACTCTAGTAAACCGTTTGGGTGTTGGTCACAAGGCGATGTGAACTATGGGTGTTAATCACATACATATGTGAACTATTGGTGTTAAATCACATAGCAATGTGAACTAGATTATTGACTCTAGTGCAAGTGGGAGACTGAAGGAAATATGCCCTAGAGGCAATAATAAAGTTATTATATATTTCCTTATTTCATGATAAATTTTTATTATTCATGCTAGAATTGTATTAACCGGAAACTTAGTACATGTGTGAATACATAGACAAAACATATTGTCCCTAGTATGCCTCTACTTGATTAGCTTGTTTATCAAAGATGGTTATGTTTCCCAACCATGGACATGTGTTGTCATTTGATGAACGGGATCACATCATTAGAAAAATGATGTGATGGACATGACCCATCCGTTAGCTTAGCATTATGATCGTGTCAGTTTCATTGCTACTGCTTTCTTCATGACTTATACAAGTTCCTCAGACTATGAGATTATGCAACTCCCGAATACCAGAGGAACACTTTGTGTGCTACCAAACACCACAACGTAAATGGGTGATCATAAAGGTGCTCTACAGGTGTCTCCGAAGGTGTTTGTTGTGTTGGCATAGATCAAGATTAGGATTTGTCACTCTGTGTTTCAGAGAGGCATCTCTGGGCCCTCTCGGTAATACTCGTCACTATAAGCCTTGCAAGCATTGTGACTAATGAGTTATTTGCGGGATGAAGTATTACGGAATGAGTAAAGAGACTTGCTGGTAACGAGATTGAACTATGTATTGAGATACCGACGATCGAATCTCGGGCAAGTAACATACCGATGACAAAGGGAACAACGTATGTTGTTATGCGGTTTGACCGATACAGATCTTCGTAGAATATGTGGGAGCCAATATGAGCATCCATGTTTCGCTATTGGTTATTTACCGGAGATGTGTCACATTCATGTCTACATAGTTCTCGAACCCGTAGGGTCCGCATGCTTAATGTTCGATGACGATTTGTATTATGAGTTATGTGTTTTTGATGACCGAAGTTTGTTCGGAGTCCCGGATGAGATCACGGACGTGATGAGGAGTCCAAGTAGGACCCTTCCTTAGCGCGCCCAACCTGGCCGGCCTCCTCTCTTCCTCCCTCCTTTATATACGTGGCCAGGGGGCACCCGATAGACACATGTTGATCAAGTTGACCTTTTAGCCGTGTGCGGTGCCCCCCTCCACAGTTACACACCTCGGTCATATCGTCGTAGTGCTTAGGCGAAGCCCTGTCCCGGTAACTTCATCATCACCGTCACCACGCCGTCGTGCCGACAAAAATCTCCCTCGACCTCAGCTGGATCTAGAGTTCGTGGGACGTCACCGAGCTGAACGTGTGCAGATCGCGGAGGTGCCGTACCTTTGGTGCTAGGATTGGTCGGATCGTGAAGACGTACGACTACATCAACCGCGTTTTCATAACGCTTCCGCTTTCGGTCTACGGGGGGTACGTAGACAACATTCCCTCCTCTCGTTGCTATGCATCACCTAGATAGATCTTGCGTGATCGTATGATTTTTTTTGAAATTACTGCGTTTCCCAACACCATCCATAGGATGTTTCCTCTCTTAATGGGCATCCACATGATAGGATGTGCTTCCCTAGGTCCCAACTCATGTCACGCATGGTGATGCACGTAGGATGGCCGAACAAAACTGGCAGAGGGGAGAGGTGTAGCAGCTAATGAGGGTTCTACCAGCGCGGATTTTTCTTAACGTGTAGCGACAGGCGGGCATCGGTAGCATCGCATTGTTGGCGCAGGAGAGTGCAACACATCCAGGTCTCCGGCCAGGGGGCTCGCACTCGCATATGCCGCGTGGGTGCTCCAGAGTGATTATATGAGATGAGGGCTTGAATTGATTGCTGCATGTTATTACAAGCATTTAATTATCTCAGTGTACCCAGTTCCTGGCAAATCAAGAAAAGCCCTCACTTCCTGACCTGTCTGTGCGTCCACCATGGCCACTGCTTTGGAGATCATGATTCATTTTTCTCAAGCCTGCTCAATCAGGAGGGTCGACAATGGTGTAGGAAGGAGAGTTGAAATACGTATCTAGATCCCACAATGGAGAAAAGAGCGAGCAGGTTATCTACTGTTGTGGTGGTAACTGCAGGTACCTTGCCTCCTCTCCTAGGATGGGACGCACAACCGCAAACTGACCCGGTGCAAAAAAAAAGATCAAAGTCAAAGGAGAGGAGAGAAATGAAGATTTTCGATCTTTTTGTGGAATCATGACGTGCATTTGTGTCATCCTCTTGGAGTCATGCCGTGTCGTTGTTCTTGCTTCGAGTAGTTGGTTCGATTGGGTATCATGCAATGAAATGGCTCTGTGCATCGCTTGATGCTGATGCCAGGTTTTCCCTTTTTCAAAAAAATATAAAATGAAAACCGCTGTCTCGATTTTCCGAGACTGGACATCTAGCGACGTGGGCGCAAGTGCACACTTTTCCCTTGAATGCGTTGCTTTAGAAAATTAAGACTTGGTGGTAGGTGTTACCAACCTCATCCTTGTAAATGGTTCTGCCTTTGCCGACTATTATGTACTCTGATTGTAAGTTTGTGTAATGGATTCGCTTGAGATCTTCTTAAATTTGTGGATATTTATGTCTTATGGCGCAGGTTTAATCCTATATTAGAAAGCTTGTGCATCGATCCCAGCCGTCCAAACCATGCTAGATCAAATGGCTAAAGAGGACCAATTGCATATGTAGACCAAACACAGTTAATTAAGCTAGGCAGATGGCAATCGGCCTCTCCTAGCTAGGGCATCCACAGGATGTTGCTCCCATTTTTTTTCCGACAAAGGGTGAATTAAAATGAAGCATCAAGAAGATACAAACACAATGAGCACACCCGACCTCTGCATAGCTAGCATGCATACAGCCAACATCAACACACACACACAAAAATACACCAACAAATAGCAAAATCATACAAGACCAAAGCTATGCGTAGGTGAGAAAAAAAAAACCCTGAAGCGATCAAATCCATAATCGGTAAACTACATCAATGACCATATCCGTACCAACCATCTTATTACACCAAACTTACTACGTATGTGACTAGCTCATGTGATGGACGTAGGACGGCCAAACAAAACTGGCTTATAGGAGGGAGGGGGTGTAGCAGCTGAGGGCCCAGCAGACCTCAACTCAACAGGAGCCTGTGCCTTCGACGTGCAGCAGCAGCTGCTACAGGAGCAGCCAGCCAGCCGGCCGGACCATGTCATGCAACGCATGGGAGATGGGACCACCCCGCAGTGCGCTCACAGTCGTTCACCCCTCATCACCACCCCGTGTCGGCTCCATCATGCATCGGCTGCGTACTTGCAAGCAGCAATTTATTGACACGTACCACCACCACAAACACACGCTTCCTCTGGGGTCTGTATGCAGTGGCGGCTCCAGGAATTTACAACCGAATATTCATGTGTATTCATTTTGCCAAAATCATTGTTGTTTTTCGAAAATTGTCACTATTTTGCCAAAATCAACACTGTTTTGTTAAAATCATGGGTATTCACTTGAGGACCCAAAAATACCCCTAGCGCTGCCCCTGTCTGTATGTATGCCCGCCTGTCATCAGCTTTCTTTCTTTCTATATAATGGGTGTTCTTTATTAACTCATAACGAAGTATCAAGAGGATAAGCATACACCCGGCCTATACACAGCTAAGATATGCACAATCAACATCAGCGTGCGCACATACACAAAAGATCAAGAGCAAAACCATACAAAACACAATGACCGCACAAAAGACTGTCACCCGCTTAAGCAAGCTCGACCGGGTTGACTCGCCAAAAAGAAAAGCTCGACCGAGTTAGTCGAGTTTTGGTCAACACTCTGAAAGAGTATCATGTGCGTCATAAGTAGCCACTTAGCCTGTAGTTTTCGTTCTGAAAAAAAAAACTTAGCCTGTAGCCAGACACTTGCAGTGGTTGGTTAGTGTAAACAGGGTCACTGGCATCTTCTCCGCCGGGAGGACAATTTGTCAGCAAGGTTGAATCTCAGGAGCTCCTCTAGCTGAGAGAGTCAGAGAGAACATGGTTCTGTCGAGAGAGAGGTCCGGTCCGGTCCCGCTGCGCCTGACGTAACGCTTGGGCATGGCGCCGGAGAGTTTCTGGGTCCCTTTTCCTCGTGTTGACCCGTGCTAGGGCCTAACCCGTGCAGATCGAGATCGATCCACGAAACCACCAGGCTAGATAGATGGTACGTATATATCTAGTGTGTGTTGGTGGACGGACAGCGACGCCGTTGGTTGTACAGTACCCGCGTGAACCCGTAATTCAAACCGGGGTGGTGGCCGTCGCGGCCGTGGTGCAGTGAACGCTCACCAAATCATAGATCCGTCGTTGCGTACGTACGTCCAGCAGATCGCCTACATGTCTCGTCTCGTCGCCTCTTCAGCTAGCGTACGTACGTCCAGCGGATCGGCTACATGTCGCACGCACGCGCACTGTTGGAGATCGACGTGGTAGATAGGTCGAGAGAATTCAAGGACCATGTGGGTTAACTTGAATGACCAGTTTGTCAACGTGGATACAATAAACTCCGACCCTTTCAAAGGAATCCGGATCCATCAACGCACTATACATGGTCCATCGACACACTATACATGATCCGCAACAAACTATGAGCATGCATGGCTGCATGCACGCATGAACGAATGATGAACTGATTAATACTCCATGATGCCCTGCCGCCTGGCCTGGCCACAAGGCCATTCGATGGCATATGCCGGCCTGCCAGCCAACGCATGTGAGTGACCTCCCATCATCTCACCACGCTGCCTTGCACGAGATGTGAAGCTAGCTAGGTTTGCAACGATGAACGATCTACTTCCCTGGTCGACCACCACCATCATCATTGCCGCATTAACTTCGTTTGTGTATTCTGCACTTGCAAGTTAGCAGTTAAGCCATGTTGGTGGCCCGGCCGGCCAGCACTGTAGGGGCTTGCTTGCTCCCTTCGTCCACACCCAACACCCTGCACCACTTTTCTATGGCCAAGCTAATAAGCTAGCTGCCTTGGCTGGGTTAGCAAGGAGGATGAGATTCATGGGCACTAGCATCCAGGACTTAGTTTTATAGAAGAAGCCCACCCGGGCGAGGAATCAGAAATTCGACCCTAACAAGAATCGAACCCTGGCCGCAGGGTGCGCCACCGCCCACCCTTTCCACTAGACTACAGCCTAGTTCTCGGTTAGCAAGGAGGATGAGCAATTGACAGCAACTGCTGGTACATACTCCTTGCATGTTCTTGACTCCTTGCATGTTTTATCTTCCTCTACCTTTCGTCTAATCTTGTTAGCCTCGCTTTCAGACTTGGTTTGTAATAATTCCCTGAACCTCGACAAGTAGCTGGCAGGTAAAAGACAACGCTGTATGGTTTCATTCTGAGTTAATGGAGCCGGGGAGAGGCCTCCCTGTTCATCGAAAAATACTCCTTGCATGTTCTTGACTTGGGTTGATTGAGGGTTGGGGGTTGGGCCCCTACCCCCCTCACCCTTCCTTCCTAGGACTAAATTTGTGGCTGGGTGGCGCCATTGGAGTACAAAACCTAACCAACCCCTCCTCCCTTTTGGACTTGGCCGGCCTCACATGCACCATGCACGCAGGCAGGCAGAGCTAGCCTCCAACTTTTCATTTCTGGTACCTCCTTGGCCTTGCTGCGCCAGATTAATAAACTTTGTGGAGACCTTTTTGCTTTTTGGGTACTAGCTGTGTGATTGTGTTTAGCTTCTAGAAGAAGAAAATGGTGAGAGGAAATATGAGAAATCTGAGGCATTGCTTTAGTATCGGTGCAAGCCTTGTATTTCGGGTGTGGAGACATATACAAGAGTGTAGGTCTAGTTTGGAAACTCTTGTATATCAACTTCACGTCACTGGCTACCTAAAATAAAAAATAAAAAACTTCACGTCACTAGATTCCTGAAAAATATAAAGTTGTACTAAAGTTTAGATATTTATTTTGTGTTAGAGGGAGTAACATTTTTGGGCGCCCAAGAATTCAAGAAAGCTTGATGAATTTCTTAACTAAATGAACATGATAAGAACCCTAGATGTTTAGACGACGGGGTTTTCAACAAACTGTCACTGGAATATCTACTACCACTATATTTTTTCTTGACTCGTCCACAATGACAAACATTCTAGGACAAGATCTAGATCTAAACCTGCAACCTAAGCAACCGCGCGCCAGTGAGTGTGCTTTCGTGTGTTCTAATCCACCATCGGCTGGCGATAAGTCTGTGATTGATCATGGCATGGTAACCCACATTCATGTGTGTCGGTGCAGAGAAGAACATTGATTTGCTAGCTAGCCGTGCAGTTCATCAGCAGCCGGCGTGGCGTGGTTAAAGGCGTTGCAGCCTTTTGGGCACTCAAACAACTCACAAGTAATAACTGGAGTACTACTCCAAGCAGCAGGCATTCCATTGATGTGATCTGGTGTGATAGTCAGCAGCAGCACGTACCAGATATAGCTCTACTGTGTAGACTATGCTGTGAAGCAAACTACAATGCTTTGCATACGTTTGTTGGCTCCAGCTCTACTCATGTTTTATGCATGAGTGAGCTTACACTTTTGTGATTTACATGAACTAGGTTAGGTGATTGTTAGCAGGTGCTACAAATTGCACCCATGCTAAGTTGGTTGAACCACTCTCCTACTAAAACTGCAACAAGTAATATGGATCGAAGGGAGTACATGATTTCAAAAAAAAAAAAACTAAACAATCATGTGTTAGCCCATTATGGAGAAAATGGGCACCTTATCCGCCTAGTTGGCCTTACTAATTAGTCAGCAAACAGCCTAAGCTCCCCGAACGAAGAATTTATTTCTCCCTCTCTCGAGCGACCCCTTTGAGGAAGTCCTGGATTATGGGGTCCTCGGGGAGCCGGCCAATGTGGGATGGGCCGGACTGATGGGCCGTGAAGATACAAGACAGAAGGCCTTCTCCCATGTCCGGATGAGACTATCCTTTGCGTGGACGGCAAGCTTGGCGTCTGAATGTGTGGTTTCCTTCCTCTGTAAATCGACTTTGTATAACCCTAGTCCCCTCCGGTGCCTATATAAACCAGAGGGGTTGGTCCGTAGGACAATCATAATCATACAGGCTAGACATCTAGGGTTTAGCCATTACGATATCGAGGTAGATCAACTCTTGTAACCCCTATACTCATCAAAGTCAATCAAGCAGGAAGTAGGGTATTACCTTCATCAAGAGGGCCCGAACATGGGTAAACATAGTGTCCCCTGTCGCCTGTTACCTTTGATCCTTAGACGCACAGTTCTGGACCCCCTACCCGAGATCTGCCGGTTTTGACATCGACATTGGTGCTTTCATTGAGAGTTCCTCTGTGCTGTCGATAGAAGGGTTGATGGCTCGCCTTGTCATCAAGGACAGTATCACTGCCGGAGGAACCCTAGCTTCAGGGCAAACCCTCCGGCTTGGCAGCTTCACCATGGGCGCTCGTTCGGCCGTTAAGCCGAAGGCAGCCCAGCCTGTCACCAAAAATCATCTCCACGTCGGCCCGAATACTCCGACAAGATGGATCCGGCAGATGTATCGTCCTAAAACGAACTGCTAGATCGCATCGCCGCCCTGGGGGTCGCAACTAACTATGATCGGATTGGTCTTAAACCCGATCGGAGAAAAATCAAATCTCCGTTGATCACCCATCAGGTGGCGGTTGTGGAGGAACAAGCTGACAATAACTCTTCTCCTACGTTGAGAATGAAGTATGTTCGGACCGCCGAGCGCGGAGAGCCGGACACCCATCGTCGGGAGGACACTCCCTTTCCTCTGAACATAAAATCGGGCATCGAGCCTGAGAACTCATCGGACAATCCGGAGCCCGGGCTGGTGATCTTGGAAATTCTTCAAACTTCAGACTCGACAGTGGGTAAGGATCCGGATTTAACCCCGCCCACCCACCACAAGTATGTTCCGGATACCATCAAATTAAGATGAAAGAATCCGACCAAGCCGCAACGGCATTCATCACCCCGTGCGGGCCCTTCTGCTTTAACACTATGCCTTTCGGGCTCAAGAACGCTGGCGCGGCCTACCAACGCATGATTCAAACATGCTTGGAAAAGCAAATCGGCAAGACTATGGAGGCATATGTAGATGACGTAGTCATCAGAACCAAGCATGTTGAATCATTGGTGGATGACTTAAGCCTTACATTCGACAATCTCCAAGCATATGACATACGGCTCAATTCGGAAAAATGCGTTTTCGGTGTTCCAGCCGGAAAACTACTGGGGTTCATTGTCTCCAATAGAGGAATCGAAGCAAACCCAGCCAAAATCCGAGCATTGTCACAGTTGGCAACACCAACAGACCTCAAGCAGGTCCAAAAACTAGCTGAGTGCGTTGCAGCTTTGAGCCGTTTTATCTCCAGACTAGGGGAAAAGGCATTGCCATTGTATCGCCTGCTCCGCCGCACCGACCACTTCGTGTGGATGGACGCTGCCACAGCCAGACTGGAAAAAATAAAAACTTTGTTAGCAAGCAACCCAATCCTGGCCGCACCAAGTGTCGGCGAACCGATGTTGCTCTACATATCTGCAACTCACCAGGTGGTGAGTGCGGTGCCTGTCGTCGAACAAGATGAAAAGGGACATATTCCCACTCCAAAAACCAGTATATTACATATCGACGGTCCTTACACCATGCAAATCCTGATACCCGCATTATCAAAGGATAACATATGCGGTCTTTATGGCATCCCGCAAGCTGTGGCATTACTCCCAAGAGTGCTCGATCATGGTGGCCTCTCAAATGCCACTCAATGATATCATAAACAATCGGGATGCCACCGGCCGGATTGCCAAATAGGCCATTGAGCTCTTACCATTTGAAATAACTTACAAGCCACGCCGAGCTATTAAATCTCAGGTGTTGGCCGACTTCGTCGCTGAATGGACAGAGGCCGAACTCCCTAAAGAGTACGAAACATATTCAAACTGGGTGATGCACTTCGACGACTCTAAAATGCTAGCCGAACTTGGGGCTGGTGTCGTCTTGACATCCCCCATAGGAGATACAGTCCGCTATGTGCTCCAAATACTGCATACAAACTCCAACAATGCAGACGAATACGAGGCCCTATTGCACGGCTCCGGATGGCCTTCTCCATGGGCATACAACGCCTTGAGGTGTGCGGGGATTCAAACCTTGCAATATCCAAAATAAATGGAGAATTCGACGCAGAAGATCCGAAGATGGCAACTTACCGCAACGCCATACTCAAAATATCAGCTCGGTTTAAGGGGATCGAGTTTCATCACGTGGCTCGAGAGAGTAATCAAGCCGCGGGCATCCTTGCTTGCATGGGCACTAAACGCGACCCCATCACACCTAACACCTTTGTGGAGAGGCTCTTCAAGCCATCCGTGGTGTGGTAGGACGAGAGTGGCAACACTGGTCAGAAGCCGACCATAGCCCCAGACTCCGAACATAGTTCCGATATAATCGGGGGTTCGAGCACCGAAATAACACCATCAGCCCACGAAATCATGGTCGTAATTGCCCTGTGGACTGAACCTTTCCTCGCCTACCATACTATGAACGAGCTCCCTGATGATCAGACTGAGGCCCATCGTATTGTTCGACGCTCGAAGGCATACAAAGTTCACGAAGACAAACTATACAAGAAAAGTACCACCGGAGTACTTCAAAGATGTATCTCCGAAGAAGAGGGACGACAGCTCTTGGCTGAAATACACACCGGTCTTGGTGTCCATCACGCCGCAGCTCAAGCCCTTGTAAGTAAGGCCTTCCGTACGGTTTTCTTTTGGCCCAGGGCCCAAGCAAACGCACAGGACCTCGTACAGCACTGTGCCAGCTTTTCGCCAATCAAAACCATATGCCGCCCACTGCCCTACGAACAATTCCCATTACTTGGCCTTTTGCGGTCTGGGGGCTAGACATGGTCGGACCCCTTAAAGGGGGAAGCCATAAGAAGAAATATTTACTGGTTATGGTCGACAAGTTCACTAAGTGGATAGAAGCCAAACCAGTCAAAACGGCCGAAGCCGGACCGTTATAGACTTCATATCCGGTGTCGTACACCATTATGGTGGCCCACACAGTATCATTACTGACAACGGTTCTAACTTTACGGCCGATGAGGTGAAAACCTGGTGCGCTAATTTGGGTATCAAGCTCGATTATGCCTCCGTATATCACCCTCAGATAAACGACCAGGTTGAACGGGCTAACGGCCTGATAATGAGCAGCATCAAACCCAGACTAGTGCGATCTCTGCAAGAATCAGACAAGCACTGGGTTGAAGAACTCGATTATGTACTCTGGGGGCTACGGACCACGCCCAATTGCACGACCCGATATACACCTTTTTTCAGGGTGTACGGCGCAGAGGCAGTTTTGCCTTGCGACATTATTCATGACTCACCTCGAGTGTGCATGTACGAAGAGAGAGAGGCCGAGCTCGATCGACAGGACGATCTGGATGGCTTGGAGGAGGAGCGCTATGTCGTGAAGGCCCGTTCCGCATATACCAATAGCAAGCTCGGCGATATCAAAGCAGGGAAGTACGGGCAAAGACTTATAATGTCGGTGAAGTCGTTCTACGCCTACAAGAGAAGAAAAAGAACAAGCTCTAGCCCAAATGGGAGGGTCCCTTCACTATAGATGAAGTTCTCACTGGAGGAGCCTATTGCCTACCCAACGCTTTGGATAATCGCTTGGAACTAAACCCGTGGAATACTGCCCGGCTCCGAAGATGCTACGCCTAAGTTCGCACTTATACCTTTTTCTTCGTTCCTTCTTTTCTCCCTCTCACTTTTTTCTCTTTTCATTTTTGTACGACTTCTAGCCGGTGTTCGGATAAACCACACACTTGAGGGACGTACATCATTAAATGTACATACCCCATTATACCTGGGGGCTTCTTTTCACATAAGCTTATTATCATTATTATTTTTCGAGCATCAAGCTCACCGTATATATGTGTTGTCTACTCATATATGTCTTTTCTTCGTCATTATATGCACCTTTATGACTTAAGTTCTTGCGAAGTTGGGTTGCCTGGCTCCTGTGCTTATGCCCTACATTCCCGCTTGTTCGGCTAGGGCATAAAGGGAGCACTTCTGCGATTGTTATAGCCGGGATATCAGGATGTGTACCTCAGACGGGTGAATTGGTCGGCGGAAAAAAGATGAACTGCCCTCGCTGCAATATCAGCCCCCAAATTATAACGTGCACTGTGATTTTTAGCATTACAGCTTCAGAATGCTCAAAAATGCATGCTGGCCCGGGGAGAGGAACCTTTAGCGGAACTATTCTCTCTGGAACATGTTTCTTACGATTAAATGTAATATAACATAACTCCCCAAATACAACTTGTCTGTTCAAGCAACTATGACCGGACTGCCCGGTTTCTGAACATACTTTGGTGTTTACCAACGGTATGGTATTCGGAAACACTCCAAACCTTGGGTTTCGGGGGTCGAAGCAGAAAGTCTGCCATGACAATCATTTTACAATTCTGCTGGAGATTAGTTTTCCAATGAAAGTACATTGCTACTTGGACTCACGAACTTCTTCCTCCTCTAGACCATCTAACAGGTTGTCTAGTTTACCATCGTATTGAGAAAACTTAGCGGCTATTTTTACCTGGTCGTACACTAAGCTAACAGGAATTTCTTGTCCATCTCGTCCCCGAGGTCCGACCCAGGCCATATGATTCGGATCAAGTCTGGTGTACCATGTTTTCACCAGGGCCCAGGCTTCTCACGCGCCTTCCCGACATGCCGCTATCTTCCATAGCTCAAAACGGCGACGAGCTCCCTTGAATAAATTCACGAGATCCTCCATACTTCCCGGAGGAGGATCGAATGGCCATAAAGCCTTAGCCATGTTCCTCATTTCTTTACGAGCTTGCTCGTGCACTTTGGACAGCTCTTGCAGCAGATCGCCTTCAAATCCAGACAATTCTCCCTCGGGATGTCCAGTCAGCACACCTACAGAAACAAACTTGTAAAACTTTCCATCAGGGGATCATGTGAAAGTCAGGTTAAAAGAGCATACTGAATATGCCGCCTTTCAGCTTTCTGTTCTCCATCAAGGCATCTGATAGTTGGGCTCTTATGTACTTAAGTTCTTCGACTTGCTTGATATTTGCATCATGTAGTTTGTTCTTCTCATTAATGGTCTGTGTTAATACACGTTGACCAGCGGCTTCTTGCCCTTCGGCATGTTGTTTGTCCGCCTGAGCAGCCCTTAGCCTCTCCTCTAGCTGATCTGTCGACCCTACCAACAAAACGATACATATTTAAGAAATATCATTGTAGGCACGGAGTCTTATTTCCGGGCTACTGTTGTGCTTACCATCAGGCGCCTTCTTGAATTTCTTTAAATTTTCCAGCTCGGCGGTGGCAATAGTTAGCTTAGTTCGGCATTCTTCTAGCTCCTTGGATAATGTGTTATTTTTCTCCATGAGTACCTGATGATATAAAGACACTTAAATCAGTTGGGCCAACTGTTTCAAGACTCAGGGGCTACTGGCGTATGATTATTGAATCTGCACAAAAAAGTCCTTACCCGCATATCATTTGAAAGCTGGTGAGTGGTTCCAGCAAGTACATCCCGAGCAGCTCGGATGTAAGCATCCGCTAAGCTAAGAGCGTTGGATGCTTCTTCAGTAAAATTTGGGTCGCGCATAGCCACTTTCCGCCGCCGGTGATTAATCGCACTCTCCACTTTGGAGTCGGTGACCGATACATTATCTGAATCCTCCGGGAGATGACAATCCGGCATGGCCGTCGTCAAACGCAGTCCTTGTGGTAGGGCCTGGGGCCGGATTAGCCTGTGCATTGTTGGCCAGGTCTCTGGATATAGTCCGGCATACGCTCCTCCTACGATATGGCACAACAAGAAACGTCACTATCGGATCTATCCATTGAGTGCGTATTAAACAATTATACCTCTTTGATGAGGAAGAGGGCCCGACAGTATCATCGTTTGCCTTTCTTTTTGAAGGCTCGCCCTGTGCAAGCGTCGTCTTCTTAGAGGACGCTTTTGCCGCAGTACGATGGTGCGAGCATCGCCCCTTGGGAGCACGGTGTAGTGCGGTGGGTGAGTCACAAGGGGAAAACCCTTTTTGAGGGGCTGTCTCCTGGGTACTTACTTGGGAGGAGGGGAGAAGGCCGGGGTAATCGTCTATAATGGCCACTTCCGTGCCGTCGTAGCTCTTCTGATAAAAGACTCCCTCCTTAAATTCTATAAATATATCTGGATCCTCTTCAAATCCAGGATCAAGGTCTTGGTTATGGTTCTTCGACTGTGGAGCGGGGTTGTAGATCCCCGCGACGACCTTTCTCCATTCCCGTTAAAGGTAGCCGGATTATGTTCGACTAAGCATAATTAAGGAAAAAAAGATTGAGTGAGGCCTATGATAAAAAACTAACCCAATCAATGGGATTATACATGGAGAAACCTTCTCGGCACTTCAGGCGAGTGAAGTCTTCCTTTTCCCCTTTGAAAAGGTCAGCCAACATGGCAGCCAAAGTGGCAAAATTGGCCGGACCCTTGCGCCCACAGCGTGAAGCGTCGTCCTCCCCGTTGTAATGCCACATGGGAAGCCCTCTGGATTGGAGTGGTTGAACGCATGAAATTACTGTAATCGCCATTACCTCGACTATAGACAGTCCGAAGTGGGTGAGTATTCTGATCTTACTCACTAGCCTCTTAATCTCCGCACTTTCTTCTTCTCCAAAGCTGTGGGGACGCCAACTGGCGCACTTTTTTAAAGGAGCAGTGGAAAATTCGGGAAGACCTTGCCGGATTGGGTCCGGGAGAACAACATCTTCGATGTAGAACCATTCCGAGGGCCACTCTTTGGATGCCTTCTTCCGAGTGCCGGACAGGTATCCTGTTCCGGCTATGCGCCACACTTCGGCGCTGCACACCTCGAATATGGATACCTTATGGGAGCGGGGGACGAGGCAAAAAAAATTCGTCCATAACTCGAAATGGGTCTCGCAGCCTAGGAACAACTCGCAAAGAGCAACGAAGCCCGTGATGTGCAGGATGGAGCCAGGCGTGAGATTGTGCAGTTGGAGGCCGTAATACTCCGGGAGACCTCTGTGTTGACACATGAACATGTCACCGTGTACCTCCAAGGGCGAAGCACCGCAGCTCACGTCGAAGTAGACCCACCCGGAAGCGCGATACGCAGGACAGTCACGGGCGCTTTTGCAGACTCGAATCCCCACACGCCCAGGAGGGACCCCGTCAGGCAGTGCGGCGGCTATGGGCTTCCCTAGGTCGACCTGATCGCCCCTAGGGCCTCGTGGATCGCTGCCCTCCAACGCGAAGAACGAGACAGAAACATACAAGGGTAGGGGGTAAAAGTAGAGGTACACAAAAGTGTAATTGATAGATTGGTTCAATTGGTGTTGTTCAATCGGCCGTCACCCCCAATGTATATAAGAGGCGGCTGGACTGCCCATACAAGTAAATGATTCATCCAGGCTTTCCTTACATGAAAAATTACAACCTAGGGAATCTGTCCCAAACTTCTGTCTTCCTCCTTGCGCGGGCCGTCGAGCTTGCATATGACCTTAGATCAAGATGGCCCAAATATCAAATTTGTGCGCCTCTACAAGAATAACAACTCTCATGTTGATCACTTCTCCAAACAAGGCAATCTTGAATACTTTACGAGGCCATCTTTACCTTCCATTCAGACTTGGTCTTGCAGCTAACTGTACTGTTCAAGCCTCGTAGTGAAT
The DNA here is from genome assembly GCF_018294505.1 of Triticum aestivum. Classification (NCBI taxonomy): domain Eukaryota; kingdom Viridiplantae; phylum Streptophyta; class Magnoliopsida; order Poales; family Poaceae; genus Triticum; species Triticum aestivum. The sequence continues at coordinate 725,900,704 of NC_057801.1, forward strand.
TTGCAGGCCGTATACTATCTCTGATGATGATGACCCCAAAAACAAAGTTGATTGTTTCGACGATACAAATCTGTGTTGAACACTTTTCCATCCGAGGTCATCTAAATAATCTTTCGGGCACATGTTCAGTTTCACTCAGATTTGAGCTCATCCACTCAGATATTAGAGTCTTTCACTTGGATCGTCCGACTGGATACCTTTTCGCTCGGATGGCCAATTTTTCACTCGGAAGACAATCTTTCACTCGGATGACTATATTTTCACTCGGAAGACAATCTTTCACTCGGATGACTATATTTTCACTCGGAAGGCAATATCTTACTCGATCGGCAAGTTTTCATTCCGACGGTAATCTTTTCACTCGGAATATTGTCACCTGGAGGACAATTTCACTCGGATGACTATATTTTCACTCGGATGATTATAAGTTCACTCGGACGACAGACTTCCATTCACTCGGATGGTAAGCTTTTCACTCGGATTTCCCGACTGAAAACATAGCCTGATCTTGATTTGCCTCTCCAGGTCTCATGCGACCTCGGATTGAGACGAATTATATATGAAAATCGATCGGCTCGACGAGACGAACTTTCTCATGTTGAAGGTTTTTCGATTGAATGCCTTCTTTAGGGCCGAATTGCTCGCGCGACCCATTAGACAGGGTGTCTGGTACCACGCGCCATATTTCCATTTAGGCTCGGTCTGCTGTGTATTGTCTCTAACTTCTGCATATGAACTCGGATTGAGATGATTTATATATGAAAATCGATTGCATCGACGAGATGAAGACAATCTGTTTTGGGTGCTTCTTCATCCAAGGTAGTCTTGAAGATGTAATCGGCCAAAGACCACTCGAAACACTAAATTCTGCCACTCGGAGTACAATTTCAGCCCCTAAGATGACGTCGGATGACAATAGTCTGAACATCAAAGTTGTTCCACTCGGTGACATGAAACTCTTCAAGCTGAAAACCCTTTCACTCGAGACTATCTTACTTTGCTTTTACACCGTGCCTAAATCTGATGTCAACACTGTCGTGGTTCTAAGTCTGACAATAGAATGGGGGGTAGGTATGGAGAGGCAAGATCCTAGCTATGGAGTAGTTGTAGACACGAGTGTTTAACGAGTTCAGGCCCTTCTCGGAGGAAGTAACAGCCCTACGTCTCGGAGCCCGGAGGCGGTCGACTGGTTTCTGTGTATATGAGTTACAGGGGTCCGAACCCTCTACACTGAGGAGGGGGGTGGCTTATATAGAGTTCGTCAGACCCCTCCGGCCCTCAGTTATGCAGGGCTTAAAGTACATTAAGATAGGGGGTTACAGGTAACGCCCTCATAAAGTTCCATGAAGACTATTAAAGCTACTTAATGATAGACCGTTGTGTGCTGAGTGACTTTAGGTCTCCTGGCCGTCGAGTGGTTAGCTTCATGGTCGAGTGGCTATCTTCGTCGTCGAGTGTCCTTGAGTTCGTCGAGTGAAGTCCCTCTTGTTCGACTGAAAGGTAGCTTCGTCTAAGGATGTCCTTTGGTATGGTATCCTAGATAGGTCCATGACCCTACCCTAGGTACATAACATCATCATTAGCCCCTGAATGGATCGAGGTTCGAGTGAGGAAGGAGTTGATGATTTTCTCTGACCTATTTCCCGTACTTTGATTATGTCGTATCCTGGATCGACGATTTTTCTTTCGGCGTTGGCATCAACTTTTACTTCAGTCGCCTTGATCCATTCTTGTGTTCTGTCGAGTGAACTTTTGAACTTTAGTGAACTTCCGAGCGACGAATCACAGGAAAGATATCGTCTGACAGATTGATCTGCTGTTAGCGGATTTTGCGGGGTCCGAATTTTGGGAAGCGTGCGAAGCGGGGCGGACCGCGGTAGTCGGATGGGATAAGGCGTGGACGCCTCGATTTCCGTGCTGCCTTTTTCACCACGTATCGTGCGTGCGCGACTGTATCGGGATGTGACAGGACCGCCTGGACCCACTCGTCAGCCACTCGGAAGCGCCCTTATATAAAGCGCCTGGCGAGGGTTTTTTGAACAGTGTCTTCCCATTCTTCTCTCCGCCCTCTTTGCCTCCGCCCACTGCGCCTGCTCTCGCCTCCGCCTATCCACCCCTCGCGTGCTTCTCCGGTGACAATGGTGAAGGAGAAGACGGCGGCCTTAGAGCGCGCGAAGAAGGCGACGGCGACGGGGAAAGCGAAGGGGAGACCGTCCAGTCGGGGCGGATCTTCGTCAAGGTCTCGCCTGCCAAAAGGTTGGGTCCAAGGGGATTGGATCCGCTCGACCATCACCGACACAGATCTCAATGACCTGGCCAATGAGGGACTAATCCCCCATGGGTCAGCAAGGCTTCCGGGGACCGAGTGTCAACCGCAGCCGCAGGAGGGTGAGTGTGTTCTCCTAGCCACTCATGTAGACCGTGGCTTTTCTCTGCCGCCGAGTGTTTTCTTCCGAGGGTTTCTGAATTTCTTTGGGGCGCAACTCCACCATTTCACCCCCAATTCCATCGCCTATCTTGCTGCCTTTGTGTCCATGTGCGAGAACTTCCTGGGTTGTCGACCACACTGGGGTCTCTTTAAGCACATATTCACCTGTCGCTCACAGACAGTGAAAAAGGCGAGTCCGGACGATGAGAGGACTAAGGTTATCCAGATGTGTGGTGGTCTTGGGATTCAGATGAGGAATAAGAGTACTTTCCCGGCCATGACCCTTCCTGAGTCGGTCAGAGGGTGGCAGTCGACTTGGTTCTACTGCCAAGACGAGTCGACGCCGGGGCAGTCGACTGGTCTCCCTCCGTTCTCCATGGACCGAGTGGACAAACCCTCTTCTCTGAAGGTGCTTCTTGAGGAGAAAGCTCAGGTGAAAATGTTGATGGAGCGCGTAGTCCAACTTGTTAGGGACGGAGTGACGGGTATGGATCTTCTGGAGGTCTTCCTTAGACGGCGCATCCAACCGCTTCAGTACTGAGGCCACATGATGTGGCTATACTGTGGTACCGAAGACACCACTCGGGTCCATCCGGAAGTGGTCAACGACGCCACACTGGAGAGGTGGGTGGCAGCCATCACAGGGAATAAGGACAACCCTCGAGGGGCTAGGAGGATCCCACCACTCGACTGTACCTATACATCGGACACGGTATGACCACTTATCTCCAATTGTAATCTTGATGTATTCATTCTGCTTTGCTGCGAATTGGTCGATTGATCTTTGTTTTGTTTTGTTGTCTGATAGGCCACCACCGAGTTATACTCGATGCCCAATGGAGCGCAGACACCGACTGAAGAGGAGGAAGGAAGTGGGGGCGAAATCCCGGAGGAGTGGGATTCGGATGTTGACGACGATGATGAGGGTGATGACTCTGATGAGGAGGAAGAGGAGGAGGAGGAGGAGGAGGAGGAGGAAGTTGCACCTCCCCGCTCGGCAAGGCGCTCGAAGCTTGTCCATGATCCCGCGACTGAGCGTGGTAAGGGGGTCGCAACCACTACACAGTCGACCAAGCGCCCTCGGACTACTTCTCCGGTGCTGACTGAGAAGGCCCCGAAGCAACCTCGAGTGGCACCGTCGAAACCGGCGAAGGTCTTGCTGAAGATGAAGATGGTGATCCCCACTATCTTAGGGTAATGGTAGTCTTGAGTTTTCCTGTTTCATGAACTTGTTCTTGGTCGACTCATGGGCCAAACGACTGACTTCTGGAACTGCAGTGCTGCTACTTCTGATACTTCGGCCAGGGCTGAAGACCACGAGATGGAGGATGCTGTTACCTCAAAACCTGGTATGACTCTTATGATGCCGTTTTCAGTCGATTGACTTATTGTCTCTAATTTTGATTCTTTTTCTGCAGCTTCATCTTACGTCGTTATCGATCTTCCCGATGACGACGACGAGGAACCACCAAGGCAGAGGAGGAGCAAGAAAGCGTCTGCTGGCAAAGTGACTCAGGACGTGCCAGCACCCGAGACGTTGGTCGTGGAGGGAGACAATGTCACTCGGCCTACCGTAACCTTTGCGGTGCCGTTGACGAGTGCTCGTCCTTCGTCGTCGAGTGCTGCTCAACCCTCGCTTTTCTCAACCTACCATGTTCCAGAAGACCAAGCTAGTGCTGCTAAAGAAGCAATACGCCAAGTGGGGGTCATGATGGAGCAAGTGAAGGCAATACGAGAAGCCAGGCAGGCAGCCTATGACGCCAGTTCGGCTCTTCAGAGCAATGTTCAGGTCAGTCGGTCACTGCCGGTTCTGTTAGGATATGATATCTGAAAACTCTTCTTTCTGAAATTCTTAGAGTTTGTCCTACACCCACTGGGCGTGTCGATTGAAATTCCGGGTTAGTGGGGGCACGCTGAGTGCACCCACTGGGTGTAGTCCCCAAGGCTATGGTGGACTGCTGGCAGTCAACCATAGGCTTTATGTCTTAAGTTTTTTCCTTACTTGACTAGGTCGAATAGATTCATAGACCGGTGGGGGCACGCTGAGTGCACCCACTTGGTGTAGTCCCCGAGACTGTGGTCGACTGCTGGCAGTCGACTATAGTCTGAAGAACACCTCCCTTTTTTTGCTCGACTGGTCGACTCTAACTGATAAAACTAGTGGGGGCACGCTGAGTGCACCCACTGGGTGTAGTCCCCGAGACTGTGGTCGAATGTTTGTATCCGGCCGTAGTCTTAGAAACGCTATGATTTTTCCTTAGTCACTCGGAAGTGAATTGTCTTTGACATCTGTCGATTGGTTTTTCGTAGAAATCCTGTGACCTTGCGGCTCATTACACTGAGTTGGAGAACAAACACATTCAGCTCGAGCTTGATCTGAAACTGGCCCAAGAGAACTTGACGAAGGCGAAGGAGGAAGCTAAAGGTATGTTTGGTGAGGCCTTCGATGAATGCCTTTGCCTCTCACTCGTTTCCGAATCTTAATCTCACTGTAACTTTGCAGACAAAGTGAGGGATGCCCTGAAGAAGCAAGACCTTGACTTGGTTGAGATGCAAAAAACTGCTTTAGAGAAGACCAAGCTTGCAGATGAGAAGCTGGCTTCAGTTACCAAAGTTGAAGAAGAAAACACCAATCTGAAAGCTACTCTTGATGCTGCCAACCAGGAGGTCAGTCGACTGAAAAGTGACAAGACGACCCTGAATGACAAGGCCAGTGAGTTGATGAGAAAGAAGAACGATCTAGAGGCTTATCTGGGTGGACTCGCCAAGAAGTTGTTCCTCATGCTTGAAGGTAATCTTCTGTATCAAATAGATATTTTAACTGTAACCTCCGACTGTTGTTTTGACTCGGTGGTTGTGCTTGCAGAATTTTGTCAGAACTTTGAAGAGGAGACTGGTCGACTGGAAGTAAACCTGGACCCCATCAACTCTCCCGTGAACGATGAAGTCGCCATGAATGTGCTCCGGCTTGAATCTCGTGTTGCTGCTGTCATCGACTATCTCGCAAGGCTGAAGGTGGCAACTTCTCGCATCGACACAACACTCTGGCCAAGAGAGACACTCCAGAACGACCTCGAGTCTCTGATGACTCGACTGAACGAGGTCCCAAGTCGAGTGCTGGAGTGGAAGAAATCTTCGGCCAGGTGCGGTGCGGATGTTGCTCTGTCTCTGGTCCGCGTTCACTGCAAGGATGCACGAGAGGACAAGTTGGTGGCTCTTAGGGTGGCTAATACCAAGAAGCACGATTTCCGATCTTTCATGGAGACCTTCATTGCTGCCGCCACTCGGATTGCAGTTCGAATTGACCTGGACGAGTTTGTTGCGCCTTCCAGCCCTCCACAAGAGGGGTAAAAAACTTCTGAGCTTGATACTTTAAATTTGCCTCGGTATGCCGAGTGAGTTTTGTAACCGACAAACCTTAACTGGCTTAGCACTTGAGCACTTTCGGTTCCATTAGGTGTTATCCGAACTTGGATTCAATGTTGAATATGTTTGCATTTGGTTTGAGGTGTCTTTTGCAGGTTAAAGCGAAGCGCTCATTGCAATCGACTTGTTCCCAATATAGTTAGACGAGCACTGGGCTGCGGCTAAGCCTTCGAGTGAGAGGTTTGCTCTCCACTCGGTAGGATTTTCAAAAACTTAGGCGAGCACTGGGTTGCAGCTAAGCCCCCGAGTGGGAGGTCTGCTCTCCACACGGTAGGGTTTCAGATACTTAGGCGAGCACTGGGGCTGCAGCTAAGCCCCCGAGTGTGGAGGTTTGCTCTCCACTCGGTAGGATTTCAGATACTTAGGCGAGCACTGGGGATGCAGCTAAGCCCCCGAGTGGGAGGTGTGCTCTCCACTCGGTAGGATTTCAGATACTTAGGAGAGCACTGGGGCTGCAGCTAAGCCCCCGAGTGGGAGGTCTGCTCTCCACTCGGTAGGATTTCAGATACTTAGGCGAGCACTGGGCTGCAGCTAAGCCTCCGAGTGGGAGGTTTCCTCTCCACTCGGTAGGATTTTAGATACTTAGGTGAGCACTGGGCTGCAGCTAAGCCCCCGAGTGGGAGGTTTGCTCTCCACTCGGTAGGATTTTGTATTGGTGGTGTAACTCCGAAGGAGAGGATAGCAGTCGACCTGCACCTCGTCCTCCTTGCAGAGAGCATGTTGTATTTGTGGTGTAGCTTGGAAGGAGAGGGTAGCAGTCGACCTGCACCTCGTCCTCCTTGCAGAGCGCACGTTGTATTTGTGGCGTAGCTCGGAAGGAGATGGTAGCAGTCGACCTGCACCTCGTCCTCCTTGCACATCGCACGTTGTATTTGTACTTAGGCGAGCGCAATGCTGCAGCTAAGCCCCCGAGTGGGAGGTTTGCTCTCCACTCGGTAGGATTTCAGATACTTAGGCGAGTACTTGGACTGCAGCTAAGCCTCCGAGTGGAAGGTTGGCTTACCACTCGGTAGGATTTTGTTTAACTTAGGCGAGTACTTGGACTGCAGCTAAGCCTCCGAGTGGAAGGCTGGCTTACCACTCGGTAGGATTTTGTTTAACTTAGGCGAGTACTTGGACTGCAGCTACGCCTCCGAGTGGAAGGCTGGCTTACCACTCGGTAGGATTTTGTTTAACTTAGGCGAGTACTTGGACTGCAGCTAAGCCTCCGAGTGGAAGGTTGGCTTACCACTCGGTAGGATTTTGTTTAACTTAGGCGAAACGGATTTCGCAGCTAAGCCTTCGTGTGGGAGACTGGCTCACCACTCGGTTAGGATTTTTGTTTAACTTAGGCGAAACGGATTTCGCAGCTAAGCCTTCGTGTGGGAGACTGGCTCACCACTCGGTTAGGATTTTGTTACAAGCTTAGGCGAATCGGATTCGCAGCCAAGCCACCCACTGGGGGATTGTTTTATATGGACAAAAGTAATAACAATTACTGGGAAAACTATAAAGCTCTTGTCTTTGATAAATAAACTACAGGAGTACTTTTATTACAACTCATCCGAGTGAATTCTTAAGTGTAAAAGGGGCGGAGAAGCTCCGCGTTCCAAGCTCGGGGCTCGTCGATCTGATGCTCGACATTGTAAAGACGGTATGCTCCATTGTGGAGAACCTTGGTGACAATGAAGGGACCTTCCCAAGAAGGAGAAAGCTTGTGTGGTTTCTGCTGGTCCACTCGGAGAACTAAATCTCCTTCCTGGAAGGCTCGGCTCTTCACGTTTTTGGCGTGGAAGCGACGCAAGTCTTGTTGGTAAATGGTTGATCTAATCAGAGCCATCTGCCTTTCTTCCTCTAAAAGGTCGACTGCATCTTGCCGAGCTTGTTCTGCTTCAGCTTTGGTGTAGAGCTCGACCCGGAGAGCATTGTGGAGAAGGTCACTCGACAAGACTGCTTCAGCTCCGTAGACCAAGAAGAATGGAGTTCTTCCAGTCGACCGGTTGGGCGTGGTCCTTAACCCCCAAAGCACCGAGGGAAGTTCGTCGACCCATGCACCAGCCGCATGCTTAAGAGCATCAAACGGGGTTTCAACCCTTTGAGAATCAAACCGTTGGCTCGTTCTGCCTGTCCATTCGACTGTGGATGAGCAACTGAAGCATAGTCGACTCGTGTGCCTTGAGACGTGCAGAAAGCTCTAAACTCTTCAGAATCGAAGTTTGACCCGTTGTTAGTGATAATGCTGTGCGGGACTCCATATCTGAATATCAATTCTCTGATGAAGCTGACAGCAGTACCGGCATCGAGGTTCTTGATGGCTTTAGCTTCGATCCACTTGGTGAACTTGTCGACTGCTACCAGCACATGGGTAAAACCGCTTCTGCATGTTCTCAAAGGACCGACCATATCCAAACCCCATACTGCAAAGGGCCAGACGAGTGGTATAGTCTTCAAAGATGACACGGGCTTGTGTGACATATTGGAGTAAAATTGACATCCCTCGCACTTGTCGACTATCTCCTTCGCCATTTCATTCGCACGATGGTCCGAGAGGACGCATGATGGCCACAGGTCCCCGAGTGGATGTCATCAAGGATTATTCGACCTTCCTCTGGTGTTATGCATTTCTGACCAACTCCAGTTGTGCTTTCTCTGTACAGCTGTCCCCTTATCATGGTAAAGGCCTTAGATCGGCGGACGATCTGTCGAGCATCTTCTTTGTCCTCCGGGAGTTCTTTCCTCAAGATATACGCGATATATGGTACTGCCCAATCGAGAGTGATCACTAAAACTTCCATGATCAGGTCGACCACTGCTGGAACTTCAACCTCAGTCGGATCCGTAACACTCTTAGGTTGCAGAGCTTCGTCGGTAAAAGGATCTTCTACGACTGACGGAGTGTGGATATGCTCCAAGAACACATCACTGGGGATTGCTTCTCGCTTGGATCCTATCTTCGCCAAATCATCAGCTGCTTGATTTTTCAGTCGGGGTATGTGGTGGAGCTCTAACCCTTCGAACTTCTATTCGAGCTTCCTCACTGCATTGCAGTATCCAGTCATGGCTGGGCTTCTAACGTCCCATTCCTTCATCACCTGATTGACCACCAAATCTGAGTCACCATAGACCATAAGGCGACGAACGCCGAGTGAAATGGCCATGCGCAACCCATACAAGAGTGCTTCATATTCTGCTTCATTTTTGGAGGAATCAAAGTGGATTTGGAGCACATATCTGAGTTTATCTCCTCGGGGGGAAACCAAAACAACCCCAGCACCAGAACCATTTAACATCTTAGAGCCATCAAAGAACATGGTACAATGCTTCGAGTGAACTTGAGTCGGCTGCTGTTGCTCAATCCACTCGGCAAGGAAATCTGCTATAGCCTGGGACTTAATGGCTTTCTTTGCCTCGAATTTGACATCAAGGGGAGGGAGTTCAATCGCCCATTTAGCCACTCGACCAGTTGCATCTCTGTTGTGCAGAATCTCTGACAATGGTGCATCGCTGACGACTTTAATGTCATGATCAGAGAAATAATGAGCAACCTTCTTCATGGTCATGTAGATCCCATATACAAGCTTCTGATAATGAGGATATCTTTGCTTCGATGGGGTCAAAACTTCAAAGAGATAATACACTGGGCGCTGAACTTTGAAGGCTTTCCCTTCTTCTTCCTGCTCGACCATAAGTATTGTACTGACGACTTGTCCTGTGGCTGTAATATAAAGCAACAGAGGCTCTTTGCTGATTGGAGCAGCAAGCACCGGCTGTGTGGAGAGCAGAGTTTTTAACTCGGCAAACGCTGCATCAGCTTCTGGAGTCCACTCGAACTTGTCTGCCTTCTTCATCAGTCGGTAAAGGGGCAATGCCTTTTCACCGAGGCGAGAGATGAATCGACTTAATGCGGCCAAGCATCCAGTAAGCTTCTGGACGTCGTGCACACGCACAGGGCGTTTCATTCGGAGTATGGTGCCAACTTTTTTTGGGTTAGCATCGATTCCTTGTTCTGAAACGAGAAAACCGAGTAACTTTCCGCCAGGTACTCCGAATGTGCACTTCGATGGATTGAGCTTGATATCATACCTTCTGAGATTGGCAAATGTTTCAGCTAGGTCAGTCAATAGGTCGGAACCCTTTCGTGACTTGACCACGATATCATCCATGTACACTTCCACATTCCGACTGATTTGAGTGAGTAAACACTTTTGAATCATTCTCATGAATGTGGCTCCGGCATTCTTGAGGCCGAATGGCATGGTGATATAGCAGAAGCACACGAATGGAGTGATGAAAGCTGTTTTCATTTCGTCAGGTCCATACAGACGGATCTGATGATACCCGAAATAAGCGTCTAAAAAAGACAATCTCTCGCACCCTGCGGTCGAGTCGACAATTTGGTCGATGCGAGGGAGAGGAAAATGATCTTTTGGGCAGGCCCGATTGATATGTTTGAAATCAATGCACATGCGAAGTGAGTTGTTCTTCTTGGGAACCATGACGACATTGGCGAGCCACTCGGAGTGGTATATCTCTCGGATAAACTCTGCTGCATGGAGTCGAGCCACCTCCTCGCCAATGGCTTTTTTCTTCTGAACGGCGGACCGTCGAAGATGTTCTTTAACAGGTTTCACTTTTGAGTCGACTCTAAGGCGATGCTCAGCCAGCCCCCTGGGAACACCCGGCATGTCAGCTGGCTTCCATGCAAAGATGTCCCAGTTCTCACGGAGGAACTGGATGAGCGCTTCTTCCTATTTAGAGTCGAGTGTTGTGGAAATATGGGTCGGAGCTGCATTGGGGTCAGTCGGGTGGATATGAACTGGCTTCGTCTCCCCAGACGACTGAAATGCTTCTTGGCCCGCAACAAATCACTCGGATCTGCATTTTTCTTGTATTCCTCCAGCTCTACCACTGTTATCTGGTCATCCGCAATCTTTGAGCCTTTCTGAAAGCACTCTTCTGCCTTCTTCCGGCTGCCAGTGATAGTGATCACGCCTTTGGGGCCAGGCATCTTTAATTTGAGGTACACATAATATGGTCGAGCCATGAAGCGAGCATAGGCTGGTCTTTCCAAAATAGTGTGGTAGGCGCTTCGGAAATCCACGACTTCAAATGTCATCTTCTCTTTGCGGAAATGCTTCGAGTCGCCGAACACTACATCCAGAGCTATTTGGCCGAGTGACTCAGCCTTCTTTCCAGGGATGACTCCGTGAAAACTCATGTTGCTAGAATTGAGTCTGGACATCGGAATGCCCATTCCCTTGAGCGTCTCTGCATACAGTATATTCAATCCAATGTTGCCATCCATCAATACCTTCGTCAGTCGAGTGCCTTCGACGACTGGGTCGACCACCAGCACTTGCCTCCCAGGGGTGGCAATGTGAGTAGGGTGATCAGACTGGTCGAAAGTAATGGGAGTTTGTGACCATCTCAGATAGCTTGGTGTCGCCGGGGCGACCATATTGACCTCACGGTTGATCACTTTCAGTCGAGTTTTGCTCTCTACATCAGCAAAAATCATCAGAGTGGAGTTGACATGAGGGTACTCTCCATCACTGTCCTCCTTGTCCTCAGCCTTGTCTGATTCCTTCTCTTTGTCCTTCGACTGTTTTCCTTGAAACTGCTGGATTAAGAGCCGGCACTGGCGAGTGGTATGCTTTGGGTAGATGAAGTTACCCTCTTCGTCTTTCTTCGTGTGGATATGACACGGTAGATCCATCACGTCATTACCTTCCTTATCCTTTACCTTCTTGGGGTTCCAAGATCCTTTGGGCTTCCCTTTGAATTTGCCCTGAGTCACGGCAAGTGCCTCTCCAGGAGCAGCCGGCTCGGCCTTCCGCCTCTGCTTCCGGCTGGAGTTTCCTTTCTCCGACTGACTCGGCTTGTACTTGCCACTCCGGAGTCGATCCTCTTCTTCGCCATTGGCGTACTTGGTGGCTATTTCCATCATCCGACTCAGGGTCATATCTCCAGTTCGACCAAACTTCAGGCTCAACTCTCTGCTCTTGACACCATCCTTGAAGGCGCAGACCGCTTGATGGTCTGACACATTCTCTACAGTATGATGCAAAGTGATCCATCTCTGGATATAATCTCTCAATGTTTCACTCGACTTCTGTACGCAAAGTTGCAGCTCTATCAATCCGGCCGATCGCTTGCAAGTTCCCTCGAACGTCCTAACGAACACTCGGGAAAGATCTTCCCAGGTGTAAATGCTGCTAGGAGCTAACTGATTCAACCACGCCCTGGCCGAACCCTCTAGCACAAGTGGCAAATGCTTCATGGCCACCTCATCATTACCGCCACCAATTTGCACAGCCACTCGGTAGTCTTCAAGCCAAGTTTCAGGCTTAGACTCTCCGGTGAACTTACTTACTCCAGTAGCCAACCTGAAGTTGGGGGGTATCACTGCGGCTCTGATGGCTCTACTAAAGCATTCTGGACCTGAAACATGGACTCGGCTGCTTGTGGGCACATCTCTGTCATGGCCACCTCTGTGAGCTCTGTTCCAGTCGACCAAACCTTGCACGATGATGGATCTCGCGTCAAAGCCGGCTCTCTAGGGTCGACTGGAACTCTCCGCCCAACACTGAGCTGGCGCCTGTCATCTTGCTGCCGATGGGCGTTAGACCCACTTCTCGGGGGAGGAGAGGGCACTCGATGCCTGTTGTCATGATCAAATCGATCATCATAGTGGTCCCGCCAGCCTTCACGTCCCACGTGCCTCGGAGGCGACCATGGGTTGTGAGCCGACTGAATAGTATTCGCAGCGACGGATCGACTGTGAATCCTGTTGCGCGACTGTAACACAACTGAATTCTGATCTCCTGCCGCCCGGAGCAAATCTCTGATCTGCATCAAGCCTCTTCCAGCCTCCGACTGAGAGGGCTGAATTGACTCCGCTATACGGGCTGCAGCTGCCAAATTCTGAATCGGGGTTTGATATACCTGAGTCGGTTGCGGAAAGAGCTGACGTCGGCTAGAGTCGGGTACTCATTGACGTGCACGCTCGTCGAGTGCTCGCTGGAGGTTCTCCAGTCGAGTTCGTCCAGCCAAGTTGGCCAAACGCGCCTCTTCCAAGGCACGAGCCTCAGGAGTTTCTCCTGCGATGGGAGTATGCAGGGCATCCATGTTCCGGCAGCGAAGATCTTCTCTTTGCTGAGAAGTGAGCGGCTCGGGCTGATATTCTTCGTGGGCCTGAGCGGGGTCACCTCCATCGTCCATCCCATCGATGCGGGGGAAACCGGGAGGGCTACGAGGCCCATTGACCATCAGGACCTCCGCCGCTGGATCACTGCTGTCGCACTCGGATGCAGTCTCTACGGAGCCAGTCGATAGATCAAACAGGCCGTAGAGAGATTCGTCGGGCTCAATCGCTGCGACTTGGGTGGTGGCCGATTGGCGAGCCACTGTGTGTCTCACCCATCGCTGAAGCCTCGACCGACCAGAGCGCTTGCGCTGGCGGGAGACAGGGAGGGAGGACGGCACAGGAGTCGACCGGTATGGGGTCGACGGCTGCCGCAGCAAGACGCCGCCGACACACGCCCGAAAGTGCGTCGCCCCGCGGACGGGGAGCGCGTCGATGTCGAGTGGTGCCTCCGGGAGCCAAGCGGAGTCGTCGGCGATGAAAGCGAGCGCGTCGAGACGGATCTCGCAGCCCTCGACCAATCATCCGCCGGAAACCATGATGAAGGCAATCGGACAAATTGCAACTTCTCCAAAAAGTCGCTAAGACACCGGCCCCACGGTGGGCACCAACTGTCGTGGTTCTAAGTCTGACAGTAGAATGGTGGGTAGGTATGGAGAGGCAAGATCCTAGCTATGGAGTAGTTGTACACACGAGTGTTTAATGAGTTCAGGCCCTTCTCGGAGGAAGTAACAGCCGTACGTCTCGGAGCCCGGAGGCGGTCGACTGGTTTCTGTGTATATGAGTTACAGGGGTGCGAACCCTCTACACTGAGGAGGGGGGTGGCTTATATAGAGTTCGCCAGACCCCTCCGGCCCTCAGTTATGCAGGGTTTAATGTACATTAAGATAGGGGGTTACAGGTAACGCCCTCATAAAGTGCCATGAAGACTATTAAAGCTACTTAATGATAGACCGTTGCGTGCTGAGTGACTTTAGGTCTCCTAGCCGTCGAGTGGTTAGCTTCATGGTCGAGTGGCTATCTTCGTCGTCTAGTGTCCTTGAGTTCGTCGAGTGAAGTCCCTCTTGGTCGACTGAAAGGTAGCTTCGTCTAAGGATGTCTTTTGGTATGGTATCCTAGATAGGTCCATGACCCTACCCTAGGTACATAACATCATCAAACACATGCTCCCATGTTTTCTGGCAGAGCTTGCGTGCCAGAAAATACTTGTTTTAAGCACGATGTCAACACTCCATCGGCTATGCATGCTGAGGACGATAATTTTTTATCGTCCATATGCTCAAGGTTGTTGCTGCTTGGGTAGAGCCTCTTCAGATAATATGAGTCTGAGAACAACCATTCGATGTCACGAATGCCCCCCATTTAGGTCTCTCGTGCCAATCCTCACTTGACTTTTATCCAAATACTCCATGGCTGCCGAATGATTATGTCCATGCACCTCAAAGGAACCACCAACTATTCGGTGACTCAACTCATTGTTGATCAAAATGCTCCATCAATCCTCTGCCTAACAATGTCCATCTCCTGACTTGGATCCAACAGATAGGAGAAACTTTCTCAGCCAACCATATGGCTCGTAAGATCCATTAGTGGCCGAGTCAACCCTAGAGTCAGTCGTTTGGTGGGTCAACAAGGTCAATGCTTGAGGGATTCGTCGATGCATATAGAGATTACATCCGTGGGACCGTTGGCAACGAATTATTGTGAACCTTGATGCACGCCACTCCTACAGCGAAAAAAGTCCTCTAGCCTGAATAGCACAGCATATTCGGCTTGATTATTAGCGTGTAAGCTCTAGTCGGCATGAAGTCTTCAAATCCAGCCCGTGAAGAAATATGAGAATAACGCCGACTCTGGGCGCTGCTAAACTGAATCATGAAAATGATCTCCATGACAATTTGACTTGGTGGCCAATGAGCGCCGACTGATAAATGGGATGTCACGCTCCTTTCCTTTGGTCTCCTGAGTCAACATTGCCTTGCTCCCTGAGTGAACAGAGCTTCGTTCATCTCGGTGACTCACTTTCTCTAGATGCTGCAATAAACCAACAATAGGAGTCGACAACTTTTGCTATACTAGACCCTCAATTAGTGGCCGAATAATTAGTCGGCCTTCGAGTGTTGGCAAAACCAAGAATTGGCTTTGAGAATATGAGATACACCGCAATGAACACAATTATCCAGATGCGAACGTTGTCAACACAATATACTCGTAGGGCGATATGCAAATATCTGCCATACGTCCTTATCTCATAGGACCTGGATAACCCGTCCACCAAAGTGTGAATAGCCGAAATAATTCAGATGTTTCGGCTAGGGATAAGTTCTGGGGCGATGGCTTTGATGGAACGGTCGAAGAACATGGACGATGCACCATTTGGAATCTCCTATAGTGAGATAAAAACCGCCGACTCCGCTTGCCGGCTTCACACTTGCCCTCCTTTACTCCTGCCAGCTTCGCAACAGGAGATGTGATGCCGCTCTTGACTCGAGGATTTCCCTTAGGAACCCAGACCATGTTCCTCTTCTCCAGCCCTTTGGCCCTAAGACGATTCAGCTTCTTCTGTTGCGAATATGGTAAGTTGAGTGCGCATCCCTGTTGGGACTTTGGTTTATGCAGTGGCAAGTTCTTCCTAGCTTTGGGCATCTTCGGCTTGGCCTGATCAAACTCGGTGATTGGATCTTTGAAAGTTACTTGCTTCACTTTCTTGTCCTTAGTAGCCAACATAGACTCGGCTGGATTTTTGTCATCTGGAGTCGGATCTAAAATAACACACTTGCGGCCATCCTTTTTCACTTGGTACACTTGCTTTACCACGACCATCTTCTTTGCTGACCCCCGGACCAATTATTTTTGGTTGAGTCGGTCTTTAACATGTGGTTGTTGAACAAATGATGATCGTCTTAGAGATGCATAATTTTGGTGAGGAGATTTAGAATATGATGGACAGTGTGCTCTTGATTTATACTTGTTCCATGATTGATCTGAATCATAGTCAGCATAGGCAGGTATCCATGACATCGGCATTGGTGGACCAAAAGGAGGATATGGAGTTTGTTTGCTCAACTTCTTCCTTCGCCAATCCCGGTCTTCAAATTTATCCCTTGGGGGTGACTTCGATGCTTTTGTTTCACTCGGCTGATAAGCACTCTTTGCCTCACTTATATTCTGATATTTTTCTAATAATTGTGCGAAAGTGACTGTCGACTTTTTACCTTCGTGCTTACCATTGCCTTTGCTTTGTTTAGTTGTGTGTGCATCCGTCTTTGAATTTTCTCGGTGCCCCCCGGTGCAGATGTCGCTATTGTAGCTTTGATGGAATTTCCGTCTTCAAGATTGTTCTTGATGCACTTTTTAACAATATCCTTGCTCGAAGACTTGACCCCATCATCATTAGTGTGTACCTGTCCACTTTTAGATGAATCGGCTGGAGATAGCCGAGTCAATATTTGATTACCAATAAAAACTAATTTGATCCAACTGGCCAAATGATCGCGCCTCAACAAAATCCAATCGTCTTATTTTGTCCGATTGCTCGACTTGATGGATCATGTTGCAATCTTTGACATTTTTCTCGAACGAACATTGCATTCGCTCTTGTCTTGACGGCTCGACATCGTGATCAATTATAATAATAGGATTAGTCAGTGATGTACCGATGATGTGATCAACTATGCCTGCACTAGACGTACACTCCTGGTCCATTAACCGATATTGTGATACCGGCTCTGAAACAAAACAACCAGGCGGTGCCAGCTTAGTGTCATCTGACTCGGCTATGCATTGATTTTCATCGTCCTTTCCCGATGCTTTTGAATCGGCTATCTCGAAGGACTTTGGACCTGGCGTTATATTCCTGCAACTAAAATAATCACAGAATATACGTCTCACCTGAGACCAAATGTTAGACAGGCATGAAACAAACAAAGTTGTCCATATGAATATAAATTTCAGTTGACATGACGGGAACAACTTTGGTTACGGTAAGTTGTCACTATTAGCCTCTATGAATAATACCACGTGTTGCCTAGCATGACTAGATCATCAAATCGCGTGTTGCCGCGCCTGCCTATCTTGATGACATCTACTATAGGAAAGAGAAATATGTCAAAAGATTTGTGTACTTAGAAATATCTGAGAAATTTGTACCATGTCATTTCTTGTGGACTACCCAAATAGACTGAGAGGTGCATCTAAAAACTGGATTTCAGGATTCCACAACAGCAAGAATTCAAGATACAAAAAGTCAAAAATAGATGAATACCTAGTACCATTTTACTTATTATACACCTGGCACAAATTATGGAAGAGCATCCTGCATACAGTACCTAGTGAGACCCCCTTGTAGTTGTAGGTGCTTCCATGTGCTATTACAATTTCACTCCAACTCTTTTCCCAAATAGTAGCAATCAACCTTGAAAACAGCAGTAGCTTGAAATGCGCTGCTCTGAACAAATTGAGCTATCATATGTTATCTGTAATAACAACTATATGTACCTTCTCTTTCCTGAAAGCGACAGTGGCTTAAATCGATATGCTCTAAACAAAATCTCTCCAGCGTCATTCATGTTAATTTGTTTAATCAATTGTGTCCATATATTACTCTTGTTTTGGAAGCTAAATGCTTTCTACAAGAAGTTCTTTACCTTGCAACCTAAAGACATTGTGCAGAACCAAAATTTTGATTAATTTTGTAATTATAAGAATGTAAAGTGGCAAAATAGAGCTAATAATTTAACAAAAAGGGCAACCTAACTGAATAATTTTTACCTCTCTTCGACTAATGTTGCCAGACTGCTGATGGATTCATAGGTACCATGAAGCCTGATACATACAAAAGGTGTAATTTAGGTCGAGATTAAGAAAGGCGTAGTGTTCATGGTAAGAGAGCAGAGCTAGGGAGGCGTTGAGCTCATCAGCAGCAGATCTCGAGCACGAGCATGGAGGAGAAGAGGACCTTGACATTACTTAGCGCAGCAAGGCGAAGGACAGGCAACCTGTCATAGCACCGAGGGTGATCCATCATTTAGCACAAGCTAGTTCCTTTATTTACCCTATAATTGCGCTTCATGGCATCATCTTAAATTCACGAGAATACCAATTTTTTCTATGGGCTAGAGATCTGAAATTCGTAGTTAGCCTGGATGCCTGGTGGAGCAATTTTGTAGCATGAATTATCAAGTCAATTGGTATTTGCAAGTTTACAAATTAAATATTATTTAGTTACCACATGACTGGCTGTGGGCAAGGCCGGTTATTAAATAATTGATTTGGTTTTCAAAAGAAAACGACATGGTTCAAAATTGAAATGGTTTTCAAAATAACTGAGTAGTGACTAATGCATGCTTTGAGTATCAAATCCCACTATCTCAATGCTTTGTCGTGCAATGAGTATCTCAAGAATGAATAGTTAAGAATCCATCTATTCAAACTGTCATTCCTGAGATAAAAAACATAAATAGCTTCAGATCAAATAAAAAAACCATACCAAAATTGCTCCCTATCGCCGTTGTCTTGATCTGGTTGTCAAAAAAATGCAGCCACCTCCTGTTGCATCATGAATGGAGAATAGTGGGAAGGGGAGCTTGCAGCCACACACCTTGGCTGTCACCCGTCCATTCTCCGTTCCCAATTCATCCGCCATTGCTGCTAGTAGCCTGCCGATTGATGTGACTACCACCGATCGACGGAAAGATTGTTATCTGGTTGCAGGGAAAGGAGGGGATCTGTTTGCTGTTGGGAGGGGCTGTGAGGTTCATGAGGAGAGTGTCCAACACGTGGTACAACTGCAAGGCATGGATACAGATGCAGGAGAAGGACAACCGGCAATGGTTGCCTACGGTGCGGATGCACGGCAGTAACTCGCCCACGGCGGAGGCACATCATGGAGGAAGGAGGAGAGGAGGTGAGGGGGCTTGTGCTAGAAATGGATGACTGGGCCTGGACAACCGGGCCTATTAGTGAATCAGAAGACCTGGGCCTTCGTTGGCCCGCTGATGGAGGTAAACAGGAGGTCGCTCTCCTGTGCAGCGGCCCGCAACACTGTGTCGCGAGCATGCGTAACGACTTGTGGCAGCCGAGTTGATATGAATCCTATGTTCGAGCGATGTGATGGCTAAGAGTGTCAAATTGCTGTGGAGGGTTGTAGGTAGCTGTGTTATACTGTTTTACAATTAGTGACAAGATCATTTCTAACAAACAAATTACTCATTTCGATTGGTCTTTTAAAATTAATTGGAATATTACTAACGGGTGCATCAACAATATGATTTTGACCGAATCGAAAATTGAGTAAATTGTTGGCTAGGTGTACCTTTGTGAAGACTTTGGAAGGAGAAGGTGGTTGCACCACTCGAACAATACCTTGCTCCACTTCTGAATAAATCTCCAACACCTCTTCCTATTCTTCTGGATCTCGTGCCTCATCACTCAGATTGCCTAAGTAGATTTCACTCGGATTGCACGTGTATATTTCAGTCAGATTGCCAGAGTATATTTCACTCGGATTTCCTGAGAATATTTCAGTTTGATTACCCGAGTATATTCACTCGGATTGCCCGAGTAGATTTCACTCGGACGCTCTTTGTTAGTTGAACTTTGCTCGGCTGCATTTTCTGGTTCTTGATGTTCATCGTTAACCGAACTATGTTCGGCCATATTACTTTGTTCTTGATGCTCATCAATATCTTTAGCACGAAACTCATAGGGTAGCATGTAAGCTCCCTTACATCCCAGAAAATCGAGCAGAGCCAATTTGCTGCGTTTGTCGTTCCTTTGCCCAATGAAGCTTGCATCTTCTATTTTGGTGCACTCGGTAATAACTGGCTTGATGCACTCAGCATTAGCTGTCTCAGTGCTCAATCTGGTTTCAACCGAATCCACTGTATTAGCTTAATGAATCCTTTTTTGCTAATTTGCTAGCAAAGCTTCTTTTTTAACTTGCCTCAAAAGTGTAGAAGGGCCAACATGGTTGCTACATGGAGGAAGGCACATGATGTACTCTTGCAAATCTTCCTCTCCACGCTTCTTCTTGAGTGCTTCATAAGCTTGACAATATTCTTCTGGTAATTCCTCAAGGGTAGGTGTAGTAAATTCATTAACGGTATTCCCTGTGAGCTCTGGCTTATTCTTTTCCACTTGGGCTACATATTTTTCTTTAAACTCAGCACTACTTGGATCAGCTCGCCCCCCAGTACTTTTAGTATCTTTAGGCAATGAATTGATGTTGCCAAAATTCTGTGATTGTATAGGGGGTGTATAACATGCTGCAATGATAGGTAAAGACATGTGCACTGTTGTTGAATATTCTCTCTTGCCAATTTGATCAATCTGCAACACTTTGTCTTCTTTCAAAAGCCTAGCTCTTATTGCCTCATAATCAGGGACCAATCCCTTTTCGTGCTGCTCAAGGCAAATAGCACCAATCTTCTTATTTTCTGCTAAACTTTTTAATGCAGCCAGAGCCACCTCATCTCTTGCAATATTAAGCACATATGCTCCTGTAGAATCTCCATTCACTCGGCCATAATCGCAAAGGTGAGCCGAGTCATGAATATTTTTAGTTTCATATGACACTGAACAATTAATCTCATGAGGTGTAGTATATGATGATTGAGGATAACCAGCCGAATAGCTAATGGAAGCATGGCCGATTCCACCATCCATCGGCATGTTTGGGGATGAACCCGCATATTGTGAGTCGGCTGCCGATGGATAAAACTATGAAACTCCTTCTTGTACATAAGGTGTCATATATTGATCACTCAAACAAATCGTGTTGTTCGCCGGCATATTGAAAGATGTTGCCGATGCACGAAAGTTCAGATTCATAAGTTGCATGTCGCGATTCTGTAAATTCCAAGTTTCTCCAACGGAATAACTAGTCGGCCTTTGCTCATTAGGGCTAGCTGACATGACATGTCCATTGAAAGATCTAGCAACATCAACATAATGGCTATTTGCATCTACGTAAGGAGATTGATGATACATGTTACCGTTGTAGATTGCAGCCGCTTGATGATGCTCTCCTCGTACCAAGAACAGGCTGGAGACTGTTCAAAGCTTCTTCCCTAGCGGAGTCGCCAAAAAGTGTGTTCGCACACGAACACGTCACCATGTACCACCAACACCGAGGGTGATGCACCGCAGCTCACGTCGAAGGAGACCCGTCCGGAAGAGCGATACGCAGGACAGTCAACGGGCCCTTTTGTAGACCCGAAACCCCACACGCCCGGGAGGGACCCTGTCAGGGAATGCGGCGGCTATGGGCTGCCCTAGGTCGACCTGATCGCCCCTAGGGCCTCGTGGATCGCTGCCCTCCAACGCGAAGAACGAATGAAGAACGAGAAAGAAATATACAAGGGTAGGGGGTAAAAGTAGATGAACACGAAAGTGTAATTGAGAGATTGGTTCAATTGGTCTTGTTCAATCGGCCGTCACCCCCAACGTATATGAGAGGCAGCTGGAATTCCTGTACAAGTAAAGGATTCATCTAGGCTTTCCTTACACGAAAAATACATAGATTCACGTCCTAGAGTCCTAGTTCCCGTCCAACTCGGATTCAGTCTGAATTTGGCCCAAACTTCTGTCTTCCTGCTTGCGTGGGCCGTCGAGCTTGCATATGACCCCCGATCAAGACGACCCAAATTTAAATTTGTGCGCCTCGATGATACTAACAACTCTCATATTTATCACTTCTCCAAACAAGGCAATCTTGAATAGTTTACGAGGCCATCTTTACCTTCCAGTCGGACTCGGTCTTGCAGCTAACTATATTGTTTGAGTCTCGTAATGAATTTGTAGGCCGTATACTATCTCTGATGATGATGACCCCAAAACCAAAGTTGACCGTTTCGATGATGTGCACAACTTTTGTGTTGAACACGTTTCCATCCGAGGTCATCTAAATAATCATTCGGGCACATGTGCAGCTTCACTCGGATTCGAGCTCATCCACTCGGATATTAGATTCTTTCACTTGGATCGTCCGACTGGATACTGTGACAGCCCGATTTTTGGCCCTTTCTTTTTCTTTTGTTTTTCCGAGGTTTTTGCCTGAGTTTTCTTTTCCCGTGGCTTTGTGGTCTGGAAACTGAAGAAGATGCCCTCTTCTTTGCTTCCAGAGTGGCTTGTCATTCCCAAATCTTTCCCTAGACCCTGTCATTTTCATCCTAGCCCAAATCCCAATATTCTTATATTTGAGAATATTCCTTTTCTATTAAAGGAATAACTCAAATTGCCCTAGGTTGTGATGTTGGAAATATGCCCTAGAGGCAATAATAAAATGATGATTATTATATTTCCTTGTTCATGATAATTGTCTATTGTTCATTCTATAATTGTATTAACCGGAAACCGTGATACATGTGTGAATACATAGACCACAACATGTTCCTAGTGAGACTCTAGTTGACTAGCTCGTTGATCAATAGATGGTCATGGTTTCCTGACTATGGACATTGGATGTCATTGATAACGATATCACATCATTAGGAGAACGATGTGATGGACAAGACCCAATCCTAAGCACAACACAAGATCGTGTAGTTTGTTTGCTAAAGCTTTTCTAATGTCAAGTATCAGTTCCTTAGACCATGAGATTGTGTAACTCCCGGATACTGTAGGAGTGCTTTGTGTGTACCAAATGTCACAACGTAACTGGGTGACTATAAAGGTGCACTAGAGGTATCTCTGAAAGTGTCTGTTGGGTTGGCATGAATCAAGACTGGGATTTGTCACTCCGTATGACGGAGAGGTATCTCTGGGCCCACTCGGTAATGCATCATCATAATGAGCTCAATGTGACTAAGTGGTTAGTCACGGGATCATGCATTATGTAACGAGTAAAGTGACTTGCCGGTAATGAGATTGAACGAGGTATTGGGATACCGACGATCGAATCTCGAGCAAGTAACGTACTATTGACAAACGGAACTACATACGAGATTACTTGAATCCTCGACATCGTGGTTCATCCGATGAGATCATCATGGAACATGTGGGATCCAACATGGGTATCCAGATCCCACTGTTGGTTATTGGCCGGAGAGCTGTCTCAGTCATGTCTGCTTGATTCCCGAACCAGTAGGGTCTACACACTTAAGGTTCGATGACGCTAGGGTTATTAGGAAGACTTGTATGTGATTACCGAATGTTGTTCGGAGTCCCGGATGAGATCCCGAATGTCACGAGGAGTTCCGGAATGGTCCGGAGGTGAAGATTTATATATGGGAAGTTGTCATACGGTCACCGGAAAAGTTCGGGGGCATACCGATATTGTACCGGGGCCACCGGAGGGGTTCCGGTGGTCCACCGGGACGGGCCACCTCTCTCGGAGGGCCTCATGGGCCATAGAGGGAAGGGAACCAGCCCTTGGAGGGCTGGGCATCACCCCCCTTTGGGCCCATGCGCCTAGGGTTGGGGGGAAACCCTAAATGGGGCTCCCCCCTTGCTTGGGGGGCAAGCCCCCTCCCCTTGGCCGCCGCCCCCCTCTAGTCTCATCTAGAGGGAGCCGGGCCCCTTCCCCCTTCTCCTATAAATAGAGGGGTGAGGGGAGGGCTGCAGCACCACAGCTAAGGTGCAGTCCCTCCCCTCCCCAACACCTCTCCTCCTCCGCAAGAGCTTGGCGAAGCCCTGCCGGAGTACTGCCACTCCATCACCACCACGCTGTCGTGCTGCTGTTGGAGCCCCTCTTCGTCAACCTCTCCCTCAT
Organism: Triticum aestivum; assembly: GCF_018294505.1. Lineage (NCBI taxonomy): Eukaryota > Viridiplantae > Streptophyta > Magnoliopsida > Poales > Poaceae > Triticum > Triticum aestivum. Next base: position 725,924,392 of record NC_057801.1, read on the forward strand.
CCTTGCTGGATCAAGGCGCGGGAGATGTCACCGGGCTGCACGTGTGTTGAACGTGGAGGTGCCGTTGTTCAGCGCTAAGATCGGAATCCACCGCGATCTCAATCGCTTCGAGTATGTCTCCCTCATCCGCGTTCTTGTAACACTTCCGTCTCGCGGTCTTCAAGGGTATGAAGATGCACTCCCCTCTCTCTCATTGCTAGTTACTCCATAGATTGATTTTGGTGATGCGTAGAAATTTTTTATTTTCTACAATGATCCCCAACAGTGGTATCAGAGCTAGGTCTATGCGTAGTTTCTATGCGCGAGTAGAACACAATTTTGTTGTGGGTGTAGATTTTTCAATTTACTTGCCACTACTAGTCTTATCTTGTTTTGGCGGCATCGTGGGATGTAGCGGCCCGGACCGACCTTACACGTACACTTACGTGAGACAGGTTCCACCGACTGACATGCACTAGTTGCATAAGGTGGCTAGCCGGTGTCTGTCTCTCCCACCTTAGTCAGATCGAATTCGATGAAAAGGGTCCTTATGAAGGGTAAATAGAAATTGGCATATCACGTTGTGGTTTTGGCGTAGGTAAAAAACATTCTTGCTAGAACTTTATTCCAGCCACGTAAAAACATGCAACAACAATTAGAGGACGCCTAACTTGTTTTTGCAGCATATGCCTTGTGATGTGATATGGCCAAAAAGGATGTGATGAATGAAATATATGTGACGTATGAGATTGATCATGTTCTTGTAATAGGAATCACGACTTGCATTTCGATGAGTATGACAACCGGCAGGAGCCATAGGAGTTGTCTTTATTTATTGTATGACCTGCGTGTCAGTGAATAACGCCATGTAATTACTTTACTTCATTGATAAACCGTTAGCCATTGTAGTAGAAGTAATAGTTGGCGAGACAACTTCATGGAGACACGATGATGGAGATCATGGTGTCACGCCGGTGACAATGATGATCATGGCGCCCCGAAGATGGAAATCAAAAGGAGCAAAATGATATTGGCCATATCATGTCACTATTTGATTGCATGTGATGTTTATCATGTTTTTGCATCTTATTTGCTTAGAACGGCGGTAGTAAATAAGATGATCCCTCATAATAATTTTAAGAAAGTGTTTCCCCTAACTGTGCGCCATTCCGAAAGTTCGTTGTTTCGAAGCACCACGTGATGATCGGGTGTGATAGATTCTAACGTTCACATACAACGGATGTAAGCCAGATTTACACATGCAAAACACTTAGGTTGACTTGACGAGCCTAGCATGTACAGACATGGCCTCGGAACACAAGAGATGGAAAGGTCGAACATGAGTCGTATAGAAGATACGATCAACATGAAGATGTTCACCGATGATGACTAGTCCGTCTCACGTGATGATCGGACACGGCCTAGTTGACTCGGATCATGTATCACTTAGATGACTAGAGGGACGTCTATCTGAGTGGGAGTTAATTAAATAATTTTATTAGATGAACTTAATTATCATGAACTTAGTCTAAAACTTTAGTAAAATGTCTTGTAGATCAAATGGCTCACGCTCATGTCAACCTCAACTTCAACGCGTTCCTAGAGAAAACCAAGCTGAAAGACGATGGTAGCAACTATACGGACTGGGTCCGAAACTTGAGGATCATCCTCATAGCTCCAAGAAAGCATATGTCCTAGAAGCACCGCTAGGTGAAGCACCCGTCCCAGCGAACCAAGACGTTATGAATGATTGGCAGTCGCATGTTGATGATTACTCCCTCGTTCAATGCGGCATCGTTTACAGCTTAGAACTGGGGCTCCAAAAGCGTTTTGAGCAACACGGAGCATATGAGATGTTCCAGGAGCTGAAAATGGTTTTCCAAGCTCATGCCCGGGTCGAGAGATATGAAGTCTCCGAAAAGTTCTATAGTTGTAAGATGGAGGAAAATAGTTCTGTCAGCGAGCACATACTCAAAATGTCTGGGTTGCACAACCGCTTGTCCCAGCTGGACATTAACCTCCCGGATGAGGCGGTCATTAACAGAATCCTTCAGTCGCTCCCACCTAGCTACAAGAGCTTTGTGATGAACTACAATATGCAGGGGATGGTGAAAACTATTCCTGAGGTATTTTCAATGCTGAAATCAGTGGAGGTAGAAATCAAAAAGGAACATCAAGTGTTGATGGTCAATAAAACCACTAGTTTCAAGAAAGGCAAGGGTAAGAAGAACTTCAAGAAAGACGACAAGGGAGTTGCCGCGCCCGGTAAGCCAGTTGCCGGGAAGAAGCCAAAGCACGGACCCAAACCTGAGACTGAGTGCTTTTATTGCAATGAGAACGGTCACTGGAAGCGGAATTACCCCAAGTACTTAGCGGATAAGACGGCTGGCAACACCAAAGGTATATGTGATATACATGTTATTGATGTGTACCTTACCAGTACTCGTAGTAGCTCCTGGGTATTTGATACCGGTGTGGTTGCTTATATTTGTAACTCAAAATAGGAGCTGCGGAATAGGCGGAGACTAGCGAAGGACGAGGTGACGATGCGCGTCGGGAATGGTTCCAAGGTCGATGTGATTGCCGTCGGCACGCTACCTCTACATTTACCTACGGGATTAGTTTCAAACCTCAATAATTGCTATTTAGTGCCAGCTTTGAGCATGAACATTGTATCTGGATCTCGTTTAATATGAGATGGCTACTCATTTAAATCCCAGAACAATGGTTGTTCTATTTATATGAGAGATATGTTTTATGGTCATGCCCCGCTGGTCAATGGTTTATTCTTAATGAATCTCGAACGTGATGTTACACATATTCATAGTGTGAATACCAAAAGATGTAAGATTGATAATGATAGTCCCACATATCTGTGGCACTGCCACCTTGGTCACATTGGTGTCAAACGCATGAAGAAGCTCCATGCATATGGACTTTTGGAGTCTCTTGATTTCGAATCATTTGACACGTGCGAACCATGCCTCATGGGCAAAATGACCAAGACTCCGTTCTCCGGAACAATGGAGCGAGCAACCAACTTATTCGAAATTATACATACTGATGTGTGCGGTCCAATGAGTGTTGAGGCTCGCAGTGGCTATCGTTATGTTCTCACCCTCACTGATGACTTAAGTAGATATGGGTATGTCTACTTAATGAAACACAAGTCTGAGACCTTTGAAAAGTTCAAGGAATTTCAGAATGAGGTAGAGAATCAACGTAACAGAAAAAATAAAGTTCTTACGATCAGAACGTGGAGGAGGATATTTAAGTCACGAGTTTGGTACGCACTTAAGGAAATGTGGAATTGTTTCACAACTCACGCCGCCTGGAACACCTCAGTGTAACGGTGTGTCCGAACGTCATAGTCGCACTCTATTGGATATGGTGCGGTCTGTGATGTCTCTTGCCGATTTACCTCTATCATTTTGGCGATACACTTTAGAGACAGCTACATTCACTTTAAATAGGGCACCGTCTAAATCCGTTGAGACGACACCGTATGAATTACGGTTTGGAAAGAAACCAAAGCTGTCGTTTGTAAAAGTTTGGGGATGTGATGCTTATGTCAAGAAACTTCAACCTAAAAAGCTCGAACCCAAGTCGGAAATATGCGTCTTCATAGGATACCCTAAGGAAACAATTGGGTATACCTTCTACCTCAGATCCGAAGGCAAGATCTTTATTGCCAAGAATGGGTCCTTTCTGGAGAAAGAGTTTCTCTCGAAAGAAGTAAGTGGGAGGAAGGTGGAACTTGATAAAGTACTACCTCTTGAATCGGTAAGTAGCACAACTCAGGAAGATGTTCCTGTGGTGCCTGGACCGACTAGAGAGGAAGTCAATGATGATGATCAAGGAACTTCGAAAAAAGTTACTACTAAACTTCGTAGGTCCACAAGGACACGTTCCACACCAGAATGGTATGGCAACCCTGTCCTAGAAATCATGTTGTTAGACAACAGTGAACCTCTGAACTATGAAGAAGCGACGGCGGGCCCAGATTGCAACAAATGGCTTGAAGCCATGCAATCCGAGATAGGATCCATGTATGAAAAAAAGTATGGACTTTGACTGTCTTGCCCAATGATCAGCGAGCGATAGAAAACAAATGGATTTTTAAAAAGAAGACAGACGCGGATGGTAATGTCACCATCTATAAAGCTCGACTTGTCGCTAAGGGTTATCGACAAGTTCAAGGGGTTGACTACGATGAGACTTTCTCTCCCGTAACGAAGCTGAAGTCCATCCGAATCATGTTAGCAATTGCCACATACTATGATTATGAGATATGGCAAATGGACGTCAAAACGGCATTCCTTAACGGCTATCTTAAGGAAGAATTGTATATGATGCAGCCGGAAGGTTTTGTCGATCCTAAGAATGCTAACAAGGTATGCAAGCTCCAACGATCCATCTACGGGCTGGTGCACGCATCTCGGAGTTGGAACATTCGCTTTGATGAGATGATCAAAGCGTTTGGGTTTATGCAGACTTATGGAGAAGCCTATGTATACAAGAAAGTGAGTGGGAGCTCCGTAGCATTTCTCATATTATATGTGGATGATATACTTTTGATGGGAAATGATATAGAACTTTTGGACAACATAAAGGCCTACTTGAATAAGTGTTTTTCAATGAAGGACCTTGGAGAAGCTTCTTATATATTATGCATCAAGATCTATAGAGATAGATTGAGACGCCTCATAGGTCTTTCACGAAGCACATACCTTGATAAGATATTGAAGAAGTTCAATATGGATCAGTCCAAGAAGGGGTTCTTTCCTGTGTTGCAAGGTGTGAAATTGAGCTCAGCTCAATCCCCAACCACAACAGAAGATAAAGAAAAGATGAGTGTCATCCCCTATGCCTCGGCCATAGGGTCTATTATGTATGCCATGCTGTGTACCAGACCTGATGTAAACCTTGCCACGAGTTTGGTAGCAAGGTACCAAAGTAATCCCCGCATGGAACACTGGACAGCGGTCAAGAATATCCTGAAGTACCTGAAAAGGAAAAAGGATATGTTTCCCATTTATGGAGGTGATGAAGAGCTCGTCGTAAAGGGTTACGTCGATGCTAGCTTCGACACAGATCTGGATGACTCCAAGTCACAAACCGGATACGTGTATATTTTGAATGGTGGGGCAGTAAGCTGGTGCAGCAGCAAGCAAAGCGTCGCGGCGGGATCTACATGTGAAGCGGAATACATGGCAGCCTCGGAGGCAGCACATGAAGCAATATGGATGAAGGAGTTCATCACCGACCTAGGAGTTATTCCCAATGCGTCGGGGCCGATCACACTCTTCTGTGACAACAATGGAGCTATTGCCCTTGCCAAGGAGCTCAGGTTTCACAAGAAGACCAGGCACATCAAGCATCGTTTCAACTCCATTCGTGAAAATGTTCAAGATGGAGACATAGATATTTGCAAAGTGCACACGGATCTTAATGTCCCATATCCGTTGACTAAACCTCTTCCGCGAGCAAAACATGATCAACACCAAAACTCTATGGGTGTTCGATTCATCACAGTGTAACTGGATTATTGACTCTAGTGCAAGTGGGAGACTATAGGAAATATTTCCTAGAGGCAATAATAAAATGATTATTATTATATTTCCTTGTTCATGATAATTGTCTATTGTTCATGCTATAATTGTATTAACCGGAAACCGTGATACATGTGTGAATACATAGACCACAACATGTCCCTAGTGAGCCTCTAGTTGACTAGGTCGTTGATCAACAGATGGTCATGGTTTCCTGACTAGGGACATTGGATGTCATTGATAACGAGATCACATCATTAGGAGAATGATGTGATGGACAAGACCCAATCCTAAGCACAACACAAGATCGTGTAGTTCATTTGCTAAAGCTTTTCTAATGTCAAGTATCAGTTCCTTAGACCATGAGATTGTGTAACTCCCGGATACAGTAGGAGTGCTTTGGGTGTACCAAACGTCACAACATAACTGGGTGACTATAAAGGTGCACTACAGGTATCTCCGAAAGTGTCTGTTGGGTTGGCACGAATCGGGACTGGGATTTGTCACTCCGTATGACGGAGAGGTATCTTTCGGCCCACTCGGTAATGCATCATCATAATGAGCTCAATGTGACTAAGTGGTTAGTCACGGGATCATGCATTATGTAACAAGTAAAGTGATTTGCCGGTAATGAGATTGAACGAGGTATTGGGATACCGACGATCGAATCTCGGGCAAGTAACGTACCGATTGACAAAGGGAACTGCATACGAGATTTTGAATCCTCGACATCGCGGTTCGTCCGATGAGATCATCGTGGAACATGTGGGAGCCAACATGGGTATCCAGATCCCGCTGTTGGTTATTGGCGGGAGAGCTATCTTGGTCATGTCTGCTTGATTCCCAAACCCGTAGGGTCTACACACTTAAGGTTCGATGACGCTAGGCTTATTAGGAAGACTTGTATGTGATTACCAAATGTTGTTCGGAGTCCTGGATGAGATCCCAGACGTCACGAGGAGTTCCGGAATGGTCCGGAGGTGAAGATTTATATATGGGAAGTAGTCATATGGTCACCGGAAAAGTTCAGGGGCATACCAGTATTGTACCGGGGCCACCGGAGGGGTTCTGGGGGTCCATCTGGAGGGGCCACCTCTCTCGGAGGGCCTCATGGGCCATAGAGGGAAGGGAACAAGACCTTGGAGGGCTTTGCGCCACCCCTCCTTTGGGCCCATGCGCCTAGGGTTGGGGGGGGGGGAACCCTAAAGGGGGCGTCCCCTTGCTTGGGGGGCAAGCCCCCTCCCCTTGGCCGCCGCCCCCCTCTAGATATCATCTAGATGGGGCCGGCCCCCTTCCCCCTTCTCCTATAACTAGAGGGGCAACGGGAGGGCTGCATCACCACACCTAAAGCGCAGCCCCTCCTCTCCCCAACACCTCTCCTCCTCCGCAAGAGCTTGGCGAAGCCCTGCCGGAGTACTACCACTCCATCACCACCACGCCGTCGTCCTGCTGTTGGAGCCCCTCTTCCTCAACCTCTCCCTCCTCCTTGCTGGATCAAGGCGCGGGAGACGTCACCGGGCTGCACGTGTGTTGAACGCGGAGGTGCCGTTGTTCGGTGCTAAGATCAAAATCCATCGCGATCTGAATCGCTTCGAGTACAACTCCCTCATCCGCGTTCTTGTAACGCTTCCATCTCGCGGTGTTCAAGGGTATGAAGATGCACTCCCCCTCTCTCATTGCTAGTTACTCCATAGAAATTTTTATTTTCTGCAACGATCCCCAACATGTGAAGCAACCTATATTTCCATCACGCCAAAAAATTCCTAAATAACTCTCATAAATTGTTTGGTTCATATCTAGATCAAATATGGCAAAACTTTTCATTGCCATGTTCAAAAATAATTCCCCAGTAATTATCCTTCATTTCTGTCCAGTGTGGTTTTATGTGAAGGAAGTCCCACCTATCTTTTCTTGATTGCTCCCCAACTCCTTGGGCATGCTTATATGTCCAAATAATTGCCTCATGCACAAGTTCAACTTTATTTGCCTAGCCAATCTTCCTCAATGAATTTTCAAAGTTTCTGTCAGACAGAAGACTTTGTGAAGGAAGTACTAGCTAGGAGTATACAAATGAGATGAACTTTTGCACCCTCCATAATGTGATCATATTAACCCCCTCCACCCATTTGCAGCCCCATTCAATCATCTATGTGAGCACATGAGCAAATCTTTGATTCTGACATTATTTTCAGGTTGTGAAGCAAGTGCATTTTATATTGCTTCAAAAATCCTGATCAATTACCAGATCATTATTATACCCATAAAACATATCTCCACCCATTTTGGGCATATTTCATTAAGCCATTATCCCTCTAGAATTTTTGCAAGTTTCTACCCAGAGGAGATGCTTGTGAAGGAAGTACCATTTTGGTTTATCCAAATGGTATGAAACCTTTCTCATCATCTTTATATGATCAAATAACCCTGCCTTGCTCAAACTCAGCTCAATCCAGTCAACCATGTGAGTGCATCATCATAATCTTCATTTCTGACCAGATTATGTGGTTGTTAAGCAACTATATTAAAGCCTGGTCCATTTCTCCTCAAACTCCCCAGGACTGTAGTCCTTCCTAGCCCAAACACCCCAGACAACTTATTTGGCCCATAGCATATCCCTGTTGATCACATTGAGCTGATAAAGTTTACTGCAGTAAACTTTAGAGCTCACTAACTATTTAACCAAAGACTGTTTAACCTAGTTACCACCTCAGTTGAAACCACCCTTCGAAGGACTTACCACTAGACATCATTTGCCATCTGTTTGCCTCCCACACATGCCAACACTGGTGGTGACCATCGTTTTGGCATGCCATGAGCGCGTCCAGTGGCTATTTGTGCTGGACCCCGTCCCCCTCTCGTCGGCTTCGCGCTTGTGAAGATGTCCATTGTATTCCTCTCGTCGTCGCCGTTCCCCTGGACCCCTCTCCCCCTGCGGCAGCTTCCTCGCCGACGTAAACCGCCGCGTGCCCACGGATGTACAGTGGAGTTTTCGATCCGTTCGTCATCGCCGTCTTCCTTCCTGCGCCCCCTTGGCCTCCTCTGCCCCGTGAAAGCCTCCACTGATCCTCCTTCGTCGTTTGCCTCTAAGTCCATGTGCGCGACCACGCGTCCACGGCACCGGACACGCGTCCGTGGCGGTGACAGCGTGACAGCTCCTCCCCGCAGCTATTTAAGGCCTCCCCAAGCCCTCCGAGCGCTCCAACATCTTCCTGAGTCTGCCAGGAACCCGCCCCACTTCTTCCCCGAGCCGGAGCTGCTCTCCTCGCCTCCCTATGCCACCATGGCCACCGCCTCGACTCGGCTAAATTAGCCCGAAGCCGAGCTTCCCTCTCCTCTTCTCCACCACCAGGCGCCTCCCCTCTGCCCCGCGAGTCTCCCCCACCCCTCAGTTCGTCACCGGAGGCCCTATGGCTGCGCCTCCCTAGAATGGCCGTCGTCGGTTGTGCTCTCTGTTGCCTCCAGCCGTAGCAGCCCTAGCCATCCCCGGCCTCGTCCGAGCTCATCTCCAGCCTCCTGCACCTCCTGGCTACCTCCCCAGCCTCTTGTTTGAGCCTCTGGAGCTCTCTGTGCCCCCATTGCCGCCATGGCCGCCGGCCTCCTCCTCCTGGATTGGAGCAAGCTGAGCCCTCCCCCTCCCTCCTGACCTCGCTAGTGGCTTCCCCGTGCCCCCGCACGCCTCCCCGCCGGTTCCGTCCTCCTATGGTAGCCCCTGGCCGCGATGCCCAGCTCCACCCGAAGCCCTCCTCCGCCGTATCCAAGGCCCCGCCTCTCATGGTGATTCTCGGCGGCCGTGACCTATCTGGATGGATCCGCCTAGTCACGCTAATCTCTCCGGTAGGTCGCACGCTGCGGGAGGTGGCCGGAGCCACCGGCAAGCCTCGCCAGAGCTCGCCCCGTCCTCTGCTCTGTCGGGCCAGTGCGAGAAGAAGAAGGAGACGACCCAGCCGCCCTACCAGCTGGACGAGGGCGCCACTCATCAGCCCCTCGGCGTTGACCCGCCCGGTCCAGCTGGATAAGTGACGGGCCCCGCATCCTGCGAGACCCGCACGTCAGCGACCCCAGGCTGACCCTGCCACTGTTCAAGTGGATAAGGTGAAAGCGTATTTTCCCTGATTACGCTTTCACTTTTTCTGTCCATGCCCCTGTTTAAAAATCTTTTCATTGTAGATAGGTCCCTGGCATAAAACACTCCATATTTTTTATCCGTAACTCTGTTTAAGGTGAAACCAACGCCCACTTCTTCGTTTTGTCGAGCCCGTTCTGGTTGTTTCATTTTCACTATGGTCTGACACTGTGAAAATGACCTTTTTGCCTTTGCACATAAACAGCCCCTCCGAGAGAGAACTGTTTCTGGCAAATCTTTCCGCGGCTTCACCGCACTTCTCCCCGGTGCCTTCTTCATCCCCAGGCAAGCCACAATACCCACTTGCATGATAGTCATGCAGTAGCCATGGTTTTGAACTTGAATCTTTATTAAATATTTGCTCATTGAAAAGATGGTTATTGTTGTTCCGGTGATGTTTAGATTTGCATGTTCACTTTTGTGCTATGTTGTCTTGTACTCTGTTATCATGTTCTACCTACTAGTATTACCTTTCATATGTTTATGCTTGCTAGTAATACATGTTGATGTAGGTGATGGTCATGCTAGTCAGTATTCCATCCTCAGTGGATATGATTTATTGTTGACATGATAGATAGTTATGTGATACCCTCATGATTATGTTGATATCATGTTCATGCATTTTATCATGGCTCATCATATTTGCATTCAAGTTAACCGGATTAAATTGAACTTGAATAACTGTTGGCTGAGTCATGGTGCCGCTGAAACGATGCTGACCAGTGCAACCACGCTTACCGATATGGGACGGTCCTAACTGGGCCTATTGTCGTGCCTCTCGCCGGTGCCTCCAACGAGGGAAGGTTATGGGCGCGCGCTACCCTGATCAGGTAGGCGGACATAAGCCATGTGTGCCCGTTGTTGAGTTAAGTTTTTGGGTCCCAGAGTAGATCATTGCCACGACGGTGGTTTGAGGTGTCTTGAGGTAGACACGGGGCCACCCATGACTTAGCCCAGAGGGGAGTGAGTCGGAGTGGCCGGGAGAGTGTCATTGCAGTACATCAGTTTTTTCAGAACGCCATTGGTCCACCCGAATGGGAGTGCGAGGCCATGGGTACAGTGTACTAACCTCTGCAGCGTGTATATTAAATCTATCGATAGCCGCGCCCACGGATAAAGGCCCAGGTCGAAAGTAGGGTACACCATAAGTCAACAGTAATAAGAATAACTTGATTAATGATAACCCATGGTTGTGATCGCCGTAAGAATCACGGGCCAAGTGTTGGTTGGGTTGTGATTGCCGTAAGGATCATAGTGGTATCAAGGATACCGAGTTGTTGTATTTTTGTGATGTTGTGCGAGAGTCGTGGGTAAAGATCAAGCTCCTTGTGGTCAATTAATGATTACTACGGTATTGTTTATACCAAGCTTGATTTGATTCCTGAGATGATCGTGTGATGTTCGAGGTTGGTAAGTGATGCATGTGTTGGTTACGAGGTAGCCCTCGCAGGATAAGTGGTGCATATAGTGTCATCATGTTGCATGCTAGTATTGTCGGATTAATATGCTCATGTTGTTCTAGTTTTATCATGTATATGTTGGTCATGCCATGTTATTCTGATTATCTCATGATAATTCATGTTTAACCTCTATTTGCCATGATGTTGTCTGTCTTGAATGCTTCTGGTAATTGTGAGCTTGCAAGTACATTCAATGTACTGACCTGGCGTGTCATGCCAGTTTGCAGGTCATGCCGGATTTGATTGCTTGCTTGTCGTGGTTTTCGTTCGTGCGAGCTAGGATAATCGTTCCAGCCAGAGTCCCTACGGAGTGGAGTTCACCACCGTCATCGTTGTTCTGCCGCTAGTGTTCTTCTGATGCATCGTATTGTTCTGCTGCTTGCATAGAGCAACCGTGGCAGGCGTAGTGCCACCATGCCGATGTAACCTTTGTACCTAAATAGATTGTAATAAAGAGCTGGTTTGTTCTATGCTAAGCAGTGCCATATTCTAGAAGACTTCATCTTGATCTCTGGGCTGGAATACAGGGCGTTCTGGTTTTCTCTGAGCCGAGGTGCCACAGGCTTGGTATCAGAGCAGGTCTGGCTGTAGTACGCCCTAGACCGCGCGAACGTTAGAAATCGGTAGTATAGAGTCTGGCTTGTTCATTTTCATTTGGTTGATGCATTTGTTTGTTGCATTGCATGCATATAGCCTTAGTATTTGTACTAACGGTTTATCTGGTGAGTGTAGTTGGCATCGGTTCGGATCCACTACAACTCAACCTTTGCATTTCTCTAGTTCCTTTTTCTTTCGGTGTTTGGTGTCGTTTCTGTCCCAGCTGAGTGATGCCAAGTGATCCCGACACTGTTTGCAAAAATGGTGCTCAGTTATTGCACCGATGTCTTTCCTTCAGTCCCGCCTATCATTTCGGTGATGGACATGCGTCTATCCGGATTGTTCTTTTATTTTATCGCATTGGCAACCCTTAATGATCTTAGTTATCAAGGAAGGGCAATGTCAGCAGCCTCGTTTTTCCCTGCAATCCTATTTCTTGGACGAGTACGGATCTTTTTCTGTCCGCTTGATAATGATGTCGTTGCGACCTTTGTGTCCTGCTGCATGATTACCGAGTATGTCCTTACCTCCAAGCTAGTTCAGGTTGCCACCTGGCTAAGCTAGCACTTGTTGTAGCGCTGTTTACACCAATTCTTCCACACATTTATTCATCCTCGTGCACATCGTCACTACATGCTAGATCGTAGTACAGGAGATTCCGCGAAATTTGTGTGCTTAAGTAGGCATGCATATTGTGTGACTAGCAGTAATATGTGATGATTGCTTGATTTATTATATTAGTGGTATGCTTGTGTGCTTTTGTTTTAGTCGTTTCTATTGTTCCTTTCTTTGGGCCTTCAGTGTTACAAATTTTTCCCATATTAAAGTGGCTCGTCAGCCGACACTGGACCCGAAGAGTCAGCAAGAAATGCATATACTTGGAAACTCAGCTAAATAGAATGGAGTTATTAGCTGACAGCAGTGAAATTGGGAATATCTTGTCGGGATGCAAAAGAAATCCTGGATGGACCGTCAGTATCAAGTTTGCATTAGCATGCACTCATCACAACAAAATGATTAAATCAGCAAGAAGATAAATTGTGTGCAAGGTTGACAGAATATTATCAAAGGTATGGCTCAGATACAAGTTTAATTTTTCGTTGAGGATCATTTTGGAACTCGATGTACCTGGAAGCAAGCAAATATATGGCATATACTCAGAAAGGATGATAGTCCAGTAAAATCTTGTTTCATACAAGAAATCAACATCAAAAATATTAAGATGGTATGTATATGTGGAAATCGGTCCGCATATCACAATAAGAAATTTCTAGTGTAAGCAACCCACTTTTCCCTCACAAGATACTAGAGAAGCTTCCAAGGCAAGATTCATCTATCTTCCTCAGTACGATACGGGGATGATTCCCCGTGCAAGGTATCGTGTCTTCATCAGTAAGCAACCGCAAAGGCTTCCGGCATAAGGTTCCGAGTCTTTCCCCAGCAAAGTCTTTAAGGGGGTAAGCTTCTGAAGCACGATACCCAGTCTTCTTCAGCAAGCTGTCCGATGAAAGTTTCGAGCACAAGCAAGCAAATATTCCTCAGTAAGACATTGGTACAAGGTAGTATGCTGTGAATTGACAGCATATGGCAGTGAATCCCCAGAATCAGATCCGCAACATTTTGGTCAGAAGCAAGAATCAGTCAGAATGCACGTCTGTCTCGGGAATCAGATTCTCATATATATGCGGTGAGCATGCCACCAAGATCTTACAAGTCACTTGGATGAGGATCTGACAACCACGTGAGGACGATTAAGAGAAGAAAACCAGTATACACCACAGTGTGACAAAGGATTATGAGGATTGACGACATCAATGAGCTCAATACAAGTACCCGTGAACCTGGAAAATGATCCTGATGAGCCCTTGTCCCCTTTTCTCCAATGACGTCACCACACCTGTGATCCGAGCTGTTTCTAGCTATCCGGGGTCGATGCCTATTTTTGTTTCTCTCTTCAACAAATGTCATGAGTCTGAGCTGATTTTCGGCCGTCTCGTACAACTATTGAGTTTCTTTTTGTGACAGTAGCCCTATAACTGCTTTTTGGCTATTTTAGGGAGCTGCCACCTTCTTCTTATCGACCCAGTCTCATGCTCTGAGCTGCTTTTCGGCCGTCCTGAGCTGTGGTTGAGTTATTTCAGTAATGTCCCAAATCTGAGTGGTAAAGACCGTTCTAGTGGCTACTGACTTATTTGCCGATTTCTTGCAAGGGTTTCGGATGATCATTTCCCAGCGATTAGAACTTGAGAGGTGTTAAACCTGCCATTTAATGGGCACCCTATCAGAAAAATGAGGATAAACTTCAATTGCTGAAAAATTGCACCGACAATACCTATGGTCATACAAGGAAACAATATGCCCCAGCTCTTTCAGGCAAGGATCCAGACCAAGAAAACAATACTGAAGGAGCAAGACCAGTGAGGCAGATATGAAAATTGTACACGACCCTCAAGGTGCAGATTCCCTGGACAATCTAAGTCAGTATTGATCCACATGGATATGCCTACAGCATGAGTAATCGTCATGAGGAATAACAGCCTGGGAGTCTGAGTCCTCACTTATATGAATCATTCTGGATAGCCTGTCGTGAACAAAAATTTTCCGTCAGAACCACCGTCAGTCAAGTCTGCAGATATTATCATACAAGCCGAATCCTTTATGCTGGCCGCAACAGAAGACAATCAAATGTTTGGTACGGATCCGATACTCACGACAATGGAACCAGTTAAAATGATTCAGAAACTTCTGTGATGAGTCAGAATCTGTCAGGAAATGGTTATGTTTTAACTCACTGTTTCGAACCCAAAGGACCTGTGTTTAGTGGAGAAACCCAATGCAATGAGTTAGAGCTTACGTTTTCATCAGAAAAATCTGATCATCATTACATGAAAGGTTGTCAGTGCCGGGTGGCACACCCAGCGGAAAATCACTTTTGGATTTGTGAGACGGACCTATATTTCAGTCGTGATAGTTAAATCACACTCAACTAGTCAGCAGATCTAAAAAGAAATTGGAGCCTATATAAGCATGGGCAAGCCAGGTAAGATCTGTCAGAATGTGGACACAGTAAAGCAAACCACCTAGGGCCAGTTAGATAAAAATTTAGTGGGAACAAAAATAAAGGAAAAAAGATACCCGGGTTGGAAACGGTTTCCTTAAGTCAGAATATTCAAACTTGTCCCTTGAGCAACCAAATCTCGAGGACAAGATTTCTTTAAGGGGGTAAGGTTTCTGATAGCATGATTTTTGGCCCTTTCTTTTTCTTTTGTTTTTCTGAGGTTTTCGCTTGAGTTTTCTTTTCCCGTGGCTTTGTGGTCTGGAAACTGAAGAAGATGCCCTCTTCTTTGCTTCCAGAGTGGCTTGTCATTCCCAAATATTTCCCTAGACCCTGTCATTTTCATCCTAGCCCAAATCCCAATATTCTTATATTTGAGAATATTCCTTTTCTATTAAAGGAATAACTCAAATTGCCCTAGGTTGTGAAGTAACCTATATTTCCATCACTCCAAAAAAATTCCCAAATAACTCTCATAAATTCTTTGGGTCATATATTGATCAAATATGGCAAAACTTTTCATTGCCATGTTCAAAAATTATTCCCCAATAATTATCCTTTATATATGTCCAGTGTGGTTTTCTGTGAAGTGCCACCTATCTTTTCTTGATTGCTCCCCAACACCTTGGGCATGCTTATATGTCCAAATAATTGCCTCATGCACAAGTTCAACTTTATTTGCCTAGCAAATCTTCCTCAGTGAATTTTCAAAGTTTCTGTCAAACAGAAGACTTTGTGAAGGAAGTACTAGCTAGGAGTTTACAAATGAGATGAACTTTTGCACCCTCCTTAATGTGATCATATTAACCCCCTCCACCCATTGCAGCCCCATCCAATCATCTATGTGAGCACAGGAGCAAATCTTTGATTCTGGCATTATTTTCAGGTTGTGAAGCAAGTGCATTTTATATTGCTTCAAAAATCCTGATAAATTACCAGATCATTCTTATACCCATAAAACATATCTCCACCCATTTTGGGCATCTTTCATTAAGCCATTATCCCTCTAGAATTTTTGCAAGTTTCTGTCCAAAGGAGATGCTTGTGAAGCAAGTACCATTTTGGTTTATACAAATGGTATGAAACCTTTCTCATCATCTTCATATGATCAAATAACCCTGGCTTGCTCAAACTCAGCTTAATCCAATCAACCATGTGAATGCATCATCATGATCTTCATTTCTGACCAGATTATGTGGTTGTTAAGCAACTATATTAAAGCCTGGTCCATTTCTCCTCAAACTCCCCAGGACTGTAGTCCTTCCTAGCCTAAACACCCCAGACAACTTATTTGGCCCATAGCATATCCCTGTTGATCACATTGAGCTGATAAAGTTTACTGCAGTAAACTTCAGAGCTCACTAACTATTTAACCAAAGACTGTTTAACCTAGTTACCACCGCAGTTGAAACCACCCTTCAAAGGACTTACCACTAGACATAATTTGCCAGCTGTTTGCCTCCCCCACATGCCAGCACTGGTGGTGACCACCGTTTTGGCATGCCATGAGCACGTCCAGTGGCTGTTTGTGCTGGACCCCTTCCCCCTCTCGTCGGCTTCGCGCTTGTGAAGATGTCTTCTTCCTCTCGTCGTCCCCGTTCCCCTGGACCCCTCTCCCCCTCGGGCAGCTTTCTTGCTGACGCAAACCACCGCGTGCCCACGGACGTACGGTGGAGTTTTGGATCCGTTCGTCGCCGTCGTCTTCCTCCCTGCGCCCCGTTGGCCTCCTCTGCCCCGTGAGAGCCCCCATTGATCCTGCTTCGTCGTTTGCCTCTGAGTCCATGCACGCGACCACGCGTCCACGGCGCCGGACACGCGTCCGCGGTGGCGATAGCACGGCAGCTCCTCCCCGCGGCTATTTAAGGCCTCCCCCGAGCCCTCTAAGCGCTCCAAGATCTTCCTCACTCTCCCAGGAATCCGCCCCACTTCTTCCCCGAGCCGGAGCTGCTCTCCTCACCTCCCTATGCCACCATGGCCGCCGCCTCGGCTCGGCTAAATTAGCCCGAAGCCGAGCTTTCCTCTTCTCTTCTCCATCACCAGGCGCCTCCCCTCTGCCCCTCGAGTCTCCCCCACCCCTCAGTTTGTCGCCAGAGGCCCTGTGGCTGCGCCTCCCTAGAACGGCCGCTGTTGGCTGTGCTCTCTATTGCCTCTAGCCACAGCGGCCCTAGCCATCCCCGGCCTCGTCCGAGCTCATCTCCAGCCTCCTGCAGCTCCTAGCTACCTCCCCAGCCTCTCGTTTGAGCCTCTGGATCTCTCTGCGCCCCCCATTGCCGCCATGGCCGCCGGCCTCCTCCTCCTAGATTGGAGTGAGCTGAGCCCTCCCCCTCCCTCCTGACCTCGCTAGTGGATTCCCCGTTCCCCCGCAAGCCTCCCTGCCGGTTCCCTCCTCCTCTAGTAGCCCCTGGCCGCGATGCCCAACTCCACCCGAAGCCCTCCTCCACCGTGTTCAAGGCCCCGCCTCTCTTGGTGATCCTCGGCGGCCATGACCTGTCTGGATGGATCCGCCTAGTCGCGCTAATCTCTCCGGTAGGTCGCATGCCGCGGGAGGTGGCCGGAGCCACCGGCATGCCTCGCCGGAGCTCTCCCCAGCCTCTGCTCCATCAGGCGAGCGCGAGGAGAAGAAGGAGACGACCCAGCCGCCCTGCCAGCTGGCCGAGGGCCCCGCTCGTCAGCCCCTCGGCGTTGACCCGGCCGGTCCAGCTGGATCAGTGACGGGCCGGCCCCGCCACTGTTCATATGGATAAGGTGAAAGCGTATTTTCCCTGATTATGCTTTCACTTTTTCTGTCCAGGTCCCTGTTTGAAAATCTTTTCATTGCAGATAGGTCCCTGGCAGAAAACACTCCATATCTTTTTATCCGTAACTCCATTTAAGGTGAAACCAACGCCCACTTCTTTGTTTCGCCGAGCCCGTTCTGTTGGTTTCATTTTCTCTATGGTTTGACACTGTGAAAATGACCTTTTTGCCTTTGCACGTAAACAACCCCTTTGAGAGAGAACTGTTTCCGGCAAGTCTTTCCGCGGCTTCACCGCACTTCTCCCCGGTGCCTTCTTCATCACCAGGCAAGCCACAATACCCACTTGCATGATAGTCATGCAGTAGCCATGGTTTTGAACTTGAATCTTTATGAAATATTTGCTCGTTGAAAAGATGGTTATCGTTGTTCCGGTGATGTTTAGATTTGCATGTTCACTTTTGTGCTATGTTGTCCTGTACTCTGTTATCATGTTCTACCTGCTAGCATTACCTTTCATATGTTTATGCTTGGTAGTAGTACATGTTGATGTTGGTGATGGTCATGCTAGTCAGTATGCCATGCTCAGTGGATATGATTTATTGTTGAGATGATGGATAGTTATGTGATACCCTCATTGTCGTGGTGGGCGCATGACAGATGCCAAGGGATGGCTAAACAGAGGAGGAGGCTCGAGGGCGCTGTTGGGCTCCATAGGCAAGGTTGATATGCGCGGGCACGGGACGCCGGACATACCCAGGTTCGGGGATCTTCGGAGAGATAACACCCCTAGTCCTGCCGAGTTTAGTTGGATGATCGATAGTACAATGTCGCTCCTGGAGCTGTATGGAGGAGGAAGCTAGCTGGCCAAGGCTTGGGTTGCTCCTTCTCCCCAGTGTCGCTGTTAGGTGGCTAGTCCTATGCTTGCCTGTGTTTCTCTCGCATATGTCTCATATCTCTCTTGTATCGCATGCCTATGTAGGCGTGGTCTCCCGGGGGGTTTTATAGATCAACCCACCCAGGGTTACAATGGTAATATGCCGAGTCGGTGGGTCCGTATTGTCGGTGTCCGGGGTACCTGGCTGGGTCCCGCTTGTGGGCTTGTGGTTTGCTGGGTTCCCCTAGGTGCGGGCCGCGCGTGCCTAGGGGGACTGTGCACCGTCTTGTCGATCGTCAGGGCGTGTGAGGGAGTCCTGGACTAGGGGGTGTCCGGATAGCCGAACTATCATCATCGGCCGGACTCCAAGACTATGAAGATACAAGATTGAAGACTTCGTCCCGTGTCCAGATGGGACTTTCCTTGGCGTGGAAGGCAAGCTTGGCGATACGAATATGTAGATCTCCTACCATTGTAACCAACTCTGTGTAACCCTAGCCCTCTCCGGTGTCTATATAAACCGGATGGCTTTAGTCCGTAGGACGAACAACAATCATACCATAGGCTAGCTTCTAGGGTTTAGCCTCCTTGATCTTGTGGTAGATCCACTCTTGTAACACACATCATCAATATTAATCAAGAAGGATGTAGGCTTTTACCTCCATCAAGAGGGCCCGAACCTGGGTAAAACATCGTGTCCCTTGTCTCCTGTTACCATCCACCTAGACGCACAGTTCGGGACCTCCTACCCGAGAACCGCCGGTTTTGACACCGACATTGGTGCTTTCATTGCGAGTTCCTCTGTGCCGTCGCAATCAGGAAGGATGCCTTTTCCCGTCTTTAAAGACGGCGCCGTCGTCGAGGGAGCTTTGGCCGCCGGCTAAACTATCCGGCTAGGTGGTTTTCTTATGACCGCCTGTTCGGCCATCGCTCCGACGATGACCTCTCAGGTCATCAAAAGCGATCTTCACGTCAGCTCGAATTCGCCGAGCAGCTAGATCCGATTGAGCTCTCCTCCGTAAACGAGCTCTTGGATCGCATCGCCGCCCTGGGAGTCGCTACAGACTACGATCAGATTGGTCTTAAAACCGATCTGAGAGAAATTAACTCTCCCCAGGCTACCCACCACGTTGTTGTGATAGAGGAACAATGCGGCGACTCTTCTTCTATGTTAAAAACCAGCTATGTCCGGATTCCCGATCCCTCCATGCCGGATTCCCGCGGAGGGACGGAGTCAATCAAATACTGAACCTAAAGTCAGGCATCGGACCAGATTTGTTGGAAGGCATCCAACAAACCAAGCTTCCAAATCCGGAAACTTCTTGGCCTTTGAGCCTCAGATCGGGCAGGGTTCCGAACTTAATTCCACCCGCCCACCCAAACATAAGTGATCTATCTCAAATACGGCAAGAGCCCGATGAAACAGTACATCATTACTGGGCCAGATTCCTCCTGGTTATGAACAGGATAAAGGACTGCCGTGAGGAAAGCGCGATTTCAATTTTTTGCAGCAATTGCACGGACAAGGGAATCATAAACGCCATAAGTCGTCGCGAAGTTACACGCTTCACCGACCTAGCGACCATTGTACAAAAATACTGTGCGACGGAGAGCGCCTGGAAAACTGAAACCAGGTTTTGGGACAATCCGGCCCTGAATACAACCCCAGTCCGAAATAAAAGGGTGCGTCATACTCAAGCACCTGGATTAAAAACCAAAAAGCAAAAACCCCCTAAAGGGCACGGAACCGTACTGGAGGGATGGCTCAACGGACCCTGCAAAATCCACAGTACGGAGGGCGCCACTCCAACACATAGCCTTCGAGCATGTTGGATACTACGGTAGGTGGCCAAAAGTGGTGAAGGCTATCTAGCCCCAGACAACCAGCCAAACAGTACCAGTACGGTATTAACAGTCTTCGAGACTTTCGCATCAAATAACATGCGGAAGCGAACAATCCGCAGCCTCACCGACGTCTACCAAGTAGCAACAACTAATCCATGGAGCGACACAGCTATCACCTTCAATGCCAGCGATGAACCTAAATTCCGAACAGCTCGACCACCAGCCGCATTGGTCCTCAATCCGATAGTGGACGGCTTTCGTCTTACCAATGTACTCATGGATGGCGGCAGCGGATTAAACCTCATCTATGAGGAAACCCTTCAAAAAATGGAAATTGACTGGAGCCGCATTGAGCGAAGCAGCACAACCTTCAGGGGAATAATCCGTAGTCGAGAAGTACGCTGCATAGGAAAAATCACACTAGACGTAGTGTTCGGCTCGCCGGACAACTACAGGTCTGAAGAGGTCACGTTCCAAGTGGCCCCATTCGGCAGCAGATATCACGCCTTGTTAGGGCGAGAGGCATTCACAATCTTCCAAGCTATACCCCATTACGGGTACATGAAGCTCAAAATGCCCGGGCCCAATGGAATAATCACTCTCGTCAGTGATCCAGATATAGCACTCCGCGCTGAAAATAAGACAGCCGCACTGGCCCTAGAGGCATTATCCGAAGCCCTAGAGGCAGAGGAACTCACTGCGCTGCGCTTCATGGTGGATAGGGACGATGTGATACTCGATAAGAGGTCTAAGTCCACCTCTTTTAAACCAACAGACGAAATAGTCAAATTCCAGGTCCATCCAACGGACCCCACAAAGACGGCCTCCATGGGGGCATAATTAAATCCTGATGTAGAAGCCGCACTACGAGAATTCCTTCGGGAAAATTGGGACATTTTTGCCTGGCACCCTTCAGACATGCCAGGAATCCCACCCAGGCTGGCAAAGCACAGCCTAGATATCCTAAAAGTATTCAAGCCAGTCAAACAGGCTCTTCGGCGATTTTCCGAACCCAAAAGACAGGCAATGGGAGAGGAGCTAGCCAAACTCTTAGAAGCCGGATTCATCAGAGATATAAAACATCCGGACTGGCTAGCCAACCTGGTAATGGTACCAAAAAAGGACAAATCCTGGCGCCTTTGTGTCAATTTCGAAGACCTTAACAAGGCCTGCCCAAAGGACCCTTTCCCCCTCCCTCGCATCGACCAAATCATCGATGCTACCGCAGGGCACGATTCATTATGCTTCCTCGACGCATACTCCAGATACCATCAAATCAAGATGGCGGAAAAAGACCAGGCTGCAACGGCATTCATTACTCCATACGAACCATTCTGCTTCAACACAATGCCCTTCGGACTCAAAAAAGCCGGCGCAACATATCAGCGCATGACTCAGAAATGTCTGGCTACCCAGATAAGCAAGATGGTAGAGGCATACGTAGACGATGTGGTCGTCAAGACCAAACACGTCAAAACTCTAGTAGACGACTTGAGGGTGACATTCGACAACCTCCGAGCATATGACATTAAGCTCAACCCGGAAAAATGTGTTTTCGGCGTACCAGCCGGAAAGCTCTTGGGCTTCATTGTATCTGATAGAGGAATTGAAGCAAACCCAGCCAAGATCCAAGCTCTGTCACAATTGGATATCCCAAAAGACCTCTAGCAAATACAAAAACTAACTGGATGCGTGGCGGCTCTAAGCCGCTTCATCTCCCATTTGGGAGAAAAGGCACTGCCCCTCTATCGCCTCCTCCGGCGCACCGAACACTTCGAATGGACGGATGCTGCCGCGGCTGGACTCGAAGAAAATAAGGCCGTATTGGCAACAAATCCAGTCCTGGCCGCGCCCAACCTGGGCGAACCGATGTTGTTATATATCGCAGCAACACATCAAGTTGTCAGCGCGGTACTCGTCGTCGAACGAGAAACAGAAGGGCACAAATTCCCTCTTCAAAAACCAGTGTATTACGTATCCACTGTCTTAACTCCATGCAAGTCCCGGTACCCACACTATCAAAAGATAGCGTATGCGGTGTTCATGGCATCCCGGAAGCTGCGAGACTACTTTCAAGAGTGTTCCATAACGGTGGCCTCCGAAGTACCTCTCAACGACATTATAAACAATCGCGATGCGACGGGCAGGATTGCAAAATGGGCCATTGAGCTCTTACCATTTGATATAACCTACAAACCACGGTGAGCTATCAAGTCGCAAGTTCTGGCTGACTTCATCGCCGAATGGACCGAAGCCGAACTCCCTAAAGAGTACGGCGCATACTCCAATTGGATCATGCATTTCGACGGCTCCAAAATGTTGGCTGGCTTGGGGGCTAGCGTCGTCTTGACGTCCCCAACCGGAGACACAGTCCAATACGTGCTTCAAATAATGTACACAGACTCCAACAATGCAGCCGAATACGAGGCCCTTCTACATGGCCTCCGGATGGCAATCTCCACGGGTATTCAACGCCTAGAGGTGCGCGGGGATTCAAACCTCGCATTATCCCAAGTAAATGGAGACTTTGGCGCCAAGGATCCGAAAATGGCGGCCTACCGTAATGCTGTCCTAAAAATGTCAGCCCGGTTCGAAGGACTCGAATTCCACCATGTAGCCCGGGATAATAACCACGCAGCACACGTGTTGGCACGCATCGGTGCAAAACGCGACGCCGTCCCTCCAAACATCTTCCTGGAGCGGCTCTTTAAGCCATCCGTATTATGGGAAGAGGAGTCCGAAAATAACAATCCAGAACCAACTGCATCACCTAACGCAGAACACTAACACAATCGGTGGCTCAGCCAATGAATAACAGATTCAACCCATGAAATACTGGCAGTAATTGCCCCGTGGACGGAACCATTCCTAGCCTACTTAATCAGGCAGGAACTTTCCGAAGACCAATATGAGGCCCGCTGCATAGTTCGGCGATCTAAAGCCTACAAGGTCCATGAGGGAGAACTTTATAAGAAAAGCACAACCGGAGTCCTTCAAAGGTGTATCTCCGAAGAGGAAGGGCGAAATCTCCTGGCTGAAATTCACGCCGGACTCGGCGGGCACCACGCCGCCGCCCGGGCTCTTGTCGGCAAGGCCTTTCGTACAGGATTTTATTGGCCGACTGCCCAGGAAGATGCTCAGGACTTAGTCCAATGATGCGTCGGTTGCCAGCTCTTTGCTAATCAGAGCCACATGCAACCCACCGCCCTCAAAACTATACCCATTACTTGGCCATTCGCGGTCTGGGGGCTTGACATTGTTGGACCCCTTAAAGGGGGAACCCGCAAGCACAAATACTTGTTGGTCATGGTGGACAAATTCACCAAATGGATAGAGGCCAAGCCGGTTAAAACGGCAGAATCCGGACCTGTGATAGACTTCATATCCGGGGTAGTACACCGTTTTGGCGTCCCCAGAGCATCATCACTGATAACGGCACGAATTTCATGGCCGATGAGGTTAAACTCTGGTGCAAAAACATGGGCATCAAGCTCAACTACGCTTCAGTCTACCACCCTCAAACTAATGGTCAAGTGGAACGAGCAAATGGTCTAATCATGAGCGGCATCAAACCCAGATTAGTGCGGTCCCTCACGAAATCTAACACGCACTAGGTAGAGGAGCTCGACTCCGTACTCTAGCGGCTGCGGACCACGCCAAACCGCACAACCGGATTCACACCATTTTTTATGGTATACGGCGCTAAGGCAGTTTTGCCCTGCGATATAATTCATGACTCACCTCGTGTGCGCATGTACGAGGAAAGAGAAGCCGAGTTGGATCGGCAGGATAGTTTGGACGCTTTAGAGGAGGAGCGCGATGTGGCAAAATCCCGTTCCGCACTCTATCAACAGCAGGCTCGAAGATATCAAAGCAGAGAAGTACGGGCGAAAACTTACAATGTTGGCGAGCTAGTTCTACGCCTGCCGGACAAGAAAAAGGACAAACTTAAGCCCAAATGGGAAGGTCCCTTCATCATCGACCAAGTCCTTACAGGCGGTGCATACCGTCTACGCAACGCATCTGACAACCGACTCGAGCCAAACCCATGGAACGCAGCCCGTCTCCGAAGATTTTACGCCTAGCGCCGGACTCAGGGTTCGTCTCCTTCCTCCGTCCACCTTTCATGTTTTTTTGCTGTCTTTGTTTTCCCTCCCTTTTCCTCCCTCTTTCAGTACAAGCCTCTTGAGGGCTAATCTGCGCTTTGTTTGCACTCACTCGATGTGCTACTCGCACTCGTTATACCTGGGGGCTTCTTTAAACAGAAGCTTATTTATATGGGCTTCATGCCCACCACATGTGTCACACTTCTGCATGTACCTTTTGATCACCATTATATGCATCGATATGACTTAAGTTTTGGCCAAGCCGGGTTGCCTGGCTCCTGTGCTTACCCCTACGTTCCCGATTGTTCGGCTAGGAGGTAAAGGGAGCACCTCTGCGATTGTTACTGCCGGGTCAGCCGGATGTGTACCTCAGACTGGGTGAAGCCGAAGGCTAGCGTTCTTAAGGGAATATTCGGTCGGTGACCTGAAAGATGATTTATTACTTACTTATTTATCTGCCCCCAAATGCTTTTTCTGCTATTTTTGCAATCCGGACATGCACTTTAGGGCATGCCTCCCAGGGAAAGGAACCCTTAACGGAACTATTCTCCCTGGAAGATGTTTCTTACTAACCATGTAATATAACATAGCTAGTTGGGCACTTGTATGATAAAGCAATTATGACCCCTACGCCTTGTCTCCATGCATGCCCCAGTTCTTTTATAACCGTAAGGGTATTCGGACACACTCCGGACTGTTGGGTCCCGAGGTTGAAGCAAAAAGGTCCGCAAAGGCAAACGATCTACAATCCGGCTAGAAGGCATTTTACATGTCATTTTAAAATTACATCATCAAACAGACTGATTGTACTCCTCTTCAATCCCATCTAACAGGCTGTCTAATTTACAGTCCTGTTGGGAATATTTCGCGGCCAACTCTACTTGGCAGTACATCAAGCTCACAGGGATCTCCTTCCCATCGGGCCCCACAGGTCCGACCTCGGCCATGTGGTTTGGGTCAGCCTTTGGGTACCGCATCTTCACCATGGACCAGGCCTCCCTGGCGCCTTGATGGCAGGCCGACATCTTCCATAGACGGAGACGTCGCCGTACTCCCTGAAGCTTCTCAGCAAGCTCTCCAAGGCCCTCAGGTAGGGAGACGGAAGGCCATAAGGCCTGAACGACGCCGCTCATCGCCTGCCGAACACGTTCATGCAGTTGTAGCAGCTCGGGAAGAGGGTCTCCCGTGGAACCAGGCATCTACTCCGCCGGACGACCTGTGAGCACACCTACAGACACATTTCTGTCAATCGACTTCCTCGCCGAACTCTTCTTTTCAAAAGAGTTTGCTCAAGCACTTACTATAAATGCCACGACGAAGCCGCCGATTCTCCTTTACGGAGTTAGACAGCTGGACCTAAACATCTTTTAGTTCTTCGCCCAGCTGGGTGTTGGCATCTTGGAGTTTGTTCCTCTCCTGTTGCACCCTCATAAGCACCCTCTCGCCGGCCTTCAACTGGCGCAGCAGCTGTTGCTTGTCCGGATCTAGTCCGGCACCATCTGCAATATTATTGTCAGACTATACACACACGCCGCACTTCATAAACTACTTCTTTTTTCAAAATATGAATTACCAGAGGGGGTCTCCGTGGCACCCCCAGCAGCGGCTTGTGAGGCCTCAAGTTGGGCCTTGCATTCTTGAAGCTCCTGAGACAGGTGGGTATTCTTCTCGGTAAGATCCTGCATAACAAATGATCCTTAAATCAGTTAGTTTAACTATTTTAAGTCTCGGGGGCTACTGGCATATATAACTATTAAAATTCCTTACCCGTATGTCCTTTACATACTGCTCTATGGCTCTGGTTAAACAATCTTGAGCAGCACGGAGGTGCGCGTCTCCCGCATTAAAGGCATTTAACGCCTCAGGGGAGAAACACGCGTCACGAAGAACTTTCCGACGACGCCTGTGGTTCATGGCGCTCTCTACCTCAGACCTGGTGGCGGACAACCTGTCAGCATTCTCCGTTGGAGGAGCATCCGGCTCGCGCCTTGCGCTCGCCTCCTCCTCCGGACCAGGCGTTGAGCCTGGCTGGCGGAGGCTTGGTGGGCACCCTCTCTGGACTCAGTCCGGCGAGCGCTCTTTCTCCTGGAAGAATCATGAGCATTAATATGCCTCCCAGGAGTCTTTCCCTTAAAAGACGATGGTGCACCATACCTTTGCGGCGACGTTTCGATTCGCGCCGCACTCCTCTTCCGCCTGCTAGGCCGCACTAACCTCGTTTGATCAGTCGCCGCAAGCTTGGCTTCCCGCCGTAAAGGCACCTCCTGCCAAGCACCATTGGTACACGGTGGTCAGAAATAAGCATTAAAAAAGTAACGGTGTCAGGACATTGGTCGTACTCACCTGGGAAGCCGGACATAAACCGGGGTAGTCAGCCGTAATGGCGACTAAAGCATTGTCTATGCTGAGCTGGTGGAACACCCCGTCAATCAAATCCACCTTTATATCCGGATCCTCTTCGGAGGCCGGATCAAGGGATCTTCCCGGGTCCTCGGGTGGTGGAGTTGGGCTTTCTATGCCCGCCACATCCCGGCGTATTTCCTGCGTCGAAATCATAAAGTAAGACACTTACCTTTGAAAGCACGGATCAGATATATAAGCGTCCGCTTACCCAGCTCCGAGGGGTTATTCATGGAGAATCCATTCAATGGATTCGTGCGGAGGAAGTCCTCCTTCTCCCCCTTGTACAAGCCGGACAGGATCTTCACCAGATCGGCGGCCGATCCCGGCCCCGTGCGGC
Source organism: Triticum aestivum (assembly GCF_018294505.1). Taxonomy (NCBI): domain Eukaryota; kingdom Viridiplantae; phylum Streptophyta; class Magnoliopsida; order Poales; family Poaceae; genus Triticum; species Triticum aestivum. Next base: position 725,951,460 of record NC_057801.1, read on the forward strand.
CATGACGGGTGGCGTCATTCTCCCCGTTAAAATCCCACATGGGGTGGCCCCTATATTGGAGCGGCTGCACCCCTCGCATAATGCATGTGGCCATGATTCCAATCATGGTTAATCCGGAATGGGCTAGTAGCCGTATCCGGCCCATCAGATAGAGGACGCTCCTATCATCTTCCCGTTGAGGGCTCCGCGGGCGCCAACTCAGGCGTTTCTTCAGAGGAGCGTTGCTAAACTTTGGGAGGCCGATCCGAACTGGATCCGGCAGCGGGGTGTCTTCCATATAGAACCACTCCGAAGGCCAGTCTTCGGACGCCTTCTTCGGGGTTCCGGATAGATATCCGTTCCCGGGGATGCGCCGTATTTCGGCTCCGCCCACTTGATATATCGACCCCTCGTGAGAATGGGGTACGAGGCAAAACAGCCTCTTCCACAGCGCAAAATGGGGCTCGATGCCCAAGAACAGCTCACAAAGAGCTACAAAGCCTGGGATGTGCAAAATGGAGGCAGGCGTGAGGTGGTGAAGTTGGAGTCCATAGAACTCCAGGAGCCCCCGGAGAAATAGATGTATAGGAAATCCGAGTCCCCTTATTAAGTAGGGGATGAAGCATACCCACTCTCCTTTGGAGGAATTGGGGACGCTCTGCTCCTGCTTCCCACCCTTGTAGGTGGCCAGTCTGGCTCGAACCGGAACCATAAAGGCCGGGGGAAGGTATCCCTCTGCTTGGAGCGTCACTAACTCGCTATGCGGGACTGAGCATCTCCTCCAATCTCCTGGCTGAGGACTGGGAGCGCGAGAAGAGGAGCCGCGTCGACTGTCCATGTTGGAATGGATTTTTTGTCAGATGCACCTCGATGAGTACTTGCGGAAGGAGGATGGTGTGATTTGGATCTGGATCCTCGCCTCTCTTATAGGCAGCTTATTCGCGCAGCTAGGGGGTAAAAGTAAGAATACCCTGGCTTTTCACATCCGTGCGACACGTGGAAGAAGGCCATTATTGGACGTAGAAGCCAAGGAGCGCAGCATTTATGAAGCAACCGGACACTATCCGGCAAACACATGAAACATGAAGGAGAACCCGCCTTGCAAACGCCAAAGACAATATACGCGCCGGACTCGTTGTCATTGAAGCCTGGTTCGGGGGCTACTGAGGGAGTCCTGGACTAGGGGGTGTCCGGATAGCCGAACTATCATCATCGGCCGGACTCCAAGACTATGAAGATACAAGATTGAAGACTTCGTCCCGTGTCCGGATGGGACTTTCCTTGGCGTGGAAGGCAAGCTTGGCGATACGGATATGTAGATCTCCTACCATTGTAACCGACTCTGTGTAACCCTAGCCCTCTCCAGTGTCTATATAAACTGGATGGCTTTAGTCCGTAGGACGAACAACAATCATACCATAGGCTAGCTTCTAGGGTTTAGCCTCCTTGATCTCGTGGTAGATCCACTCTTGTAACACACATCATCAATATTAATCAAGCAGGACGTAGGGTTTTACCTACATCAAGAGGGCCCAAATCTGGGTAAAACATCGTGTCCCTTATCTCCTGTTACCATCCGCCTAGACGCACAGTTCGGGACCCCCTACCCGAGATCCGCCGGTTTTGACACCGACAGCGTGGCCGAGTTGAGTCGTGTACATTGCTCTCCGTCGAGCTGCCGCTTGCTGTCGTCAGTGGTGAGGGCGGGAGCACTGTTGCCACGCCATCCCTGGTCAGCGGGTAGGTAAGGGGTACTGTTGCCATGATTCGGCTGACCATAGGCATGGGCGGGAACACTGTTGTCTTGGTCATCGTCCCATCGTATGGCCTAGATGGGACGGGAGCTGACCCGTGGCTGGGTTGCTGTGGACGCCACGGGTGGGTTGGCTTGTTGGGGAAGCCATGGCTGCGCCGGGTTGAGTTGCCTTGCGCCAGCTGCTGCGGCCGGGTCGACGTACCTTGCCGAGTCGAGGGGCTTGGCCGGGTTGTGGGCCTTGCCGGGTCGAGCGACCCGGCCAGGCGCGTGTCGGTTCGCCGGGCGATGCGGGCCCTGATGTTTTTGAAAAGGATCCGGGTTCCGTTGCCTGCCCGGGGTTCATCCCCCCGACAGCAGTCCCCGAAGCTGTGAAGGTCCACCATCTTCGGATGAGTGGGCCTTCGCAGTTTCCCCCTTGAGCAAGGCAGAATCTGCGAGCGCCGGGTCCGGCAACACCCACTGTGTGTCGGTTTTCTCGGAAACCGGATCACGACATCCCGGCCGTGGCGGGAACTGAGGAGTCCATGGAATCTTCAGGCTATCCCTCGGGCTTCGCGTAGGCGCCACGTGGCTCCCGGAAATCGGAGGGGCCTGACAGGCCACGCGAGTGACGGGACAGGGCGACGGGCCGGGGCCCGCTGCCGCGCGCCCTTGGCCCGCACGCGTGGATTTATTGCGGCGTTTGGGGGCCGGTTGCACTTCCCCGAGCAGTTAGTGCGTGTGTACGTGCGCACTTATTGCGGGGCAGTGGAACAGGCGTGTGCAAACGATCCCATTCCCCCACGTTTGAATTGGGGGTTATAAATTGAGGGGGGCAAGGGGGCGGCGAACATTATTCTCGCTCGCACCCTCCTATGCCCCTGCTCCCGGTCTTCTCTTTGCCACCGATGCACAGCTGCGCCCGCGGCTCCGAGTAGAGATCTCTCTGTCATCCATCTTCTCTCTTTCTCTTCCGGCGATGTCGCTGCCGTCGGGCTCCTGGATGGGCTCGACCGTCACCACCGATGACATCACCTATCTTCGGTCTTCGCGGCGCCTACCGCGGGAGACGGATGTTGGTGTCCGTCTATCGCGCGGCGAGCGGAGGCCCCGGCCCGAGGGGCAGTAGCGCGTCGTCTTCCTCACGAATTTCGACTGTGGTTTCGGGCTGCCGGCGAGCACCTTCTTCCGCGCGTTCTTGTAGTTCTTTGGGCTCCAACCGCACCATCTTGGCGCTAGTGACATCGTCCAGCTCTCCCGCTTCGTGACCCTGGGCGAGGGGTACCTGGGGGTCGAGCCGACGATCGACCTCTGGGCGCACTTCTTCTCCTTGAAGCAGCAGGGCCCGTCGGCCGGGGAGTTTGCCGACCGCGGCGCCGCCGTCATCTCGAAGCGGTCGGGGGCGGACTTCCCCAAGATCCCGCTCGAGGATTTTGCCAAGAAGTGGCAAAACTCCTTCTTCTACGTCCGCAACCATGGTGCATACCATATTAATCTTCCTCCCTTCTCCGTTGCGCCGCCGCGGGCGAAAACGAACTGGGGCTACTCGCTTCGGAGCCCGTCGCAGGAAATCATCAATCTCTGCGAGCGGGTGACGGTGATGAGGATGCAGGAGGGGCTCACCGGCATCGACCTCCTTGCCGCATTCATCACTCGCCGGGTCCTTCAGCTTCAGAGGCGCTCCTGCCTCATTGGCGAAATGATCGGGCTTCAGGACCCCAACCGGATGGGGTCGACGCGGCTGTATGCGGAGTAGGTCGCGCGCGGCGTGAACGACATCTCCAAGGCCAATCTTGGGGAGGACTGGCGATTCGGAAAGGCGCCGTACAGCCAGTCGAACCCGGCACCGCAGGTGAGCATCTGGTCTTCTTATTTTGTCGCCGCACATCTTCTTATTCGTCTCGACGCGACACAGGAGATACTTCTGGACGCGAGTCGGCATCCTTACGCCCGGGCTCCGTCGCAGGTGGCGCCGGTGGCACCAGAGGAGCCCGCGGCTCACGGCGGCGAGGAGGTGGCCGAGTCCGACGCCGGTGCTGGGCGTCGCGCGGGTAAGTTTTGAATCTTTCCCTCTTCATTTGTCTTGTATTGTTGATCATGTCGCGGCGCCGGCGATGCTGACGCCGGTTGTTGGTGTAGCAGCATTGGGCGGGGGAGGCGGCACGGCGGGCGGAGCCAGGTCATCGCATGTGGCGGCGCCGAGCCGCCCGCATGGGAAAGACAGTGTCGCGCCGCGACCCCGGGCCCCAAAGCGCACGGCGGACCCGACCAAGCCTGGGAGGCCGGCCAAGAAGAAGCGCGGGAAGCCGACCCCGGTCTCGGTCTTGGCGGGGTAAGCTTCATTTCCTACTTGTGCCTAGATTTCTTGAGCCAGTCTTGTCTCTTGTTCGCTTACTCTGCCTTCTTCTTCAGGTCGCCAATCGCGCTGGCGAGGGCGGCAGCGGAGGCCGCGACCGCCAAGGGGGCTGCGTTCGGCAGAAGCCGGTCCGACCTTGCCTGCCTAGCCGAGGAGGAGGGATGGGGCGACTCGGACCTCGACCTGGAGCGGAACGACGTCGAAGCCTTGGCCTGGCGGGACAGGAACCAGGCCGAGGCGGAGCTGGAGGCGGCATCGGTCCAGGCTTGGACCGACGCGGCGGCGGCATGGGCGCAAGCCGGTGCGGAGCCGGCCTGGCGCGAGATGCCGAAGGGCACGGTGGCGGCGGCGACGGTCTTTGAGCCGTCGTTGGTGAGGGAGCGCGGTCGTGGAGGCCCAGCTGAGGTGGTTGTCCTCGACCGGGAGGTCGTGGAGGTGGGGGCGATACCCCACCGAGAGCAGACGTGGTCGAGCGCACGGGGGCCAGTGGTGGCGGAGGTGGCGTCGTCTTGGAGGAGGCGATGCGGGCGGCGGCACCGGAGGCGCCGCCGGCTATGGAGGAGGCACCGCGGGCGGCGGTGCGTGAGGTGCTGACGCAGGGCGTCCCGGTGTCCGGGTTGCTGACGACGCCGGGAAGTGCGTCGGTGGAGGTACTGGCCGCAAGGCAAGCGGCTAGCAAGGGGCACGCCCTGGTGCCTCGGCAGGGAGGGCACCGAGCTGCCGTGCCGCAGCCCGTGTGGAGCGAGGGCGCGGCCGTCTTCAGGCCTCAGACCAAGGAGAAGGCGGCGCTGGACGCCGTCAGCCGCCGCTTGCGAGGCTGGACGGAGCGGCTTGAGGCCTTCGCCCAGGCCGAGGTGGAGCGACGCGCGACCTGGAGCGTGCCGTTCTGGTAAGCCTTCTTTCTTTCGTTTCCTTGCAATTTCTTCTTTGTGGGGGCGTGCCAGCGCACCCACTGGGTGTAGCCCCCGAGTTTCGGGCAAACTATGTAGTAGTTGGGTCGAATCTTAAGAGCGTTGGCCTTGTTCTAACTTCTGTCTTTTTTCAGCATCTTGACGCCTTCCGGGTTTCCGCCTTCAACCGGCTCCTGGCCAAGCATCGGGAGCTCAAGGAGCAACTTGCTGCCAAGGAGGAGGAGCTTCACGTCGCTGTAGGTACTCTTGTGCTCTTTTCTAATTGGGACGCGCTAGCGCACCCACTAGACGTAGCCCCCAAGATTCGGGCCAATTGTGTAACAGTTGGGCCAAATCTTTGCAGCCGAGGTGTTGCCTTGGCGGACCTGACTGCTTCGGGCCGGTCATCATTACGACCAGCTTGTTGCCGATACCGGCCGTCTAGGCTTCGAAGCGGCGCAGGCGAGGGCGGAGGCGGCCGCGGCCCGACGGTCTCTTGACGAGGCCAACCGGCTACATGAGAAGCTGGCGGGTCACAAGAGCCGCCTCGAGACCGAGGTGGAGCTCCTTAAGGCAGAGGCCGCCAAGGTGGTGGAGACGCAATAGGCCCTGGTCTTGGCGGACCAGCAGCGCGGCCAGCTGGCCGACGACAAGGGCCGGCTCCAGGCCGAGGTGGATCACCTGCGGGAGCAGGCCACCGCGGCTGAGGAGGCCTGTCAGGGCGAGACTCGCTGCCGCGAGGCGGCCGAGAAGGCTGCCGAAGACAAGGACGCCGAGCTGAAGGCGGCCCTTGCTAAGGCGGCCAACCTAGAGAAGGCGCTCGGGGAGCGCGATCGTGTCATGGAGCGGGAGCGGTGTGGTACGTTGCTCGAGGCGCAACACCTGGAAGAATCCTTCTCCAGTAAGTGCTACTTCTTGTAGTTTGCCGGGTCGGGACGCGGTCCTTTCTTCCTGTTGTTCTTCTAAGTTGCTTCTTCTTTTGCGACAGGGGCCTTCCCGGAGACGCATCGGCTGGGGGAGGAAGCCGTCCATTATCAGCGTGACCCGACCGGCGTTGCCGGGTCTGGGAAGGATCCGCTGACGGCCTGGACCTTCCCGGAGATCATCACCGCTGCTGAGGCCCGCCTGCGGGTCCTGGGGACGCAGATGGAGCGGCTGTCCCGGGCCGGCACCGTGATGACGATGGCCCTGTGGCCGGACTCCGTCCATCCGCATAGCCTCTCGCACCTGGCGCGCTGGTTGGAGATGGGCCCGGGCCGCCTTGGCGAATGGCGTGTTTCTGCCGCCCGGGCCAGTGCTGAAATGGCGCTCCGGATCGCGTTGTCTTGGCATCCGGATCTTTAGCTGGACGCGCTGATGGGCTAGCGCGCTGGTTCGGAGCAGTTGCTGTAGGAGCAAGCCGGCCGGATCGCCTCCCGGGCCAGCTACATTGCCGAGTTCGCCTTCCACGATGTGTTCCATCCGGAGCGGACGGAAGACGGCGGGGTCATGGATGGCGACGACTATGGCTTGCTTCTTCACGATCCGGAGGGGAGCACGGATGAGATGGGTGTCTACGGTGACGCGGATGCCGAAGAGGACAATGGTGCCTCACTGGACCCGGAGGCCGGCAGGAGAGAGCCGTCGACGTCGCGACGCGGCGCTGGGGATGCCTGAGAAACTTTGTGTAAAAAACTGTTAAGTAGCAGGTCCACCCACCCACTGGGGTTTTTTAGGGTTTAATGAACTCGGGCCGTGGGCCTTTGCTTTAAATATTTGTGTGTAAATGTCGTGAGCGGTTGTTTGCTCTTTGCCTTCCGCCGATTTCATACGATTTTCCTCTCTCAAACCTCCCCCCTCGCTAGTCATACGGCCGAGGCTCCGGTCCGGGACAAGGAGTTCGATTCTTCGAGAGGGGCGCGCAGGACTTGGGTCCTTAGAAGCATTGAGCGCGAGCGAAACACCCACTGGGTCGGCTGGCGGCAATCCAGCTTGGCCGGTTGGTGAACAGCCGGTCGTGCGGCTAACTTAGTTGATGAGCGACGGGCCGGGTTGATCGACCCGGTGGCCTTTGACTTAGTGTATGAATCATAGAGGAGCTTTGGCCCGTTCTGCTTGCCCGCCGACAGCCAGAGCTGGATCTGCGGTTTTAGGGTGAAGTGGGGGACCGTGGCATCCTAACTTTATCAGGAATCACCAAGTAAAGCGGCGGGGGTGGCAACCGAGCCGGCCTGCCCCCGAGCCCCCGGGTCGAGCGAGTCGAGCCGGCGGCCGAGTTCAGTTGTAAAGTGATCAAAAATAGGGACACAATAAATTGGCCGGCAAAAGGCAGCCCCCGAGTCTCGTTCGGGGACCCCATAGTTTCATACGTTTACAAAAGGCGACGATCCATACACTCGTGCGGCTAACTGTAAAACGGGCGGAGGAGTTACGCGTTCCACGGCCGGGCCGTTTCTTCGCCGGCGGTGTCCTTATTACGCTTCTTCGACTTGTGCGTGTCGATGAGGTAGTAGGCGTTGCGGTCGCACAAAGCCCTGCTCCGATGAATGGGCCCTCCCATGGAGAGGACAGCTTGTGTTGTCCTGCCTGCTCTTGGACGAGTCGGAGGATGAGTGTCGGTGTCAAAACCGGCAGATCTCGGGTAGGGGGTCCCGAACTGTGTGTCTAGGCGGATGGTAACAGGAGACAAGGGACACGATGTGTTTACCCAGGTTCGGGCCCTCTCGATGGAGGTAAAACCCTACTCCTGCTTGATTAATATTGATGATATGGGTAGTACAAGAGTAGATCTACCACGAGATCAGAGAGGCTAAACCCTAGAAGCTAGCCTATGGTATGATCGTTGTTCATCCTACGGACTAAAACCCTCCGGTTTATATAGACACCGAAGAGGGCTAGGGTTACACAGAATCGTTTACAATGGGAGGAGATCTACATATCCGTATCGCCAAGCTTGCCTTCCACGCCAAGGAAAGTCCCATCCGGACACGGGACGAAGTCTTCAATCTTGTATCTTCATAGTCCAGGAGTCCGGCCAAAGGTCATAGTCCAGTCATCCGGACACCCCCTAATCCGGGACTCCCTCAGTAGCCCCTGAACCAGGCTTCAATGACGACGAGTCCGGCGCGCAAATTGTCTTCGGCATTGCAAGGCGGGTTCCTCCTCCGAATACTTCATAAAAGATGTTTGAACACAAGGATAGTGTCCGGCTCTGCAAAATAAGTTCCAGATACCACCATAGAGAGAATAATATTTGCACCAATCTAATCTGCTGACGTCTCCCGCAGCGTGAGATCAGGCCACGGCCAAGCCTTTATTCGAATCGTTTTACTGTCCTACCTTAGCACGTTTAGCGAGTCGGTTTCCTTGGCACGTCTCATCAAAGCAGAGATTGTGTCCCCTTATTCGGGATTCTCATCAATACGGGCGTGGGTAACCCAACCGTGCCATTGGTATGACTTCTTAATTGAAAGTGAGTCCCAAACGGCCATGGGGAGGGCTCTTGGTATTCAACCTCTTTATAAAGAGACCAAGGCTCGACTCCTTTCTTTCAATCCAATCAAACCCGCCTCTCGCCTCGAGTTCTAACACCCAAAGCTCCAGATTCAGGCGCTTTGGACCTTCGATGATGTCCGGCTCCGACCTCCAAGGCCGGTGGATGCCTTCCTCCCTTACGGAAGAAGGCATGCGAAAGCTGAGAGATGCCAGGTATCTAACCGGCGACATCTCGCATAGGCTGCCTGCTCAAGGGTAGGCTATTCCCACTCACCGGCCCGGTGAGAGCGTGGTGTTCACATCTCACTTCCTTCGGGGGCTAGGCTTCCCGATTGATCCCTTCATGAGGGGGCTCATGTTTTATTACGGGCTGGAATTTCACGACTTAGCTCCGGAGTCCATCCTACAAATCTCATCGTTCATTGTCGTGTGTGAGGCCTTCCTCCATATTACTCCTCACTTCGGACTGTGGCTTAATACCTTCAAGGTACAACCGAAGATGATCGAGGGGCAGCACGCTGAGTGCGGAGGTGTTATTATAAGCAAGAATGCCGACGCTCCATGGCCTGAGGGCTCTTTTCAAGAGGAGTTCAGCTTATGGCAACGAGAGTGGTTTTACATCACAGCTCCCAGGGGCACCACATGGGCGGCGCCACCTGCTTTTCGCTCGGGTCCCCCACCACGGCTAGCATCATGGGTCAATAAAGGGCTTAACTGGGGGTCGTCCAAGGACGCGCCCTTGTTGCAGGGCCGCATTCGAGATCTCCTAGAAAGAGATATCAATTTGGCTGTAGTGACGCAGGTTATGTTGATTCGCCGCATCCTGCCCTACAAACGTCGTCCCCTCCATCTGTGGGAGTTTAATCCGGAAGGACCACGAGCTCTCCAACATTTTATGGGCACGACGCCCGTGGATATGTACAAATTGTTCTTCGGATCACAAGCAATGTGTCTGGACTTGTCTGAGGACGCAGGTCTGAGCTGCAATCGCCCAGATACTCATGTAAGTAGCCCTGTACCCAGATACGCTATCCGTATATTTATCATAAAACTGCCCTAAAAAGAGCTATCCTTTAAACAGGAGTGGATAGCGAAAGCAAAGCTTATCAGGTGTCCGGCCCCCCTCCCTGAGACCACGCCGGATCCCGTGTTGACCAGGATGCTGGAGATTGCGCCTTTGGAAGAAGGCGAAGAGGGGAACAAAGAAGCTACCGCCTCCGTGAAGGAGGCTGTCAGGAAAGGAGGAATCGAGAATTCCTCTAAACAGGGAAAGAAGAGGACCGCGTCTGAAGACCCGGAGGCGATGGCCTCAAAGCGGGGGAAGAAATCTTCGTCAGAGGGTCCGGCGCCGGAGGGTGCCCCGGCCGCATTGCGCCCCCAAGGGGATCAGCTCTCCACCGAGCCATAAGTAAAGAGAGGGGTTTTAAAATGAGAGACATCCATGTTTTATTTCTGAGGAAGATAACCGAAATTTTACCTTGCAGGTCAGATCTCAACCCTTCTCAGCAGAGCTCATCTTCAGGGGATCTACGTCCAGAGATGATGGAGAGCGGAACACCTCCCCCAGCTGTTCCGTCTGGCGAGGTGGGCGACCCCGAGGTGTCGTCTCAGAGGGTTTCTCCTAATCCGGCCTTCGAAAAAGGTCTTCAGACGAGTCCGGCACCGTCCGGTGCACGGTCGGAGGAGCTGAAGGATCTGTTCGGGCGAGCGTCTATCTTAGAAGAACACCGTGTGTTGATGAACATGGTGATTAGAAGGATTTCATCCGCGGAAAGCGGATTGTACGAGGCCGCCAGGAGTTTACTGGCAGGTTTTGAGGTACATGAAATGATGTACCTTTCGACAGATCTGCATATATGAGATGCGCCCTGTACAGATAGTAGCCCCTGAGACTCTGTGCATTGTCAAAAATGACGACGTGCGGAGGATCATAATCCCAGGTATAATATGTCGCCTTTCCTATGTAGGTGGTGAAGTGTTTAGCGGTTAGCCGGACTGATGATTTTGCCGAGCTAAGGCGGCAACTTGACGTGGCAGATGCCGACATCGGGCTTGTCAACAAGCGACTAGACGAGGCACAAGGTATGTAATGTCTCCGAAGATGTCTGGTAAGAGGAGCTTGATGCCCGTACCTTATAACATGTGTGCTTAATGCAGATGGTGCCCCTGCCATGGAGAACCTTCGGGCAGAACTTGCCCGAGCGAAGGAGCAGGCCAGGAAAAGCGATGCAGCTGCCTTAAAGGCGGCTGAAGAGCTAAAAGCCGAACAGGCTGCTCACTGCTAGAGCAAGAAGGAAATGGCCGAGATGGCTGTAGAATTGAAGACTGCTGTCGACCGCTGCAAGCTTCTTGAAAAAGAAGATAGTGTGGCACAAAAGGACCTAGAAAAGGTCACTGCCGAGGCCAAGGATACTCGCTCTGCGAAGAGAGCGATGAAGGAGGAGCTACGTCAGGCCGGAGATATCACGGCTGGAAAGCCGTATATGCTACGGATGAAGTTTGGGGATTTGAAATATGCTCCTTTGGACCGGAAGTGGAGTGCGGCGAATGCTTACCTGGATTTGGCAGCGAGTGCCGCGGACGCGGACAAACACTTCCATGATCAAAATGACCACGAGGTGGAAAAGCTTTTTTGGTCACAGTTCCACAATCCAGAGCGCCTACTTTTTGTATCCGATAATTTGGCCGCATGGGCGGAGCTGAATAGGTTATCCGGACTCGCCATGAAGCATGCCGTGAGTCATCTGTGGCCGAAAGGGCCCGAGCCGAAGAGTTATTTTAGCTTGGTGCAGCAGTTCCTTGGTGCGGTGCCGCATATTGATGCAATGAAGAGGTCAGCGTGCATAGAGGGTGCACAGATGGCTCTTGCCCGTGTCAAGACATACTGGGCGGAGATGAAGGCCAGTGCTGTTGCATCCCAAGATTCGGACGAAAGTCGAGTGCCTGCCGAGCACTATTTTGAGGAAGTTCTGCAGGGCGCTCGTTTAATAGAGACGCAGTGCTCGAAGGATGTTATGTTCGAATAACGTGTATTATTGTAAAACAATGTTTTGATGGAATATAAAAGCTTTTTATACTTCTGCTTTCAAGAATTAGAATACCTCCTATGCGTCCGTTAATGTATATGTGTATATAACCTGAAAGATGGCAGTCGTTGGCTTCATCCCCCATGCATATAATGTGGGGGAGTTTGCAGAAGGCGCATTTTCACACTTGATCCAACATCTTGGTCCTATAAAGGAGGTGATAGCGCAGCGAACTAGGCAACCGGACTATAATGTTGTATCACTTTCACTTAGCCATAGGAGTTTGACAGTGGGGCTACTGAATAGCCCATAGGGGCACCGTGCTCGCCCGAATTCGGGGCGCGTGTGTGCCTGACCGAGAAACGACCCTTCGTTAATGCGGAGGAATCCTAAAGATTTTGGCAAGTCATCGAGTGGTTGACCAGTCTCGTGCTATATCATGACAGTCAATTTTCGGCTTTCTCTACTAAGGTGCTCGCCTCGCCGAACCGAGGCACAATCGCAGTAGTTCTCCTGGTGCCGCCTTAGCCGATAGAGCAGAACCTAAGGCAGCAAAACACAGGAGCCGAGCAAACCCAACATTTGACCAAAGACATGATTCGGAGCTGGTGCATATAAGTCCAAACTCGCGACGCCGAACACTCCCTAAGGTATTCGGTCTTTATGAAAACAGGCTGAACAAAAGCCCTTGGAAAGAAGCCCCTGGTGTCCAGGTAAGCGCAAAATTCTGGCGTGGCCACATGCCAAGACGCCAGCCACCTCCTCGGTTATAACAAAAAACTGGGGGATGTTATCAACAAGAGACAGTAAAAAAGGTTTACGCAGGGTCTTAATTTGAAAAGAATCCTTGAAACGGGTCCCTACTGCACATCTGCGCCTGTGTCTCCGTTGTGCCGTATCCTGGACGGGTGTAGCACGGTGTTCATCTGTAAAAGGGAGGAACATAGTTGAAAACAGTCGTGCGAGAAATCTATGTTATATTAAATAAACAAAGTATAATACAGAAAATGGGTAGAATTGAGCTTTATTGTCTCTTAGTGTAAACGCGCGGAGCCCCTTGTACAAGGGTATGCAGCTAGTAAGCCTTTGTATGTTTACGCCGGACTCGTCGAGCCATGTCCGGGGTCTTGAACGACCTGTTTAGGTGCTTTAACTAGTAAAGCTGGTTTAGTGTGCGGCTGTCAAGGCAGCCGCACCATCGTCCGCGCTCGAGGAACACTCGATATTTCCCTTTAATGAGATGATGCCTCGCGGACCGGGCATTTTAAGTGTAAGGGATGCATAATGCGGTATTGCGTTAAAGCGGGCGAAAGCTTCTCGTCCCAGTAGTGCTTGATAGCTACTTATGAATGGGGCGATGTGGAAGGTTAGCTTTTCGCTTCGGAAGTTGTCGGGGGAGCCGAACATAACTTCTAACAAGAGGGAACCCGTACAATGGGTATCCGGGCCCGGCGTTACCCCTTGAAAGGAAGTGTTTCCATGGCGAATTATTGTTGGTTTTATCCCCATTTTGCGGATTGTGTAGTGGAGTTCGTCAATTATCAGATCTAATACCAAGGCAGTCCATCCTGCGTTCTGGATACTTCTAGAGTAATCCTGATGATCGAAGGTGATTGGTTGTAACAACCAGTGGCGGGACTCCTCTGGGACAGGCCGTATGGCGCGTATCTCCATGGGAGCCACTTTGTTTTCCCCTTTTGTCACGTAAACTGAATTTACTGTTTTGACCTCTTGCGGGAACTTCTTTTGTTCTCCGGTACTCTGCTTGTGGGGTTCGTCGTCGTCCTCGCCTGGTATGTCGAGCCCCTTGTGTTCAGCGTTAAGTTTGTCGGATTGCTTGAAGACCCAACAATCTCTGTGGGTGTGGTTTGCAGGCCTCCCGGGAGTACTGTGGGTTTGGCATATTTTGTCCAAGATTTTGTTGAGGTTAGATAGCTCGTCCCTATTATCCTTGGGGGCGGTTGTTTCTGATTCTGCCGAGAGCTTTTGAATCCGGCGTTGACCGCCGTGCTCTTCGGGCTGCTTCCCTTGGTCCGGCGCTGTTCCTTGCTACAGCGCGGTTTCCTGTTTCCATCTCTGATTTCGGATGTACTTAGGTCGCTGGTGCTGCTTCTTGCCAACCAACTATCCTCTCCTGCGCAAAAGTGGGTCATGAGGCTTGTCAATGCAGCCATTGTTCTTGGCTTTTCTTGGCCGAGGTGTCTGGCGAGCCATTTGTCTCGAACGCTATGTTTGAAAGGCGCTAGGGCTTTGGCGTCCGGACAGTCGACTATCTGATTCTTTTTAGTAAGATATTTGTTACAGAGTTTCCGGGCTGACTCTCTGGGTTGTTGAGTTATATGACTTAGATCGTCTGCATCCGGAGGTCGGACATAGGTCCCTTGAAAATTTTCCCAAAAAGCATCCTCGAGCTCTTCCCAACTTCCTATGGTGTTTTCAGGAAGGCTTTTAAACCAATGTCGGGCTGGCCCTTTGAGCTTGAGGGGTAAGTATTTTATGGCGTGGAGGTCATCTCCTCTAGCCATGTGTATGTGGAGGATATAATCCTCAATCCAGACTCCAGGGTCTGTTGTTCCGTCGTATGCCTCTATGTTTACGGGCTTGAATCCCGCTAGAAATTCATGGTCCAGCACCTCATCGGTGAAACATAGGGGATGTGCGGCGCCCCTGTATTTGGGTGTGCCGCGATGTTCGGATATTTGTTGCGTTGCATTGCTTACTAGAGATTGCTTTCTAGGCCCGTAGATAGATCTGGTTGGGCCGTCTTTTTGATGCGAATCCTTTTACGGATCGCGTGCCGAATTGAGTGCGGCGCCCTTTGCCGCTCTATGTCGGTCATGGGGTCGTCTATCCGACCCGATGGCTTCCTTGTTTTTTGACTGTGGGGGCTCTAAGTCCTCCTCATCAAATTCCAGTAGTAATTTTCGCTTCGGATAGCTCTTTGTGTGGTGACTGTCGCCGTACTTGTGTGTGGTGTTGAGTACTTTGCCCCATCTGATTCTGAGTGCATCTTCCGCTGTTTTGAGCTTCCGCTTCTGCTTTTTCAGGCTACACGCAGTGGCGACGAGCCTTTGGTGGAGGTTCTTCTGCTCCAGCAACTTGTCCGGCGTGAGGTCGTCCAGACTGTTATCTTCGCCGGGGACGGGTTGTTCGATTTGTTTATCCAAGTTGCCCTGTTCGGACGGTTGCCCGACGACATGTTCATCGTCCGCCGGTTCGCCCTGCTCTATGGTTGGGTCTCTGTCGAAGTGTGGTTTGGCGTGGCGCTTACGCCGCCGCTTTGATTGCTTTTCGAGGGAACGATCCCTCGTTGCGCCCTTTTGTTCCTCATCGTCGTTTCTTTTAGGTGTGTCCACCATGCATACATCGTGGGATGAGGTGGTTGTCCAGTGCCTTTTAGGCACTGGTTCCTTTTCGTCTCCTACATCGTCATCCATACCGTCGATGTCTTCGGAGTCGAAGTCGAGCATGTCGGTTAAATCATCGACAGTGGCTACGAAGTGGGTGGTGGGTGGGCTTCGAATTTCCTCGTCGTCCGCATCCCAACCTTGCTGGCCGTAGTCCGGCCAGGGTTCTCCTGATAAAGAGAGAGACTTTAGTGAACTCAGGATGTCACCAAAGGGCGAGTGCTGAAAGATGTCCGCGACGGTGAACTCCCTGATCGGCGCCCAATTGGGTTCGGTCGGAAGGGGTGCGGAAGATTTGGAGTCCGGAAAGGAGTCCGGCACCTTGGAGTCATGAGCTTCGCAAAGGACAAGGCTGGTATTCGGCTCGATCGCCGTAGAGATTGCAGCCCCCGAGGCGGTGTCCAACAATCCGTCCTTGATTGGCGCAGTCGGCTCCAAGGTAAGGGTCGGAGCGGACACCTGAGCGGCCTTCTGGACACTGTCCAGCGGCAGAATTAGATGATGCCCATCAGGATAGTGCGGCGCGCTCGGCTGCGGCTCGAATCCGTCGAAGATCAAGTCTTCGCGGATGTCAGCCGTGTAGTTCAAACTTCCAAATCTGACCTGATGGCCAGGGGCATAGCTTTCGATCTTCTCCAGATGGCCAAGCGAATTGGCCCGGAGTGCAAAGCCGCCGAATACGAAGATCTGTCCGGGGAGAAAAGTCTCACCCTGGACCGCATCGTTGTTGATGATCAGAGGAGCCATCGGGCCTAAAGGTGACGACACAGAGGAACTCTCAATGAAAGCACCAATGTCGGTGTCAAAACCGGCGGATCTCGGGTAGGGGGTCCCGAACTGTGCGTCTAGGCGGATGGTAACAGGAGACAAGGGACACGATGTTTTTACCCAGGTTCGGGCCCTCTCGATGGAGGTAAAACCCTACTCCTGCTTGATTAATATTGATGATATGGGTAGTATAAGAGTAGATCTACCACGAGATCAGAGAGGCTAAACCCTAGAAGCTAGCCTATGGTACGATTGTTGTTCGTCCTACGGACTAAAACCCTCCGGTTTATATAGACACCGGAGAGGGCTAGGGTTACACAGAGTCGGTTACAATGGGAGGAGATCTACATATCCGTATCGGGAAGCTTGCCTTCCACGCCAAGGAAAGTCCCATCCGGACACGGGACGAAGTCTTCAATCTTGTATCTTCATAGTCCAGGAGTCCGGCCAAAGGTCATAGTCCGGTCATCCGGACACCCCCTAATCTGGGACACCCTCAACGAGGTCTCCTTCGCGGAATGTGAGAGGCTTGATCTTCTTGATGTGGTAGTGCCTCAGGCCTTGCTGGTAGATAGCCGAACGGCTAAATGCCAGAAGGCGCGCTTCTTCGAGCAGGTCGACGCTGTCTTTACGTGCCTCTCTGGCTTCGGCTTCGGTGTACATCGTGACGTGCACCGAGTCAAACTCGATGTCAGTCGGGATGATGGCTTCGGCTCCATAAACGAGGAAGAATGGGGTGAACCCGGTCGACCGGTTCGGTGTGGTGCGTAGACTCCAGAGAACTGCTGGCAACTTGTCAAGCCAACTGTCGGATGAGCGGATGAGTGGCTCGACGAGTCGTGGCTTGATGCCAGACAGGATGAGTCCGTTGGCCTGCTCGACCTTCCCGTTGGACTGCAGATGTGCCACGGAGGCCAGGTCGAGGCGGATGCCGGAGACGGAGCAGTATTGCTCGAGCACGCCCTTGGTGAAGTTGGTGCCATTGTCGGTGATGATGCTGTTCGGCATGCCGTAGCGCACCGCTATGTCCTTGATGAACCGGACGGCTATTGGCACGTCCAGTTTCTTGATTGGTCTTGCCTCGATCCACTTGGTGAAGTTGTCTACTGCCACCAGCAAGTGCGTCGTTCCACCTCGAGCGGTTTTGAAGGGTCCCACCATGTCGATTCCCCAGACCGCAAAGGGCCAGGTGATCGGTGTGGTGCGGAGTGCTGACGCCGGCTGGTGGCTGCGTTTGCTGAAGCATTGGCTCCCCTCGCACTTGAGGACGAGTGACTCGGTGTCTTCAAGGGCCGTTGGCCAGTAGAAGCTGTGGCGGAACGCCTTGGCCACCAGGGATCGCGATGCGGCGTGGTACCCGCACTAGCCCTGGTGAATGTCGAGGAGGATGTTGATGCTGCAATCCTGCTCGACGCAGCGCTAGAACACGCCGGTAGAGCTGCGCTTGACGAGCTCGTTGTTGATGATGTTGTAGGCGGACGCCCGACGCTGAACTTGCCGAGCTTCGGTCTCGTCCATGGGGAGAACCCCGTTCTCCAGAAATTCTGATATCGGCAGGGCCCAAGATGGGGTCGCGACGACGGTGAAGACGGCCACCAGAGTGGGTTCCGAGTCGGCAGTCCCTGGGCCGGGTTGAGCAGCCCCCGGGCTGGGGACGGCGACGGCCGGGTCCAGGGTGATGGTGGCCGGGTTGAGCTGAGCAGCCCCCTGGCTGGGTTCAGCAGCCCCCGGGCCGGGTTCGGCAGCCCTCGGGCCAGGTTCGGCAGCCCCGGGCTGGCTTGCGGTGCCGCCGGGTCTTCTGGAACATGGATGGACTCGGAGTCCGGCGATGGCTTGACGTACGGCTTGCGCTGGTGCTCGAGGGAGACGTCGGATGGGATGGCTTGACGTGACGAGGCGATCTTTGCGAGCGTGTCGGCTGCCTCGTTCTTTGCATGCGGGACGTGGAGGAACTCGCAGCCCTCGAAGGATCCAGACAACTTCTGGGCGAGGAAGCGGTAGCTTGCCATGTTGGAGTCGCGGGCGTCCCACTCGCCGGAGCACTGCTACACCATCAGGTCTGAGTCGCCGTAGCATAGGATGCGCCAGATGCCGAGTTCCTTGGCAAGCTGGAAGCCGTGCACAAGGGCTTCATATTCGGCGACGTTGTTGGAGGCGGCAAAGTGGAACTAGAGCGCGTAGCGGAGCTGGTCACCCTTTGGAGATGGCAGTACGATGTTGGCCCGTAAGCTGAGTCGCACCTTGGACCCGTCAAAGTTCATGCGCCAATGCATCGAGTCGGGAGGCGGCGGCAAGTACTTGGTCTCGGTCCAGTCGACGAGGAAATCGGACAGGACCTGAGACTTGATCGTGGTGCGGGGCTCGTAGAGGATGGTGTGGCTGGCTAGCTGGATCACCCATTTGGCGACCCGGCCAGAGGCGTCCCGGCACCCGATGATTTCTCCGATAGGCGTCGTGCTTACAATGGTTACGACGTGCTCTTGAAAGTACTTCTTCAGCTTCTTGGCGGTGAGGTACACGCCGTAACACATCTTCTGGTAGTGTGGGTAGTTCTGCTTGGAGGTGGAGAGCACCTCGCTCAGGTAGTAGACCGGGCGCTGGACGGCCTGGATCTTGCCCTTCTCTAGTCGCTCGACCACCAGCACCGTGCTGACCGCCCGCGAGGTCGCGGCTATGTAGAGCAACAGCGGCTCCCTGTCGGTCGGCCCGGCCAGGACTGGTGCGATGGAGAGCATGCACTTGAGGTCTTGGAAGGCTTCGTCCGCCTTGCCGTTCCACTCGAACGGGCTTGTCTTCTTCATCAGCTAGTACAGGGGTAGCGCCCTCTCGCCCAGCCGGCTTAGAAACCGGCTGACCAAGGCCAAGCATCCTGTGAACTTCTGGATATCGTGCAGCCGAGCTGGCTTGTGCATGCGCTCGATTGCCTTGATCTTCTCTAGGTTCGCCTCAATGCCGTGTTCCGATACGAGGAAGCCGAGCAGCTTTCCGGCCAGGACGCCGAAGATGCACTTTTCCGGGTTGAGCTTGACCTTGTATTCGCGGAGGTTGGCGAATGTTTCCTTCAAATCATTGAGGAGCGTGAGGTGCTGCTTGGTCTTCACCATGATATCGTCCACGTACAGGTGGATATTGCGGCCGAGTTGCGCTAGCAGGCATTTCTGCATGCAGCATTGGAAGGTGGCGCCGGCGTTCTTCAAGCCGAACGACATGGTGATGTAACAATACGCCCCAAAGGGCGTGATGAAGGACGTCTTCAGGGCATCTGCCGGGTCCATCTTGATCTGTTGGTAGCCGGAGTAAGAGTCCAGGAAGGACAGGAGCTCGCACCCGGTGGTCGAGTCGATGACTTGGTCGATCCGCGGGAGAGCGAACGGATCCTTGGGACAGGCCTTGTTGAGGCTGGTGTAGTCGATACACATGCGCGAGGCCTTGTTCTTCTTCGGGACGAGGACTAGATTGGCCAGCCACTCGGGGTGAAACACTTTCATTATGAAGCCGACCGCCAAAAGCTTGGCAACCTCTTCACCAATAGTTCTTCTCTTCTCTTCGGAAAACCGACGGAGGGGTTGATGGACAGGCTTGGCGTCGTTGCGCACATGGAGTTTGTGCTCGGCGTACTTCCTCGGGATACCCGGCATGTCCTTGGGGGTCCATGCGAAGATATCCCGATTCCTACGGAGGAAGTCGACGAGCTCGCCTTCCTATTTGCTGTCGAGGCGGGCGCCTGCGAGAACGTACTTGCTGCTGCTGGGGTCTTCCGGGTTGAGCTTCACCTTCTTGGTATCCTTGGAGGGCTTGAAGGCGGCCTCGTCGGCCGGGTCCAGGGTCGGGATCGACGCAGTGGAGGCCTTGCCGGCCAGGGCGACGATCCGGTCGAGCTGGCGCCCTCCTCGGCAATGACCAGTGACTCGGCCAACTTGGCGCCGTCTCAGGCGCACTCCAGAGACTTGCGGTAGTCGCCGATGACGGTGATGAGGCCCTTGGGACCCGACATCTTCATCTTCAGGTACGCGTAGTGGGGAACCACCATGAACTTGGCGAGCGCGGGTCAGCCTAGAAATGCATGATATGCGCTGGACAGGTCCACCACCTCGAACCAGACCGGTTCGCGTCGGAAGTGGCTACTGTCACCGAACAGGACATCGAGCCGGACCCGGCCAATGGGCGACTAGGAGAGGCCGGGTACGAGGGCGTGGAAGACTGTCCGGGTTGGCTCCAGGTCCTCGGCCTTGAAGTTGAGCTTGGGCATCTTGTCGCGGTAGAGGATGTTGATGCTTCTACCACCGTCGATGAGGACTCGGGAGAACTTGCATGTACGCCGCACAACGATGGTGTGGTTGAGGACGAGGGTGTATCCACCCGGACTCGGCATGACTGCCGGGTGATCCTCCCGGGTCCAGGTGATTGGGCGATCCGACCAGTGCATGAAATCCGGCTTGGCCGGGACGACGGTGTTCACCTCCTTCCGAAGGAGGCGCTCGCTGCGCTTGTCGTTGCTGAGGCTGGTGAAGACGACGTAGGCCGCGTTTTGGTCTGGGTAGGCATTGTTCCGCATCGCGCCGCCGGCAGGAGGCGGCGGTGGAGGCGGAGGCGGCTGTCCTGCGCCTGGAGCTGGAGCCGGTGCCGGAGGAGGCGGAACGTCTCCCCTCATGATGCACTTGGTGATGGCGCACTGCCGAAGCGTGTGCGTGAAGGGTCTTGTGCCGCTGTGGTGCTTGCATGGGGCGTCGAGCATCTCTTCGAAACTCATGGCGGGTTGCCACGCCATCTTGCCAGTCTGCCGGCGCTTCGCTGCCAGGTCCGCCGCGGGCTTGGCATCCGCGATGAGCCGGTTGTCGTGACGTTGCGCCTGCTGGTCGGCCTTGCACTTGTTGTTCTAGTGATGCTGCTGCTGGCTGCTTTCGTCGGCCGACTTCGGGGAGGAACCGGCTTCGCCTTGCCGGCTTCATCTAGTGCCACCATGAGCGGAGTCGGCGTTGGCGTACTTGTCCGCCGCCACCATGAGCGCGGACAAGCTGGCCGGCTCGGAGCGTAGGAGCTTCTGCTTGAGGAGGGTGCCGTCTCGGCACCCGCTGACGAAGTATTGGATATCCCGGACTTCATGGACGCTCTCGCAGCTGTTCCGGAGCTCGGTCCAGCGTGTGAGGTACTCACGGCCGGTCTCCATCGGCCCCTGCACGCACATGGCGAGCTGGCTGGAGCGACCGGGTCGCTTGTATGTCCCCGTGAAGTTGCAGACAAAGGCTTCCTCGAAGTGGACCCACGCGTTGATGCTGCCCATCGGCAGGCTGTTCAACCATGTGCGGGCCGACCCCTGGAGCATGAGTGGTGCGTAGCGCACGGCGAGACGACGATTGGCACCAGTGATGCCAATGGCCGTGGTGTAGTCGGTGAGCCAGTCTTCTGGCTTCACGGTCCTATTGTACTTCGGGGCGTCGCGGGGGAGCACGAACCCCTTGGGAAAGGGCTCCTCCCGGATGCGTGGGCCGAAGCACGCTGGCCCGATAGTGCCGCTCTCCTCCACCTCAAGGGAGCGAGCGAGCTGATCGAGGTGGTGGCGCGCGTCGGCATCATCGATGGCGCGCGGGATGACTCGACTGGGGGCCAGGCCCCGAGGGGCCGGGTCGGTTGGAGCCAGATGCCGGCCAGGCTGGCCGGGTCCGCGCTGGGTCTCCGGGGCGGGCTCGTTGCTCAAAGGATCGGCGGTGGTGGCGGCCGGGTTGCATCGGGTCCGGCCTTGGCCGGAGTGCGCCTCGTCGGGCGGCGAGGAAGCCGTGTGCAGAAGTTTGCCGGGTCCGCCAAGGCGGGCGGAGCCAGACCCTGCCGGCTTGGTGAGCTGGTTGAGGCGATCCTGCTGGGTGTTAGCGGTGTGGAGTAGCTCATGCATCCGCCCGATGCGTTCCTTGAGCTCCTCGCCCGCGAGTTGGTCGAGGCCGACCGTGGCTGCCTCTGCAGGGCGCATGTTCTTGACTGGGGTCTCGTAGACGGTCCGGACGGCGCCGAAGGCCCGGCCGATCGCTCCTTCCCGGGCGCGAGTGTCGGCGACCCGGCTTGGCTCGGCCGCGGCGGGCGTCAATCCGTGGGTGGCATCGTGCTCCATCTGAGCGGCCTCCAGGCGACGCCTGGTGGCAGCCAGCGTCTCAGACAGGTCCAGCATCTGCTGGCGCCTGTCCTCGAGCTGGGTTCGGGCTTCGACGACGTTGGTGGCGTCGACGTTGGTGCGATGGGGATGTGGAGGCTCTGCATCACGGCACGCAGCAGGTCGGACGGCTCGGTCCGTGCTGCGGCGGCCCCGGCTTCTACGACCCTCCTCACCTTGGTCGACGAGGAAGAGGCGCCATTGTCGGTGATGAAAACCTCCACATGGGCGTCCATCGCCCCGACATTGAATCCGCTGCTGAGGGAGAGCGGAGAGTCGGAGTAGCTGAGCACCTCGCTGGGGTACTCGCCGACCGCGAACGCATCGGAGATGCGTAGCACGGTGAAGGAGGCGGCGAGAGCGCCGATGACGTCGTCCGCCAGAGCGACGGACTCGTCGGAGTAGGAGAAGGGCCCCGTCTGAAGCATGCTCCCGGCCAGCTCCTCGAGCTGCCCCACGATGGCCGCCAACTGTCGTGGTGGGCGCACGGCAGATGCCAAGGGATGGCTAAAGAGAGGGGGAGGCTCGAGGGCGCTGGTGGGCTCCAGAGGCGAGGTTGATATGCGCGGGCGCGGGACGCCGGACATACCCAGGTTCGGGGCTCTTTGGAGAGATAACACCCCTAGTCCTGCCGATTTTAGTTGGATGATCGATAGTACAATGTCACTCCTGGAGCTGTATGGAGGAGGAAGGAAGCTGTCCAAGGCTTGGGCTGCTCCGTCTCCCCAGTGTCGCTGTTGGGTGGCTAGTCCTATGCTTGCCTGTGTTTCTCTTACATATGTCTCATATCTCTCTTGTATCGCATGCTTCTGTAGGCATGGGCTCCTGGGGGTTTTATAGATCAACCCACCCAGGGTTACAATGGTAATATGCCGAGTCGGTGGGTCCGTATTGTCAGTGTCTCGGGTACCGGGCTGGGTCCCGCTTGTGGGCTTGTGGTTCGCCGGGTTCCCCTAGGTGCGGGCCCCGCGTGCCTAGGGGGACTGTGCGCCGTCTTGTCGATCATCAGGGCATGGCCGAGTCGAGTCGTGTACAGTGCTCTCCGTCAGGCTGCCGCTTGCTGTCGTCAACGGTGAGGGCGGGAGCACTGTTGCCACGCCAGCCCTGGTCAGCGGGTAGGTAAGGGGTACTGTTGCCATGCTCCGGCTGACCATAGGCATGGGCGGGAACACTGTTGTCTTGGTCATCGGTGGTTGAGGTCTCGTCCCATCGTACGTTCTAGATGGGACGGGAGCTGACCCGTGGCTGGGTTGCCGTGGACGCCACGGGTGGGTTGGCTTGCTGGGGAAGCCATGGCTGCGCCGGGTTGAGTTGCCTTGCGCCAGCTACTGCGACCGGGTCGACGTACCTTGCCGAGTCGAGGGGCTTGGCCGGGTTGCGGGCCTTGCCGGGTCGAGCGACCCGGCCAGGCGCGTGTCGGTTGGTCGGGCGATGCGGGCCCTGCTGTTTTTGAAAAGGATCCGGGTTCCGTTGCCTGCCCGGGGTTCACCCCCCCGACACTCATGATTATCTTGATATCATGTTCATGCATTTTATCATGGCTCAGCATATTTGCATTCAAGTTAACCGGATTAAATTGAACTTGCATAACTGTTGCCTGAGTCATGGTGCTGCTGAAACGATGCTGACTAGTGCAACCACGCTTACCGGTATGGGACGGTCCTAACTGGGTCTATTGTCTTGCCTCTAGCTGGTGCCTCCAACGAGGGAAGGTTATGGGTGCGCGCTACCCTGATCAGGTAGGCGGACATAAGCCTTGTGTGCCCGTTGTTGAGTTAAGTTTTTGGGTCCCAGAGTGGATCGTTGCCACGACGGTGAATTGAGGTGTCTTGAGGTAGACACGGGGCCACCCATGACTTAGCCCAGAGGGGAGTGAGTCGGAGTGGCCGGGAGAGTGTCATGGCAGTAGATCGGTTTTGTCGGAACGCCATTGGTCCACCCGAATGGGAGTGCGAGGCCATGGGTTCCGTAGTGTGGGTACAGTGTACTAACCTCTGCAAAGTGTATATTAAATCTATCGATAGTCACGCCCGTGGATAAGGGCCCAGGTCGAAAGTAGGGTACACCATGAGTCAACAGTAATAAAAATAACTTGATTAATGACAACCCGTGGTTGTGATCGCCGTAAGGAACACGGGCCAAGTGTTGGTCGGGTTGTGATCTCCGAAAGGATCACGGTGGTCTCGAGGATACCGAGTTGTTGCATATTCGTGATGTTATGCGAGAGTCGTGGGTAAAGATCAAGCTCCTTGTGGTCAATTAATGATTACTATGGTATTGTTTATACCAAGCTTGATTTGATTCCTGAGATGATCGTGCGATGTCCGAGGTTGGTAAGTGATGCATGTGTTGGTTACGAGGTAGCCCGAGCAGGATAAGTGGTGCATATAGTGTCATCATGTTGCATGCTAGTGGATTAAAATGCTTATGTTGTTCTAGTTGTATCATGTATATGTTGGTCATGCCATGTTATTTTGATTATCTCATGGTAATTCCTGTTTAACCTGTAATTGCCATGTTGTTGTCTGTCTTGAATGCTTCTGGTTATTGTGAGCTTGCAAGTACATTCAATGTACTGACCTGGCATGTCATGCCAGTTTGCAGGTCATGCCGGATTTGATTGCTTGCTTGTCGTGGTTTCCGTTCGTGCGAGCTAGGATAATCGTTCCAGCCAGAGTCCCCGCGGAGTGGAGTTCACCACCATCGTCGTTGTTCCGCTGCTAGAGTTCTTCCGCTGCATCATATTGTTCTGCTGCTTGCATAGAGCAACAGTGGCAGACGTAGTGTCGCCGTGCCGATGTAACCTTTGCACCCAAATAGATCGTAATAAAGAGCTGGTTTGTTCTATGGTAAGCAGTGCCGTATTCTAGAAGCCTTCATCTCGATCTTTGGGCTGGAATACGGGGCGTTCCGGTTTTCTCTGAGCCGGGGTGCCACAGATACCTTTTCACTCGGATGGCCAAATTTTCACTCAGAAGACAATCTTTCACTCGGATGACTATATTTTCACTCGGAAGACAATCTTTCACTTGGATGACTATATTTTCACTCGGAAGGCAATATCTTACTCGATCGGCAAGTTTTCATTCCGACGGTAATCTTTTCACTCGGAATATTTTCACTTGGAGGACAATTTCACTTGGATGACTATATTTTCACTCGGGTGATAATAAGTTCACTTGGACGGCAAACTTCCACTCGATCGGTAAATTTTCAATCGGATGGTAAGCTTTTCACTCGGATTTCTCGACTGAAAACATAGCCTGGTCTTGATTTGCCTCTCCAGGTCTCATACGACCTTGGACTGAGACGAATTATATATGAAAATCGATCGGCTCGATGAGACGAAACTTTCTCGTATTGAAGGTTTTTCGATTCAATGCATTCTTGAGGGCCGAATTGCTTGGGCGACCCATCAGATAGGGTGTCTGGTACCCTACGCCATATTTCCATTTAGGCTCGATCTGCAGTGTATTGTCTCTAACTTTTGCATATGAACTCAGATTGAGATGATTTATATATGAAAATTGATCGACTCGGCGAGAAGAAGACAACCCATGTTGAGTGCTTCTTCATCCATGTCTTCTTGAAGGTGTAATCGGCCAAAGACCACTCGGAACACTAAATTCTGCCACTCGGAGTACAAGTTTGGCCCCTAAGATGAGGTCGGATGACAATAACCTGAACATCAAAGTTGTTCCACTCGGCGACGTGAAACTTTTCATGCTGAAAACCCTTTCACTCGAGGATATCTTACTTTGCTTTTATGTCGTGCCAAAATCTAATGTCAACACTCTGAGGAAGGGGTGAATCGGAAATCCCACGCCTCTCAGCAGGAAGGAAACAAAGCATACCCGCTCCCCTTTAGTAGGATTGGGGAATTTCTCCGTCAGGGCTTCGCCATTTATAGAAGTTAATCCTGCCCGAACGGGCACTAGATCCAGGGAAGGAAGATATCCCTGCGTCTGAAGCATGGTCAACTAGGCATGGGATACCGAGCAGCTCTCCCAATCACCTTTTTGAGGGTCGTGGGGGCGTGAGGTAGAACTAGGAGCGCCAGCCAATGTTTGAATGGTTTCCTATGGCGAGCTCTAAGGATTTTTTGTCTAGTGAGGAATGGCATCTGAGATTCAATCTCTTTAAATAGACGCCTTCCCTAGTTGGACAAGGGGTTGCCTGTAAAAACGCTCAGACCCTTAATATTCACTCGACGCGTGGAGGCCAAGGCGACAACGGCACATAAGGTGAAGGATATGGTATTTAATGTAAAAGTCGAACTATACGAAGTATAATGGGGAACCCGCCTTGCAAAGCTGAAGACATGAAGACGGATACAACATCGTCATTGAAGGCAAGTTCGGGGGCTACTGAGGGAGTCCTGGATTATGAGGTCCTCGGGGAGCCGGCCAATGTGGCATGGGCCGGACTGATGGGCCGTGAAGATACAAGACAGAAGGCCTTCTCCCGTGTCCGGATGAGACTCTCCTTTGCATGGACGGCAAGCTTGGCGTCCGGATATGTGGTTTCCTTCCTCTGTAAACCGACTTTGTATAACCCTAGTCCCCTCCGATGCCTATATAAACCAGAGGGGTTGGACCGTAGAGACAATCATAATCATACATGCTAGACATCTAGGGTTTAGCCATTACGATCTCGAGGTAGATCAAATCTTGTAACCCCTATACTCATCAAAGTCAAACAAGCAGGAAGTAGGGTATTACCTCCATAAAGATGGTCCGAACCTGTGTAAACATCGTGTCCCCTGTCTCCAGTTATCTTCTATCCTTAGACGCACAGTTCGGGACCCCCTACCCGAGATCTGCCGGTTTTGACACCGACACCCTTCCCTTTTTGAAATGCTTTTCCCCTAGATCAAGCTAGCTCATTTTCCTCTCTTGCATCGGCACTGTACATTCATAACATAAAACGAGAACAGCGGTAGCCATCTGGTACTGCCAAGAAACCTCTACACTGTCCTTATCGCCTCCTTAACAATGTCTCCCCATAACAAAAGTAGCATGATATTCTTTAGCTTAGGCAAAGATTGATTATTGGAAGCATTAATCATGTCATGTTGCTTTCGAACACTATTAGATCTATTCGTGATTCTTGCATGCGACAGAAGTAAGAACATAACCCCAGGTTTTCTCACATGCCCAACTTTCTCTTTCAGTATTAGTTGCTGGCTGTTAGGTATATAACTGGCCGCCTGATCGGCTGCTGGTAAGAGCATCTACAACCGGGCGTCTCAAACCCCTTTTATACACCTGAGCGGATGGCTGATCACTGACTGGTTGAAAAAACCCGACCCAGACGGGCTCCTTATACCCTGTCCTAAACGCCTGGGCTAACCGGCACCCCTCATATCCAACCCAAATCTGAGCGGATATGGGCAGGCCCTGGCGCGCCCAGGCGCATCCGTCACGTGGTATCCGGCCCATGTTTGGCCATCCCGACGCCACATATATTTGTCCCATGCACTACACGGAGCAAACCCTAGCCACTCCACTCCAGTCCACTCCCTTCCGCCCCATGCTCCCTTCCGGAGATCTCCAGCCCTTTCCGGCATGTCAGACAGTGGATCTAACTTCGACCACTCCGGATCCGTCAACTAGGGTATCGTCCCATGTGAAATGGAGGAGGCTATGGTTGTGCATTGTCATTCACCACTCTCGGGAGGAGTGCGCCTGCAGGGCTAAGCCCAAGGGGCAAACTGGTGGCACATGCTATAGGGTCCAAAACTATTTTCAGTACTAATTATCAGAAATTTGGCCCAAGGCATCAGGGTGGCCCATCAAGGGGCCACATGGCCGATGGAAGAAGCTCGCACGGCCGCACCAGGCTCTTGGCTTCGCTTCTAGCAGCCCACTGCCCACGTCACGTATACACTCGATCTCGGAACCTCATATTTGGTGATGTACGCGCCAGGGAATAAGGGAGCACCCCCCTCCCCCGGCGTGCCCACCTGGGTCAACCAATGTGCGGGGCGGGAACCCAGAAGCACCTTGGTTTTTTCTGACTTTTTCTATTTTTTCCTTTTTAAAAATAATTTGGTATTTGAAAAAAGTTGCAAATTGTGAAATGTTCGTGAATTCAAAAATTGTTCATGATTTGAAAACATGTTCAGGAAATGATAAATGCTCATGGATTCAAAAAATGTTCACCGAATTAAAAAACAGTTATTGAATTCAAAAAATGTTCGTAATTGCAAAAGAATAAACATTTTTAATTTGAATGTATATTTTGATGAACAATTTTGTATCAACATTTTCTAATAATGATGAACATTATTTGAACTTGATGCACAAATTTTGTATTCAAGAACATTGTTTTTGAAAAATGGGTGAACAATATTGGAATTCAATGATTTTTTTTGAATTTTATGAACATTTTTCAAAAGTAGATTAACAAATTTGGAGGTTGATGAATTTTTTTAGTTCGACGAACTAATTTGGAATTTTTATGAATAGTTTTAAAATCCGATGAACAAAAAAAATGCGTGTGTATTTGAAAAGAAAATTCGCAAAAAGGTGAAAAGTACTCAATTTCACAAAAATGCTTATCAATTTGAAAAATGTTTAGAAATTTATAAAATGTTCAATGATTTCAATAAATGTTCCTAATTTCAACAGTTGTTCATGATTTAAATTTTTTTCACAGATTTGAAAGAGTTTTGCAAATTAAATATGAAAAATAAAAATAAAACGTAATATAAACTAAAAATGCAATATGAAAAAAGAAGAAGAAAGAAAAATAAAAAGGAAAAAAAGAAGGTAAAGGAAAAACCGAAAGGAAAGAAAATTCGTTCAGGGAAGGTTCTAGAACTTTCCCAAAACCAAGGGGAAGAAATATGTTAATGGGTCGGCCCAAAGGAGGATCAAACGCTGGAGGGGCTATGCGCTACATCGCTAGGGCGTGCCCTACGCGCCAAATAGGAACCCCCCCTCGATCTTGTTGATCCATGCACACACATGAATGATTAGGGAGATGAATCGATCCATCTCCCGTTTCTCTTTGAAAAAAACTCGTAAACAACATGTGGACTTCGCACATTATGTGCAACAAGGACGTGCGTTGGAGGTTATCAATGCTTCCGCCGCCACCGCTGCCTAGGTCGAACTAGGATGCTTGTGCGTACACATCAAACTGGTGGATCTATGGGGCATACCTATATCGTCATAACTTGATGATTTGTCGGGGAGGATTCTCTACACACTTGTTGTCCCCTAGCAAGAATAGCTAGGGTTTCCTGTCCTCCAGCGGCTTCTGTCGCCGAGAGTTTTTTCCTTCACAGTTCCTCGTTGCACCTACGTACTGTTGGCGACAATGGAAGTTCTTTCTTGGAATTGTTCACGACATGCTCTCAACGACGGTAGTACGTGAGCTATTGGATCTTCAAAGGCGTGTGAGAGCAGACGTGATCTTTTTGTCTGAATCTCATCTGAAAGAAGTTAAGGTAGTTGAGTTGAGGATTAAGTTTGGGTTCGATTCCCTTCATGTTATTGAAAGAGGTGGCCACTCTGGTGGCCTCGTTTTGTTTTATAATAATAAGAAGGAAGTGGTTCTGAACTATATGACACCAAATTTATCGACTATTAGAAGGACGGGGGTGATGAGAATATATTTGTGGAATTGTTTCAATAATATTTGAAATAGTTCCAAGAGGATCCGGAAGTGTTTCAGGGTCACCAAAACGGTTTCGGTGAATATCGGGTAATACCGGGTATTACTGACACACACACACACACACACACACACACACACACACACACACATATATATATATAATATGGTCTAAAATATTTAGAACTATTTTATATTTAATTGAATATCAACGGGCCTAAAAAGGCCAAGTGATGGAAGGCAACTTGGGGCAAAAGGGCCCAAGTGGGAAAGTGCCTCCTGTGGCCAAATTGGGGAAGGGGAGGAGTCAGACTCCTCCTCCCCTAGGCCGGCGCACCAAGGGGGACTCCTCCCCCCTTGGTAGCAGCCCTCCCTCTCCCTCGAACTTATATATACTAGGGATTTTGCTCTTTTGTATACAAGTTTTGGAGCCTCCTCTAGTTCTTCTAGTTCTTGCTCTAGTTTATCCTACTTGACTAATTAGAGCTTGAGTAATCCTCTTGTCCTCATAATTAGAAGCCCTATGTGGTTTTAATCTCCTCCCTCTAGGTTGGCGATGATTAGCTATAGACGGCGAAGCGCTGCTGAATCGTGAAGGTTGCACGCTTGCAATCAAGTAGAGAGGCCATGCTTTCGGTCTTTAGTCCGAGGGACTGTTTGTGGGCGGTACAAGGGATCGTTCGTTCATGGTTCGAGAAAATCCAAGTATGATCTACACCGACACGTTCTTCAACTCGGTGATGGTAACGCTCGTGATCCCAACCCGTTATGCATCATATTGATCTTGGGTGATTGTAGGCGCGATTTTTTTTGTTTCCCACTTTGTTTCCCAACAAGTGGAGGAACCAGACCTAGAGGTATGGAACAAGGTGATTCCTAAAGTGTCAAATGCAATGAACGATAGTTTGATAAAGCCTTATTCTGTCGACGAAATGATGAAGCTCCTGGTTTGGTTCTGATGTGCTTCATGCAATTTTCTTTAAGAAGTGTTGGCATTTTTTGGGCAATTCTTTGACTTCACAAGTTTTATATGCAATAAATAGTAAGGTGATTCCGGAAGGGTGGAATGACACGGTGATTGTTACGATACCGAAAGTTGAAAACCCAAAGCTAACTATGTAATATAGACCAATCATTTATGCAATATCCTTAGGTAGTCTCCATAGTGATTGCCATACGTTTGAAATTTTTCCTAGAAGATATTATTTCTCCAGCCCTAAGTGTCTTTCTACCTAGAAGGCTATTCACTGATAATATCTTACCAGCTTACGAGAGTATGCATGCAATTAGAAATAAGAAGAAGGGCAAGTGGAGTTACCGTGCAGTTAATTTGGACATGTATAAAGCATATGATCATGTTGAATGGTGATTTCTACATGGTATGCGGACTCATTTGGCTTTCTATGTTGAGTTTGTGTATTTGTTGATGGCATGTCTTCAATAAATCACATATAATGTGATATTTGATAATCAAGAGACAAATTATTTCATTCCTGAAAAGGGGACTCCAGCAGGGAGAACCTCTCTCCCCTTATTTGTTCTTGATTTGCGTAGAAGGTCCGTCTAGTCTTCTGGCTCATAGAGAGGAGTTTCGTGGCATTGAAGGTGTCGGGGTTTGCATAACTGCACCATCAGTTTCTCACTTGTTATTTTGCTGATGATGCCCGATCCTTATGAAAGCTAATATGACTAATGCAACCTCATTGAGGCAAGTTCTAGATCAATATTGTGCAAGTTCTGGCCTATTGGTGAGTGAAGCAAACTGCAATATCTATTTTTTGTCCTAATGTTAATGTTGACCCGAAGGCAGATATTTTTAGGGCGATAAATATTATGTGTGAAGCTTCGTCAGATAAATACCTTGGTTTATCGTCTGTGGTATGGGTTGACAAAGTGACAACTTTGTTCATCTGTTGGAGAGAATAATAAACAGATTGAAAAGCTGGAAAAAAATCTTGCCGATGGGAGGGAAGGAAATATTATTAAAGGCGGCGATTCAATCTATCCTTGTGTTTGCCATGTCGGTTTTTTAATATCCCAAAGAAACTATGCATGCAAACGACAGATGCAATGGCTGAGTTTTCGCGTTGAGACACGGAGGAAAAGAAACGTATGCACTGGATGACCTGGCGGATAATGTGTGTCCCTAAGAAAGATAGAGGTATGTGCTTTCGTGACCTGCACTATTTTAATTGGGATATGTTGGCGAAGCAATCCCTAAGACTCGTGTAACCTCTTGATTCTCTGTGGGCTCAAGTGCTTCAAGCAAAATACTACCCAAACTACAACTTGCTTAAGGCGGGATTGAAAAAGGATCGTCTTTTACTTGGCAAAGCATTGTTGCTGGTTTTAACATCTTCTGAAGAGGTCATATCTAGAGAGTGGGTACAGGTGAGATGATCAACATTTGGGAGGATTTTTGGATCCCAGGAAGCCAATCTCTCATGGTCCAAACACCTAAAGGCCATATATTTTGCCAAACAATTGATGAGCTTATAGACCCATTGAGAACTAGATGAGGTGTTAATTCGAGATATCTTTTATCAGATTGATGTAGAAAGGATTCTTTGGATCCCTCAAAGTGAGCAACTTGATGATGATTTTGTGGCATGGAATTACACCAAATCATATACCTTTTCTACACTCGGCATACAATATTGAATGGGAACATTCCCATCGACATAGATGCGCAAGATCTGATGGTAAGGGGACGTCCGCACGTAGTCCAGTTTGGGATATCTTATGGAAGCTACGGGTGCCTAGTAAAGTCAAAAATTTCGCATGGAAAGCTCTATATAGAATAATACCGGGCCTATCTATCTTAGCAAATAGACATATTCCAGCTTCAGCACAATTCCTAGTTTGTTCTAGGGGTCAAGAGGACATCAAGCATTTGATATTCACATGTGCACGTGTGAAGCAAGTAAAAATCATGTTGGGCTTGATGCAGGTAATTGATGAAGCAGCTTGCGTTGATAGATCGAGTTCTATAGTGCTATTGGAACTTCTGCGTCAGCCAAACAACAAGTCACCTGTTCTTTTCTTCTTGGTCATGTCGGATTTAAATAATTAATCATTGTGCAAGCCGGGTACATTTGGTGGCAGAGAGTTGGTGGAAGGAGAAGTTGCAGCTTTTGCCGCCACGAACAGCTTTTGCAATTCAAGCTCTGGCAAGCAATTGTGGGGGAGCTCACTTGAGTGCAAAGTTAAATGAAATAACATGGTGTAAACTTCCAAAGAACACATACAAGCTTAATTATGGGCGATAGCTCGGGTGGTGCTGGAGCACGCATGATTGGTGCAACTATGGTACGCCACTGCAATCCGGAAATGAATTATGTGGCGCACAAAAGCGATGCTATTCTGACGTATGAGTTACGTAAATCGTACGTACTCCTCTTCCCATAATGTTAGGCGCATTAGTTTTTGCATGAAAATTAGCACAAGCTTACTTGCGTGATCCAATCTCAAATGAAGAGGATATTGTGAGGTAACCGCACGATAGACCTAACCAACAATTTATTTTCCATTCCAGAAAATTAGGGATTGTTAGTGATGGCCGTAACTGAATGAGAGCTAAAGGCAGGTGTGTCTTAAATTATGGGATTGCATGAAAATCTTATATGGCTAAGATTTTGGGAAGGAGAGAGTACTTAGTTGACTTGGTTAACGGTTGTTAGCATTTTTTTCTCAAGGTAGTTATTCCTTCCCTCACAGTATGTAAGACTAGGGTAAAACTCTTACGCACGAGTAGGATTTCTGGGCACACAATTTGACTAGACATGCTATTAATTCGAATTCTTCCATTTTTTGTGATGATATTCCTCCTAGCTTTTTTTTATGTATCTATATTAGAGTTAACATAAAATGCGCCATAAAGACTTTCCCTTAAAAAAAACTCACATGCCACAGCCCCATATGTGATTCGAGATCGACCTGGAAAAAGGAAACCTGCAAATGGCAATGCCTATGTTAGGACTTCTATTTTGCGGTTTTTGTGAATTTTTTCTTATCCATATACCTCTGACAAGACAAGCATACAAAAGTGCAAGGACAGCATTTCCAGTATCCTTAACCTCATCAAGGACGTTGGATATGCTTTCCTTACGTGTTTCTCTTGCTTCTCTCCATAATACTTGGATTTTCTTTTTATAAGCGGCATACTTGCTTCTCTTGAGCAATATTTTTTGCTAATGATTGTAAACGACGTCTGACGTGCTCATCTCGTACTCCTGGGGTTCTGTTTGCCTATACAGTATTATTTTGGCATCTTCAACCTTCGAACGCGTGCCTGTTATCTGTTTCGAGGTTGGTTGGAACCAGACGGGACAGAGAAGCGCCCCTGTTGGCACACATGCAGGACTGCCATCTCACGTGTACACGGAACGCATGGATCAATCTGACCTAACATGCTTGTCCTCCTTCCAACTAAATTATGGGCAACGTAGACGTGAGCGCAACCAGATTTCTGCCAGCGCCGAGCTCCTCTAACGTGTAGCAACGGGTTGGCCTTGAACATCATCCACCAGTAGTCACCGCACTGTTGGCGTCCGGGTCTCCGGCCGGGGGGCTCGCACATGCCGTCGCCGGGAGGGACCGGGACTGTGTCCGTCCGTGTGGGGGTGCTGAGGGCTTGAATTGATTGCTGCATGTAACTACTAGCATATAATGATCTCCATGTACCTGTACCCCCTTCCCGGCAAATCAAGAAAAGCAAAGGCATCATGGCTACTGCTATGCTATGGAGATCATGGTTTCTTTTTCTCAGGTTGACAGCAGTGCCAATAACTGTAGGTACACGTCTCCTCTCCTAGGACGGGATGCACGCACAACCGCAAACCTGTTAGGGATTGCTCCCAATTTTCATTTCTGGAAACTGATAATTCAAACTGTTGGAAACGAGAGTTTGGCAATGCTACAAGATGTATTGATCGGTGTATAGCACACGTATATATGGAGTATATAGTGGGCCTCAACCTTAACTATACAAGGATTAGGAGGTGGGCCGAGTTACACAATATAGATGCACAAACCATATGTCAACCCCGCCCCCCCCCCCCCCTCGCCGACAGTCGAAGCGTCGCCGAAGACGCAAAGACTGGACCTGAACTCCTCGAAGATACAAGTAGGCAGTCCTTTCGTCATGACATCGGCGAACTGTTGCGCCGTCGGGACTTGGAGGACCCGGATGCGCCCCAGAGCCACCTGCTCACGAACAAAGTATATGTCAAGCTCAATGTGCTTCGTTCGACGATGATGGACTAGGTTGGCGGAGAGGTACACGGCAGAAATGTTGTTGCAGTAGACGAGCGTGGCCTTGTGAACATCACAAAGCAACTCCTGTAGCATCTGACGAAGCCAAGAGCATTCAGCAACGTCATTAGCCACTGCCCGATACTCTGCCTCGGCACTCGAGTGGGAGACTATGGGATGTCTCTTGGATGACCAAGAGATGCGGGATGGCCCAAGGTAGACACAGTACCCCGAGGTTGAGCACCGTGTGTCCGAGCAGCCAGGCCAGTCCGCATCGGAGTAGGCAACGATGTCGGTGGAGGCGGAGACCGTCAGCGTAAGTCCCATGGACTGGTTGCCGCGTATGTAACGAAGGATACACTTCACCAGGGTCTAGTGGGAGCCGCGCGGAGCATGCATGTGAAGGCGTTGGAGACGTCCAACTACTATGCTATGGAGATCATTGTTCCTTTTTCTCATGTCGATAGCAGAGCTAATAACTATAGGTACTGATAGACCCACTAGATCGTATGGGTCAGTGATTTCCGATAGTGGGGTGTAGAGTATTACCTTCTCCTGCACTTGAGGTTCTCCCGCCAGTGCCGGCCATGGTGAAGCAGTTGCCGGTGATGGCAGAGAGATGGCTGCGGCGGTGTGCTTCCCGTGAGCACCGCGCTAACCCTAGATCGGCAGGGAGTATCAGTGGGGTTTGTGGCAGCGATTAACCTCGCAAGTCATGCCCCGGTCCCCACCTCTGTTTATATAGCACGGGTCACAGGGGCCCAACAACCTTAGTTTGGTTGGACGCCCCCGATCAGGGCGCGATGCAAGGGCCCGTTCGACCCGCTGGGCTTGAACGGGAGAGAGATCAACCTAATATTCTCCCCCTTGATCTTAATTTTACTTTTAACCTTATACTTTCTAGTTTATTTGTTTCATCACATATTGATACATAGAGCATGTTTCATCGTCACAGCTTAATTGTCGATAGAATCATACAGCTACAACATATGTTTTGTTCAGAAACAAATTCTGTTCCTTTTGGGCCTATCCAGGAATCATAAGACTTTCCCTTAAACCCATGCCGGCTAAGTGTTCCTTGAATTTTATCTTTTGTGGTAAGCCTTTCGTTAGCGGATTAGTAAGCATATCCTTTGTCCTTATATGCTTGAGACTTATAGTTTGATCTTGGATTTTATCTTTCACAACATAATACCTTATCTCTATTGTTTTGGCAGCATTACTCGACTTGTTGTTGTGAGCGTAAAATACTGCGGGCTGGTTGTCGCAGTACATCTTTAGTGGTTTGTGAATACAATCTACCACTTTCAAGTCGGGTATAAATTTCTTTAGCCATATCGCCTGCCCCGTGGCCTCGAAGCATGCTATAAATTCTGCATACATCGTGGATGATGCAACTATCGATTGTTTGGAGCTTTTCCACGAAATAGCTCCCCAAGCAAGGGTGAATACGTAGCCTGACATGGATTTTCTATCATCTCTGTCCCTCGCAAAATCTGCATCTGCCCTTTTATCTCTAGGGAATCACTTCTCTTGTATATTAGCATGTAGTCCTTCGTGCCTTGCGCATAACGCTATGCTTTCTTTACCATCTTCCAGTGCTCTATGCATGGATTCTCTTGATATCTACCGAGTACCCCTGGTGATAAAAGCTAAGTCAGGGCGAGTGCACACTTGTGCATACTGTAAGATGCCAAC
This sequence comes from Triticum aestivum, assembly GCF_018294505.1. Lineage (NCBI taxonomy): Eukaryota > Viridiplantae > Streptophyta > Magnoliopsida > Poales > Poaceae > Triticum > Triticum aestivum. The sequence continues at coordinate 725,987,808 of NC_057801.1, forward strand.
AGCTGAAGCATATGGTACTGCTTTCATTTGATCGATCGTGTACTGGTTCTTGAGATATTGGAATTTCCCAAAACTATCACCCTTGACTATAGGAGCAGGTGTGGCTTTACTCGCATGCATATTATACTTTTTAAGAACCTTTTCTAAATATGTCTTTTGAGATAGTCCTAAGACTCCATTGTTCCTATCTCGGTGAATTTCTATGCCCAAAACATATGATGCTTCACCAGGATCTGTTGTGTCAAAATTTGAGGATAAAAACTTCTTTGTTTCTTGTAGTAGACTAACATCACTGCTAGCAAGCAGGATATCATCCACATACAAGATTAGGAAAATATATTTCCCATTTTTTAACTTTGCATAAATGCAGTTATCCTTAATATTTTCTTTAAATCCAAAACTTTTAATCGTTTGATTAAACTTTAAATACCACTGTCTAGAAGATTGCTTTAATCCATAAATGGATTTCTTCAGGCGGCATCCCATATTTTCCTTGCCTTACATGATAAAACCATTGGGTTGTTTCATGTAGACATTTTCTTTTAAATCCCCGTTGAGAAATGTCGTCTTTACATCCATTTGATGTAACTCTAAATCAAAATGAGCAACTAATGCCATTATGATTCTGAAGGAATCCTTACATGAGACTGGAGAAAATGTCTCATTTTAATCTATCCCTTCTCTCTGTGTAAATCCTTTTGCCACAAGTCTTGCTTTATACTTTTCTATATTCCCTTTAGAGTCATACTTAGTTTTGTAGACCCATTTACAGCCTACTGTTTTGGCTCCTTTAGGAATTTCCTCTAAGTCACAAACATCTTTGGAACTCATCAATTTCATCTCGTCTTCCATTGCCTTCATCCACTTAAATGAATGAGGGCTTCTCATGGCTTCTTCATATGAGATGGGATATTTTTTCATATGAACCATTTCTGTGCTATAAACTTTAAAGTCAGTAGAAATAGCTGACTTTCTTGGTCTTGTAGACCTTCTAAGAGCCTCAGTTTCTGGCACATCCTGCGCCTCAAATTCTGGCACTTCTTCTAAAATTTGCTGCTGCACCTCCCTTTCATGCTCAACAACGGGTTCAGTCGGCTCCTGACGGGCAGGTTTCGGGTCTACCCCCATAGTTGTCATGGGTGGAGTTGCAACTGGTAGTGAGAAAAATGGCTCATGAATCATCGGATTAGGTGCATGCACCCTCTTCTCCTCAAGATCAATTTTCTGAGCTACCAATCTTCCCCTCATCATTTCATCCTCTAAGAAGACTGCATGTCTTGTTTCTACAAACTTTGTATATCTGTCTGGGCAGTAGAAACGAAAACCCTTTGACCTGTCGGGATAGTCAATGAAGTGGCAACTCACTATTTTGGGATCTAACTTTGTAATGTTTGGATTAAACATTTTGGCCTCAGCAGGGCACCCCCACACCCTGAAGTGTTGTAGGGAGGGCACTCTTCCTATCCACAGCACATACGGTGTTTTGGGCACCGACTTGCTTGGTACTCTGTTGAGAATGTGAATGGCGGTTTTAAGCGCCTCCATCCATAATCCCAACGGCAAGGTGGAGTAACTCATCATGCTGTGCACCATATCCATAAGTGTACGGTTGCACCTTTCAGCTACTCCATTTTGCTGAGGCTCAGCCGACATTGAATACTAGGCTACTATGCCAGTCTACTGCAAGAACTTTACAAAAGGTCCAGGGACTTGGCCATATGGAGTGTGCCGACCGTAGTACTCTCCCCCACGGTCGGATCTTACTATCTTTATTCTTTTATCATGCTGATTTTCTACTTCAGCTTTGAATATTTTAAATTTATCCAACGCTTCAGCTCTTTCCTTGATTGGATAAATATATCCATAGCGAGAGTAGTCATCTGTGAATGTTATGAATGAATCATATCCATCCACACTTTTCAACGGAAATGGTCCACAAATATCAGTGTGAATGATTTCTAGTAGTCATCTGTGAATGTTATGATTGCACCCTTTTTGATTTGTTTTATATACTTTCATTTAATGCAATCTATGCATTGTTCTAAGTCTGAGAATTCTAACAGAGGAACAATTTCAGTTTTGACTAATCTTTCTATTCTCCCCTCGGAAATATGGCCCAAGTGACAGTGCCAAAATTTCGATGAGTCGAATATTCTCTTTCTTTTCTTTTTTTCTTTATTCAACGCGGAAACATGTTCTTTCACATTGCATACAAAATAAACTTTTTCACAAAGTGATAACAAATAAAGCTCATCGTGTAGTAAAGCATCACCCACATAAGCATTATTTAACCATATGGCACACTTGCCATGTCCAAAAAAATTCATAATTATCTTTGTCCAAACAAGAAACACTAATTAAGTTTCTATGACATGATGGAACAAATAAAACATCTCTAAATAGAAGATTGAATCAATTAGCTAACTCCAAGGAGATGCCACCGACAACTTCAACTTCTGCTTCAACTCCGTTTGCTACTTCAATGCGTCTTTCACTTCTTTGCGTAGTCCGCGTCGAATGGAATCTCTGTAAAGAATTTGCAACATGAACAGCTGCTCCTGAGCCAATCCACCAAGTGGATTTTCTAAACTATGTATACAAGGATTCATTTACAAAGGAAACTATATTGTTACCTCTTTTTGCCATGATTGACTTCAGCCAATCAGGGCAGTCTTTCTTGTAATGCCTGGTCTTCTTATAGTGGAGACAAGCGTCTTTGTCCACTGGAAAAGGTTGTTGCTGACGCTGATGCTAATAGGGAGCTTTTCCTTGAGGCTTTGAAGGAGAACCTTTGTAATTCTTTTTCTCGTTGTCCTTCACATAGTTGAGTGAACCACCATGTGAGGCTTTGAATCTGTCCTCTTCTTGGACACACATTGCTATTTTATTTTCAATGTCCCATGATCCATGTGACATATTGTAGTTTACAAGAAAGGTTTCAAACTCCTTTGGCAGTGAAGCCATGACCAGGTGGAGCAGGAACTTTGGTTTGATCTCCACATCCTCATCCATGGGCTTGAGCTTTGCTGTCATGTTACTCATCCTGAGGATGTGCTCTCTTGTTTCATGACTACCTCCAGTGTAGTTCTCTGTCACCAGTTGCTTCAGCACCTGGGTCGCATAAAACTTTGAAGAGCCACAACTGGCTCTTTATCTTTGTAAGGAACTCCCCTGCGGAAGTGCACTCTGCAATTGAGCCCACTATGGTGGTTCAATTGTATTCTTTATAAATGCCATGCATTTTTTGTTTGCATTGACCCACTTTTGGTTTTTAATGGAATATCTCATCTCCACTGGAGCATGATATTTTTTCTTCTTCTCCCACGCATCATCATCATCAGTGGCCTCTCTGACTGGCTCTGTAGGTCTGACCGGCTGTGGTTCATCCACAGCCCCGTCCAGGTCAGCATAGACAAATGCCAGGTCTACTTTCTTCCTCCACTCAGAGTAGTTGTCACCTCTGAGTGTGGGAACACCTTTTAGGCAACTCATCAAGTGGAAGCCTCCTAAAATCACAATTTAAGTGAGATTAGTATAACAATCATATGCATTAATCTAACGTTGGTCAAATTAAACATAAAATTGTCTATGCAATTAAATCTATATTACCATTAGGCAAAATATTAGAAATAAATGCACCTTTAATTTCAATAATAAAACATGATCATGTTATTAATAACGTTGGTCATAAAAAATAACATAATCATATTCATTTTAATAATCACTTTAACATGCTCTTAAAAAAACTTAATTCTATCTAAACTTTTATTTTCTTTATAAAATGAGCACTACTAATTATTTACGCAGCGGAAAAACATGAATAAAAAATTCATGAACTTTTACTCTTTACAAAAAAAAAATTGACCGAATAAAAAATCATGAACTTTCTTATTTTCTTTATGAAATTCATGAACATTTATTTTCGGAAAATTTTCTAATCTCTGAAAAATTAAAATTAGCAGTAGCAGAGCCCAGCACACGTGGCCCGCAGCAGAAAAAGCCGGCCCACGGCCTGGCCTGCGCGCTGGGATGTGGCCTCGGCCCAACGCCTGCGCACGCGCCGGTGTCGTCGGCCTCGTCCACTTTCGGCCCATCGGCCCAGTCTGGCGCTAGGGTTACAATCTCAGCCGTCCGCTGAGATCCGACGGCCACCCGCGGTTCTAGCCCGAACAAAATGCCAGCCGACTGAACCCCGACCGAACCCTTGTCCATTTTTTTATGATGATATTCCTCCTAGCTTTATTTTTTATGTATCTATATTAGAGTTAAAATATAATGCGCCATAAAGGCTTTCCCTTAAAAAAAACTCACATGCCACAGCCTCACGTGTGATTAAAGATCGACTCGGAAAAAGGAAACCTGCAAATGGCAATGCCTATGTTAGGACTTCCGTGTTGCGGTTTTTATGATTTTTTTCTTATCCATATACCTCTGACAAGACAAGCACAAACAAATGCAAGGAGAGCATATCCAGCATCCTTAACCTCGTCAAGGACGTTGGATATGCTTTCCTTACGTGTATCTCTTGCTTCTCTCCATAATACTTGGATTTTCTTTTTAAGCGGCATACTTGCTTCTCTTGAGCAATATTTTTTGCTAATGATTGTAAACGACGTCTGACGTGCTCATCTCGTACTCTTAGGGTTCTGTTTGCGTATACAGTATTATTTTGGCATCTTCAACCTTCGAACGCGTGCCTGTTATCTGTTTCGAGGTTGGTTGTAGCCAGACGGGACAGAGAAGCGCCCCTGTTGGCACACATGCAGCACTGCCATCTCACGTGTACACGGAACGCATGGATCAATCTGACCTAACATGCTTGTCCTCCTTCCAACTAAATTATGGGCAACGTAGACGTGAGCGCAACCAGATTTCTGTCAGCGCCGAGCTCCTCTAACGTGTAGCAACGGGTTGGCCTTGAACATCATGCACCAGTAGTCACCGCACTGTTGGCGTCCGGGTCTCCGGCCGGGGGGCTCGCACATGCCGTCGCCGGGAGGGACCGGGACTGTGGCCGTCCGTGTGGGGGTGCTGAGGGCTTGAATTGATTGCTGCATGTTACTACTAGCATATAATGATCTCCATGTACCTGTACCCCCTTCCCGGCAAATCAAGAAAAGCAAAGGCATCATGGCTACTGCTATGCTATGGAGATCATGGTTCCTTTTTCTCAGGTTGACAGCAGTGCCAATAACTGTAGGTACACGTCTCCTCTCCCAGGACGGGATGCACGCACAACCGCAAACCTGTTAGGGATTGCTTCCAATTTTCATTTCTGGAAAATGATAATTCAACGGAAATGCTAACGCCCACACGTGTGGGCGTTCACCATCTCGACCACACGCAAGCATCACCGTTGGCAACTTTGTGCACGAATCTTGGCACAATCCGGTCGGTTTTCTGCGCCACGTAGGACGAAGCGCGTGTGCGGTGTGCCAGACAGTTCGCCCGCACGTTGGTTGCCCTCCCGCGGTCAGCGGTTGCCACTCAGGGCGTGCGGTGGAACTGCAATGCGCCCGCACGCCACGCTCCGACCGCGGTTGACGTCAAACACGTCGCACACCTCTGCCCCCTCTCCCCTCATGGTTCCATTTACTCACCCCGCACCGCATTTACTGGCAGAACCCACTCGCACTTCAGACCATTGGAGGAGAAGGCGAGGGGAGAAGGCGACGGCGGAGGCGGAAGAATCGACGGTGTTCGCGGCCGTCGGTGGTGCTCGCCGGAACGGAGCGGCTTCGCCGGAGCGCCCGTGGGTTGAAGGTAATGCTCGCTACAACTCTCGCGACCCCTTCCTGCATTTTCCCCCCTTCGCTCCCTGTTCGATTCCTCGATCGAGATTTGTAGTGATTCAGGCGATTTGGCGATGTGTCGGTGTTCCCGCCGGTGGCGAAGTCGTCTGCTAGCCGTTTTTAGTGGCACCGGGTAGTTTCGTCGCCGCCGCGGCGGCGGCCTCATCGGTGTGGTTATGCCTGTCCGGAGGCACGCACTAGTCTTGCCTTTGGATTGGACAGGTGTCTCCCGGTTTGTTTGATGCGCATTGGTTCGAATTTGTGTTTGCGATCAGTTCGGGTGAGAACTTTGAGGTTGAATTTAAAGTCGCTGTAGTTACCATTGAACCCTAGATCTAGTTAGTTGGGTTTTGAAACTGTTGTATGAGGCGAACTTGGTAGGTTGATTAACTATCATGATTGTATGGCAACTAACTTCCTGAACAAAAGTGATAGTTGCCACAAACGTGTTTTCCCATGCGGCAACAAATTACTGAAATGACTGTGATAGTTGCCACACATAAGCTTTCCCATGCGGCAACTATTTTTTTTTGAATGACTGTGATAGTTGCCACATACATGCTCTTCCATGTGGCAACTAAATTTGCTGAATTACTGTGATAGTAGCCACAAACATGCTTTTTCATTGTGGCAACTAATTTTTCTGAATGATTTGTGATAGTTGCCACACTGTGATAGTTGCCACGATCGGTAGTTAATGCAGTTTCAGCAGCCAACTACACTGGACGATAACTAATGTGCACATCAAGTGTGCCTGTTGCCACTTGGATAGTATATTCACGTCGCAAATAGAATGTGAACACACTGTCTGTTGCCATACTGCAGATAGGACAGTGTGGCAAATTGGCTGCATAATGTGGCAACCAAATTTGTATATCAATTGTGTCAGATGCCATACATATGTTTTGCATGTGGCAAGTTTTTGGCTGACCACATCATGTTTATTGCCATGCTACTGTCAGTACAATGTGGCAAATTCATTGTACTACAGGCGCAATTTTCTTTGTTTTGTTTTTGCCAAAAAGACTTTGTGCTATCTGAACACACTATGGCAATTTTTGAGGTTCTTGATTAGATGTGGTTTCATCGCTTTTTTTGTAGTATGTGTTGCATTTCAGCATGGCAATTTCACCGTAGCACATTTCTGCTGCTGTGGCAGTTATCACTATGGCAATTTTTTCAGGTTCTTGATTAGCTGCTTACCTATTTGCATTTTTACATTTCCACCATGACAATTTGGTCTGTTCCTATCTCAGCAGAATGGCTCGTGGCGATCATCAAAATGATGATGATGAATTCATGGATCCACCACAGCATAATCAGGCAACTGCACGGAGAAAAGAGGGTGATGAGGTAAATGTCCACACATCCCCCCCCTCGTCCTGCTTTATGTTAGTGGGTGACACCTCGAGCTTGCACGTCTGACACGAACTAAAGTTTCATGACATTACAAAACATGGCAACAACTGATCACTTTTTCGCAAAACATGGCAACAACTGATCACTTTTTGTCTGTTTTTTGCAGAAGAAGAAACGTATTCGCAACAGAGCCTCCCAAGAACGACTGACTGCGTTGACTGACAAATTCACCGATGATCAGAAGGGAGCTGCTGCTGAGATGGGTATGCAGGCTATGATGGATGTCCGGTGCACGAACCTTGTCAACCCTGTATGCGACTGGCTTGGTGAGATCTACGACCCCGCCTCCAGGGAATTCGTGATTCCGGGACGTGGAAGACTACCGTTGAACGAGGAATCTATGTTCTGCACTTTGGGTGTGCCTCGTGGACATATCAAAATCCCGTACGAGGTCAATAATGAGATCGAGGAAGCGCTGTTCCCCCGTTTGTTTCCTGGGTTGGAATCCATGTCGAACACGTCTGCAGTGGCAGATTCGCTGCAGGCCATGACGACGCATGGAGATGTTTTCAAGATGAAGCTACTCATGTACCTCATCTCAGCTGTTTTCACGCCGACCACTTCTTTTCGCCCAAGCAACAAATGCTTCCCCATCCTGGTGAATGATCCATCTTTACTACTTTACTTTCCTTCAATCTTTTGGCTCTGATGTCATGTGTAAAGCTAGTGACTACCAGTGTTTTTTGATGTTTTTTTCCATTTGTTTTCTTATGCGGCAACTTTTTTGCCCTGAAATTTTGTGTGGTGCAGGCGGATCTGAAAAATGTGAAGAACATGAATTGGTGTAAGTTTATTGCCGACTTCCTGCATGATGCATTCTCAAACAAGAGGTACCAAAAGGGTTGTCTACTGCATTTAATGGTATTTTTTACCAGTTTTTTCTGCGAACACTGTTTTTAACACACTTTTATTCATGCATGGCAATCTGATCATAACAAGATGGCAGCCTGATCATAACAAGATGGCAACTGCCATAATGACAAGATGGCAACTGGCATAATGACAATATGGCAACTGCCATCATATTATTATGGCAGCTGTCATCATACTATGATGGCAACTGCCATCATGGCAACATGGCAACTGCTATCACACTATGATGGCAATTAGCATATGCAGATGGCAACTTTTTCTTCTCTTCTCTTCTTCATGCACATCAACTTGATTATCATGGGAACATATATTATCCTGTTTTTTTCCACACAGTACCCATGATGGCAACTGATATTTCTTTCTTTTTAAAATTGTTTTGCATCAGCTCATGTACGTCGACTGTCTTGATCTGTCCACCATGGATTTCACTGGGACTGGAGGCCCGCCGCCTGCGCACAAGTTTGTTGTTTCTGCGTGGACCATCAACGCTGTCAAGGCTGTGCTTGCCGCAGACAAGGCTACTGACACCATATATGGAAAACTGCAGGTTAGTTCTGGTTTCTTTGTCCACACGGCATGCTTACAATTTGGTATGATGCAACCGTCTGTGGTTCATAAGAGATGACTACCTTTGTTATCCATGGCTGTCTGAGTATTGTATCCATGTCTCACTCCACATGGCAACTCTTTTCGTTCGTGCTGAGACTTACATTCTCTCTCTTACGTCCTAGCTATTTTTTTGTTCTTTCGAGCTGACGGCCAAGCATGCTATGGACTACAGCGTGTTTGGGGGGCCTCAAAACTTTGGAAAGTGAATGGACATGCACTTAGCTCCGTCTTGCCCTGCCGAGGTAATCAAAAGATCTACATCTATGGTTTGCCGTGGAGTATTTTTTGATGTCGTGCAAGTGATTGCAATACGGGTGGTTGTTGATGCTTCTTTGTTTCATGCACAGGCAAGGGCACTTGTTGAGCATCTAATAAGGCAGTTTGCATCCGGAATGACCGGCTTGCTCGGGAAGTTGGTTGAGGGGTGGACGTCCCTCAGTGGCTCTGACAACGATGCGGTTGCGAGGCAGTTCACTTCATTTGTCCCAGAACGTACACATCGGCCAACCAGTTGCCATGGCCGGTATGACTACAACAGTTCCCAAGAGCCTGCTGACACACAAGATGAACTAGGTGGAGATGCTGGTCTCAGCAAGGATGACGACGATGACATGGAGAATGTGCAGCAGGACACCGATGATGATGAACATGCTGAAGTTCGCGCAAGTGGTAACAAGGGCAAGGATGCAACAGATGTCCCCCAACCGGAGAAAGTCAAAGAACATACGGAAGCGAGAGGCGAGGGGGTTTTGCCATCAAAGAGGGGGAGGGCTCCAGAGGGTGTTGGGCAGGGTTCTCCTGGCAAGAGGTCTAAGGCCGATCCCGTAGCTGCCAGGAAGAGGTTCGACTTTTATCTTAGTGTTTTGCTTTGTCTATTTTCTTTGAACAGACTCATCCTTTTTTGCACTTGTTTTTTGTCAAGTGCGGCAACGAGTTTGCTTTCTGACAATTGCCACCTTTTTTTCCTCCATCTCATACGTGCAGTGAGCCGACAGCTGGTGGACGAGCAGTTACAAAGAAACAGGCGCCAACGCCAACCCGTGTTTTTGCTCGGTTGAACAAAGGCGCCCCCATTGCTGGTGACACCCCTTCCACCAGGTCATCTCCTCACACGACGACGACCAACACCGGGGATCCTGTCGTGTTGCCAGACCTGAGGAAGGCAGTCAAGAAGTAGGTTTTTTCCATGCGCTTTCATTGACATAGCGCTATATTTTCTTGATTTTCCAATGCATCCATTTAGCTCGTCACATTGTCTTCTTTCATCGCCCCCCACGTGTCAACTGCTGTTTTCCAAATGATTTTTTCCTTCCTTTTTTAAGTGTATGGCAACTCCTATTGGTTTTTACATGGCAACGGGCATCTAGGCTAAATGGTAACTTTACTGTACCTAATGGCAACTGCCATCTTTACCGTTGGCTTGTGAGCTCATCCCACACACAGGATTGAAATTGCATTTATGGCAGATCAGACATTTTTATCATTCTTCAAGTGGGCTAACATGGCAACTGTTGCTAGATTTTGTATGGCAACTGCTAACTATGACACATGGCAACTCACTTTCCCCTTACATGGCAACTACCAGCTTTTCCACTTGTTTTTCATTTTTTTAAGATTTCTACCATGCCAAAACTATTTTTGTTCCTTTTTAATACCTTTTTCGTGTGCTCTATTTTTTATTTGCAGGATGAAGAAGACTACTACTCGTGGGGCCAAGCATATCAGTAAGGACCCGCTCGAACGCCTGCATTCAAAGTTGTCAACGGGGGGCAACTCAGATGTACATGAGGCGCCAGGCGACAATACTGCTGCTGCACCATCAACCGCTCCCACCAACTCTGATGCAAGTGGCCGACCATCTCCGCCGGCTGCAGATGTGCAGGCTAGAACAATAGGCATCCATACATCGGGGAGTGACGAGTCGGTATCTGCCAAGACAAGTGAAATATTGCCAACTCTTCTGGCAATGAAGGATGCTGCTGTGAGCCATGCCACCCCATCAGCAAGTGTTGAAGTGGACGCCCCCGAGACGAACCTAAGCAAGGAAGATTCCCGCTCATCTGACACTGATTCCAAGCGCGTGCGTGGTGGCACTCCTATGTCCACGATAGAAGCGGCTGAGGCGGCAGTTCACAATGATATGCCATCTACAGGTGAGAGTCCTGGCACAACAGCTCCAGCTCCTGTCGGTGCAGATACTGCTAAGGCGACTGGTTCGCGTGCTGGTCTTCCACCTAGGCGCCGTAGCCCCCGCAAGCAACCAACAGACATACCCAATGCACCGGCTGTATCTAGGAGCAGGAGAGACGAGTCTGGTTATGTTCCTGCGTCCACACTGTTCCCTCCACCTGCCAAAAGCAATGTGATGGAGAAACCGGAAGACCGGAGCACAACTGTCGCAGGTGTCAAGTCGGGCACAAGTGACGCAGGTGAACGCCCGAAGCAGACTACGCCTTTACCCGCAGTGGAAATACCCAGCTTAAATCTGCGCACTTCCAGGCTCCCAGTCAATGTGGCTGTCCCCTACAGCCCAAACAAGAAGATTGTCATGAAAGCTGCGGCTGATACCGCTGACAACACGCCCCGCCCTGCAAATAGGCCCGACCATTCTGTAGCGGCCGATTCAGATATGTTTGTCAATCTTTCACCCTTGGATTCTGCCCCGCAAGTCGTTCGTGGTCCGACCAGTAGGCATGAGAGGCACCCAATGGCCTGCACCCCACCGAGCTTCAGCCTTGGCATCAGTCAAGATCAACCGTTGGTGCAAGATCCTATGCCAGTTGCCTTTGCTTTCCCGGGAGGCATGCCCGCAATGATGGCGCAGCCAATGGTCGAGGGCAGGAAGGCTGTCAAGTTCGCAGAGACGATAGTGCAAGGTACACTTATCATGTCCTTCTGATTTTCTTGTATACATCTTTGTAGTTTGACTTTTGTCCCAATCATATTTTTTGGGGGTTCTCACTTGCGATGGCAACTGACATGTGATGACATGGCAAACTGGATTGGATGCACCATGTCACCTACATTTTTTCTGTTGCCATGCTGCATTTCACATTTTGGGCAACCATGTGGCAACTGAAGTTGATTCAACATGTCAACTATAGTTGCTGTCACATGGCAAATACAGTGCATCACACATGGCAACTAGATTTGCCGCACCATGTCACCTGCATTTTTTTCCATGCTGCATTTTTCCATAAGGCAAGCACGTGGCAAGTGGAGTTGTCACAACATGGCAACTGTAGTTGTTGTGACATGGCAACTACAGTCCAACTAGATGGCAACTACAGTGCAACTACATGGCAACTGTAGTTGCTACGACATGGCCACTTTAGTTGGACCACACATGGCAACTGCCCACTTTTTGTACCTACGTCTCACATCATGCACCCTACCTTCTCACAATCCATCTGTTTTTTATTTCTAGGTATCTAATCCACTTTTTTTATCCTTGCAGCCACCCCTGAGGAGATTTCACTGTCACTTGATGAAGCTTACCGCATGATCGAGGACGCAGCATTGCAGAGGAGGTCCTCACGAGGGCAAGGGCAATCAAGTTCCAACGTGCCTGCAGATACGGTATCTGAGGATACCATTAGGAGTGCAACCCCTGGTTCTGTGAGGCAGCAGAGGGTAGTTCACCCACCTCCTGCGGAAGACTACAAGCCCGAATTCAGGGCCACTAAGGAACAGGCCCAGCTTTACGATATTGTCAAGCGGTTTGGAAATGCGAGGGCTAGCAGCAAGCACATGAAGGAGCTGAAAGTGTAAATGACCACACCCCATAATCGCTCATTTTGCTTTGCTCCTTTTTTACCATTCATCTTCTTCGTACTTTCTATACACGATCTGCCTACGTTTTAGTCTTTAATTTTTTTACTTAGTAGGCATGATTCTTTCATGTTATATCGTTTTCATACAGCTCATGTTTGGACAGAACCAAGGTCATTCAATGCAAAGCGACGTACGTTGACCTGGGTGATCTTGCCGAGTCCGTGAGGCCAAACGGTAAAATGTCGTCGAATGTAGTTGCATGCGGGATCGACTACATCAACAATCACACCGATGTGTGTGCCGACAAGATAATCATGCATTACAGTGTGACCTGCAAAATATGGGATGGTGAATTCCACCACAAAATCCTGAGGAAGAATTTTGCTCAACACGGTGAATTCAAGCTCACACTGAAGAAATATGTGAGTACTCCTTCCCTGTCTGCACTGTTTGTTCACATGGTATGGTTTTTTGCCATCATCTGTACTCTGTTTATGTGGCAGTTGTTTTCATGTGGCAACAACTACCATGCACACTGACTTTTTTGATTTTTGCATCCCGTGCAAACTATGTGGCAACTTCATAGTAAAATACACGGCAAATTTTGTTCATACATGGACGGCAACTTTCTTTCAACTACCCCCACCCATAATCAAACATTCTACATGATTCTAAATTTTTTGTCCCTCAGCTGTTCTTCATCTGAACTCTGCTTCTCATTTCATTCACTTTTAAATGCAGGTCATGTTCCCCATGTTCCAGGAGCTTGCACTACATGACCCACACGACAAGTGTGGTCACCACTATGTGATCTGTCTTGACCTGAAGAACCAACGTTTTGAGGTGCTTGATTCAATCCGTTCGGAAGCTGATGCAGACCTTACTACGCATGCTGAATTCTTCATCAAAAACCTCAAAGAGACATGGAACCGTCACTACGAACACTCAAAGGTCCAGATCAGGCATTTCCCGACTGAGTACGTGGCGACTGTGAAGCATGGGAACACGTAATTTCTTACCCCCCTCCTTCATGTGCCATTTACATCAATCCAACCCCTCATTTGTTGTCACATCTGAATTGAAGTCTATCTTTGCTATGTCTGTCCTTTTTGCGTGTTCACCTGACGCTTTTTCTTATGCAGGACGGACAATGGCTTTCACGCGTTGGAATACTTTGCAAAGTGGGAAGGTAGACTTGTCCCCGCTGTCACAGCTGAAATGGTCGTTGAGCTCTGGAAAATCTACACATGGAACTGGTTGACGAATGAAGATTTCAACAAGCGGTCCGGAGCACGCGAGTTCGTGGAGGAAGCTGTCAAGAAAGTCATCAAGAAGTACAAGTGATCATGTGTCATTACACACCGGACGCATACCTTACATTCTGTTGCCGAGGAATGTAAGGTACTATCTCTTTTGTTCTTGTCGAAAACTATGTTTGTGTCCTATGTTCAGACTGCAACCCCGCATAGCCTACTATGTAGTGGTGGTGTGTGAGCGACATTTGAATAGTCTCTGTAATATATGTGTGGACGTGAACCTTTTTAGGCGTTACAGTAGATATGTTTGTATGTTTATCATTATTACTATGGTTTCATCGTTTTCTAGCACCGGCTTGCTGTTTCGAATGTGTCTATGATGTTTTCAAAAAGGTGACAAATGTAGTTCATCAGACATGGTAGTGAAAGTCATCGTCGTTTTTCATTTTGGTTGTTTTGCTTCTTATTTTTCATCGCTAACTGCACCAGCTAGCATGGGTAGGTTGATCATGTAGCCACGACCTTTGCTGCGGTTTATGCACGTTACGCTTTTTCCAACTTGTTTCCCATACATAGCACACAACACACTATGTGTCACTAAACCGCGTCGAATTGTCATGGAAATATGTGCCATGCAGAGTCATTGCAAATACCATGGCATATTTTTCAATACAACTAACATGGCAGATATAGTACAAACAACATGGCAGATCTAGCATAATTAACATGGCAGATACAGTACAACTAACATGGCAGATCCAATACAACTAACATGGCAGATCTAGTACAACTAGCATGACATATCTAGTTCATAATAGCATGGCATATTTAGTATAAAATAGCATGGCAGACTAACTACATATAACATGGCAGATTAACTACACATAACATGGCATATTAAGTACCCATAACATGGGAACTGCATTTATCCATTCAATGAATTTTCCTTCCACTTCTGATGCCCCTCAAGAGTCATTCTCCCAATTTTTTTAAAAAAATTATCATCATCTAGGGGTACAAAACAAAATTTCCACAAGGACCATATCACAGCGCCCCAATTTTTGCTTATGGATTGCCCGCCCCTTTCTTCGTTTTCTTGTGTTTTGCTTGAATCTCCAATCCCGACTTGTACCTTATCTCTCTTGGACGACCCTTTGTGATGGAGCGGGGTGGGTTCCTGACCTGGGTCTGTGTGCTTCCTGTTCCACATCCTATCTCCGAGTTTTCAGATGATGGCCCCGTGGATCAAGGCACACTTGATGTGCGGGGGAACCGGTGTAAGGCTTCCTCAGCTTTCCTCTTCTTGATCTCATCAAGCTCTCTTTTCAGTGCCTTCCTGTGTTTTTCTGCGACTCTCGCTCTCTCATCACTCTTGCACACTTCATCAATTAGCTCAGCATAGTTCTTTGTCAGCACAACATGCCTCACGGCTTCCATGGTTGCCTCAGGTCTCTCGTCATGCACAGCCAGAACTGCGTTCGTTATGTGGGGCGCAAACGTGTCGTTAGCGTCCCAAGTCCATCGCCGCCTTATGAAATGGCGGGGTATCCATGTCACAGCGTTCATGGCCATTACTTTTAGTATGTGACAGCACACAACGCCGTCCTGTTCGAACTTGCAGCATTGGTAGTAGTACTCGCCTTTGCCTATCGAGGCTTTGATGAAGTAGTTCCTTCCTTTGTCCGGGTCTTCAGGTTGTGAATCTGACATGCCCAAAATAGAACACACCTTGAACGTATGTTCGTCCACCTGGAAAGCCGTGAACATGCTGGCACGCTTTATTTCTTCCTGGAATCTACAATTTTTGTGTGTTTTCTGTTAAACTATCATGCGCTCTTTTTTTTGTACCACCTTATGTTGTCATGGAAATAGAAATACATTTTGTTTGAACATGGCAAATATAGTACATTGCACATGGCAAATATAACACATTGAACATGGCAAATGCAGTACATTAGACATGGCAAATGCAGTACACCAGACATGGCAACTGCAGTACATTTTCAACTGGACATCGTCATTCCTACACCAACATTCCCCAATGGAAGCACATTGCATAAAGCATGGCAACTGCATTTTTATTAAACATGGCATCTACAGTTGAGTAAACATGGCAATCGCATTTCAACAAACATGGCAGTTGCATTTTAGTAAACCTGGCAACTACATTTCAGCATAAGTGTCGACAATATAACATTTTTCAGTTGACATTGGCATTTGCATACCAACATGCCCCAAGGGAAGCACAGTGCATTAAATATGGCAACTGCACTTCATTGAACATTGAAAATGCATCCGAGCAAGCATGGCAAACAGAATTTTCATTGAACATGGCAACTGCAGCTGATTAAGCATGTCAAACATTATTTCATTAAACATGGCAACTGCATATCATGGCAACTGCATTGCATTCTATAAGGCACCTACAGCCTTAGTGCTTTTTGTGGAAATAATACGGTAATGCAACTGACTTACTTGTTAAAGATCTTGTTTGTGTATATCTTGCTCATTTGCCACTCCATCGGTAAATACGTTAGCAATCTCGGCTGCTTTAGCACGGTGGTAGCTTCTTGCTGTAGCTCAGATCCCAGAATTTTTTGTTGCAAAGCTGTGTACTGCTTGGCAAACTGTAGCAAGGAGTTGCCAGGGCTCACTTACCGCTTCAAAATAGCATTGAACCCCTCGCTGCGCTGCGTAGTCTGCAGAAAGGGGAAGAAGCACTGCATGAAGTAGGCGGGCACCCAGTACATTCGCTTCTCCCACAGGTTAGCAAGCGTCTCGTTGTCTTGGACTTGATATGTTTCAATCATGGCCATCCAGCTCCTTTCAAACTCCTCCATCGTCAAGCTGTGGTCCGCGCACAGCTCGAACGCCTTGTGGAGCTCTGGATGGTCAGCAAAGAACGGTCCTAGCGTCTCTTCAGCCTTCTTTATAATGTGCCACCTGCAGTGCCTGTGCACTGCCAACGGAAATACCTCCTCTATGCCTGCATGCATGCTGAAATCCTGGTATGTTATTATGTTCATCGGAGCAAGTCCATCCATGCACTCCAAAAAGGTCTTGAATAGCCGAACGTACCCATCCGTGTCTTCATTCCGAATGAGCCCGCAGCCAAACTGCAACGACTGATTGTGGTTATTTATTCCTATGAACGGAGCACATGGCATCTTGTAGATATTAGTCAGATACGTCACGTCGAATGAAATGCAATCTCAGAAATGTTTGTAGGCTCTCCTTGCACCACCATCCACCCAATACATGTTCCTGACACGGTCCTCATCGTCCAACCTTATCCTGTAGAAGAAATTTGGATCTTCCTTCGCTTTCTCATCGAAGTAGGCCATTGTGGCCTCTATGTCAGCCAACTTGCTCTCTATGGTATTTGGCCTGTAGGTTTGTGACGTCAGCTGGTATGTACGGCATGCTACTCAAAGTCCCCTTTTTGCTGTGGATGAGCGATAGTATCTGGACCATTCTTGATGGACCGACGTTACAATCATGTAGCAGCTTTACGAATTGCCTTTCGACGGGGATGAACCCTCGGTGGGCGGTCAAAATTTTTACCAGGTCGAACTTCTTTATGAGTTTGTGGTTGTGCTCGTCAAAATATTCAGTGACCACCCAGTATGTACCATCTACGTTTAGCTTACACCGGACAGGGCATTCAGTCTTGAGAATGATACCTCTCTTTCGTTCCGGAAGGACAGGCGCAACACCTTTCCCCTTCTTGTTCCTCCATGCCTTGTGGCACCTCATCTCACCTCTGCTGTATTCGTTTGTTTTCTTAATTTTTCTATGGTATTCGGTGTTGACCGCAAATCCATGGAACTTTGCATATGTCTGGTAGAATTCCTTTGCTTCTTCGAACGATTCAAATCTCTGCGCAATGTACGGTGGCTGAGGTACCACGATCTCTGATTGCCCACCATCTTCATCCCCTTGTGCATCGTCGTCAGTTTCACCATTCACTTCAGTATCGGCAGCAGTTCCATCTACTTGAGTGTTGCTAGTGCTTGTGTTCAAAGGGGTGCTTGTCGGCATTGCTGGAATGATTGCCATTTCCGACTCCAACTCGAAATTGTTTGCGGCATGATTGTCTGCTGGCTGGTGGAACGATTCTTCCGTGCGCTCAGAGCTCCCCGCAGTAGATGTCCCTGCGCCGCTGTTCATTGCAGCTGTAGGCCCTGTAATAGAAAAAACAGGTATTAGAGTAAGATTTTTGTTTGAATAACATGTTTATCGCAACAGATCACATCAAATTCGAGTGGTTTGGCATGACATCATTTCAAACAGCAAGCCGTGAGTCTGTGCATGGACATGTATGGCAACTGTAGCTGTCCAGTCATGGCAGCTACGGTTCAACAAACATGCCAACTATTGTTTGCCAATGCATGATAACAAGCTCCTTTATTTTAGTACGAAAACTTGGGTTCTATATGCATGGCAGCTGCAGTCCTGCATACATGGCAAACACTGCTACTAACAAATGGCAACCACTGTGTTCTAGCAACAAAACTACTGCATTATAAGATTGATCTCACTAGGCGAAATGCGTTCAACCATTAGTGATGCACACATGCTTTGACCAGTTGGCAATTTTTCAAAGACAATACAAGACTCATTTACACGCAACCACTTGTCAGCATTTTATGCTTGGTTTTTGTCCACCATCACTGCTTCAATTCTTTTTTTTCGGCACGTGCGGTTTCTTTGCCAGAAAAACAAATGTAGTGCTGTTTTGTGGTTCAGTTTTTTTCCTTACCTTGTTGTGCTGCATGTGACCATCTTGTGTGGTCTGTGACACCAAAATGACGTGCTCCACCTGCAATTTGTGAAGCTTGGCACGAGACGTTTGCCGGGTTACCACCACCGTAATAACCTGTAAGCATAGTAGTGGTTCGTCAATTCATGGCAAATGTAGTTTTGTGCTAGCACGGCAACTGCAGTTGCCCCTGATGTGGCAACTACAGTTTTCATGGCATGGCAACTGTAGTTGCGCCGGTATGGCAACTGCAGTTGTTCCTTCATGGCAACTGCAGTTGTCATGGCATGGCAACTGTAGTTGCATTTGCATGGAAACTGTAGTTGTTCCTCCATGGCAACTGTAGCTGTCCAGGAATGGCAACAACAGTTGTCCAGGGATGACAACTGCAGTTTTTTACACATGGCAATCGTAGATGTCCAGTGATGGCAATTGCAGTTGTCAACTATGCTCCTTCTGCTAAGTGCGCATCCGCAACTTCACTTTTTTATGGACTCACCTGTGTATGACATCGATGCAGGTACATGGGTGCTGCCTGATGCCACGTGCTGCATGAAGGCTCTGCATTTTTCACCCGTGATAACTCGTGAGTCCTTTTGCCATTTTTTTGCATGTTCATTTTTCATGTCCACACCAGTATGTGCTCTTTTTTCGTTTGTGTTACCTTGATTAGCCATATTAGCTAGTTGAAGTTGGCTGCCCATACATTTGTCAGTGTTAGCGCCTTGCGACTGAACTTGCCACGGGGGGCCCCTAAGAGTGTTTTGGTCATAAGAACCTGCAAAAAAATGATAGTGTACGACATAAGTAGAATGTCATCTTCATCGTTGCGAAGATGGCAACTCTTCTCTTCTTTTGTTATCACGCATCATACCAACGCCTGCATACTGTTCTAGTAGTGGCAGCAACGGCCCTGCAGAGATGAGTTGATTGTACTCTGATGCATCCCAAGGGGGCGTTTCTGGCCTTTGAGAACCCCAAGTATCAGCGCCATCTTCATGATTCATTCTTTCCGTGTCTCGCTTCTTTCCAATGTGTTCTCAATCGCTGCACGAACAAGAACACATTAACAATCCACAAGAATTGTATTCTTCCGCTGTTTGCACATAGAAGATAGGGATGGCAAGCAACAGGTCAAAATAGGTGGCAGTTACTGACAACGAGAGGTGGCAACTGTCGTTATACACAAGTGGCAATTAATTTTTCCCACCCCCTTCATTCCAAAATTGTCCTTCCTCTCCTTTTTAAGGGATTCCTACTCATCCATTTTCCTACCCAACTACTTGCGTCAAACAAACTAGGAACTTAAGTTAATCTCAACACATAGATCACAAAACTACTGGATCTCAGAACTACTGGTGTTGCCACCCCCCCGATAGCATGGATCCAGTACAAGATCGGGGAGATTTTCAGCCTGAAGGATGAGAAGGATGAAATCGGGAGATTTTCACCTGATTTTAGCTGACGGTCTCTGAAGGGCTGGGTTGGAGTGGGGAGGGTTGGGGTGTGGTTTGCGGTTGGTTTGCCCTACGGATCTGCTCTGGTTGCCATTGCAACCAGAGAAGGCCGGCGACGGAGGTAGGGGTTCGAGAGGTGGGGGACGATGGCGGTAGTCGAGAGAGGCAATCGAGCGGAGGACGCGAACGGCTGGGTCGTGCGGGCAGCGGGTCGTGTGGCCCGGACCGAGCAGTGCGGGCGGGGTTGCCACACACCGGACGTGGGGGCTGTGCAATTGCACGCCCGGACACGGACGTGCGGGCGGGTTCCTGTTCACGCCACACGAGGCGTGTGGGCGGATTCGCATACATGCCACACATGTGGCAGTTATCGCGACCCTAATTCAAACTGTTGGAAACGAGAGTTTGGCAATGCTAAATGATGTATTGATCGGTGCATAGCGCACATATATATGGAGTATAAAGTGGGCCTCAACCTCAACCATACAAGGACTAGGAGGTGGGCCGAGTTACACAATATACATGCACAAACCATATGTCAACCCCCCCGGCAGACGAAGCGTCGCCGGAGACGCAAAGACTGGACTTGAACTCCTTGAAGATAGAAGTAGGCAGTCCTTTCGTCATGACATCGGCGAACTGTTGCGCCGCCGGGACTTGGAGGACCCGGATGCGCCCCAGAGCCACCTGCTCACGGACAAAGTGTATGTCAAGCTCTATGTGCTTCATTCGACGATGATGGACTGGGTTGGTGGAGAGGTACACGACAGAAACGTTTGTCGCAGTAGACGGGTGTGGCCTTGTGAACATCACAAAGCAACTCATGTAGCAGCTAATGAAGCCAAGAGCATTCAGCAACAGCGTTAGCCACTGCCCGGTACTCTGCCTCGGCACTCGAGCGGGAGAATGTGGGTTGTATCTTGGATGACCAAGAGATGAGGGATGGCCCAAGGTAGACATAGTACCTCGAGGTTGAGCACCGTGTGTCCGGACAGCCAGGCCAGTCCGCATCGGAGTAGGCGACGAGGTCGGTGGATGCAGAGACCATCAGCGTAAGTCCCATGGACTGGTTGTCGCGTATGTAACGAAGGATACGCTTCACTACGGTCCAGTGGGAGCCGCGCGGAGCATGCATGTGAAGGCGTTGGAGACGTCCAACTGCTATGCTATGGAGATCACTGTTCCTTTTTCTCAGGTTGACATCAGAGCTAATAACTATAGGTACTGATAGACCCACTAGATCGTATGGGTCAGTGATTTCCGGGAGTGGGGTGTAGAGTATTACCTTCTCCTGCACTTGAGGTGCTCCCGCCAGTGTCGGCCATGGTGAAGCAGTGGCCGGTGATGGCAGAGAGATGGATGCGGCGGTGTGCTTCCCCTGAGCACCGCGCTAACCCTAGATCGGTAGGGAGTATCGGTGGGGTTTGTGGCAGTGATTAACCTCGTAAGTCATGCCCCGGTCCACACCTCTGTTTATATAGCTCGGGTCACAGGGGGCCACGAACCATAGTTTGGTTGGGCGCCCCCGATCAGGGCGCGATTGATGCAAGGGCCCGTTCGACCTGTTGGGCTCGAACGGGAGAGAGATCAACCTAACATTCTCCCCCTTGATCTTAATTTTACTTTTAACTGTATACTTTCTAGTTTATTTGTTTCATCACATATTGATACATAGAGCATGTTT
This sequence comes from Triticum aestivum, assembly GCF_018294505.1. NCBI lineage: Eukaryota > Viridiplantae > Streptophyta > Magnoliopsida > Poales > Poaceae > Triticum > Triticum aestivum. The sequence continues at coordinate 726,009,434 of NC_057801.1, forward strand.
CATCGTCACAGCTTAATTGCCGATAGAATCATACTGCTACAACATACGTTTTGTTCAGAAACAAATTCTGTTCCTTTTGGGCCTATCCAGGAATCATAATACTTTCCCTTAAACCCATGCCGGCTAAGTGTTCCTTGAACACATTGGGTGGTAAGCCTTTCGCTACAGGATCAGCAAGCATATCATTTGCCCTTATATGCTCGAGACTTATAGTTAGATCCTGGATTTTATCTTTCACAACATAATACCTTATGTCTATTGTTTTGGCAGCATTACTCGACTTGTTGTTGTGAGCGTAAAATACTGCGGGCTAGTTGTCGCAGTACATCTTTAGTAGTTTGTGAATACAATCTACCACTTTCAAGTCGGGTATAAATTTCTTTAGCCATATCGCCTGCCCCGTGGCATCGAAGCATGCTATAAATTCTGCATACATCGTGGATGATGCAACTATCGACTGTTTGGAGCTTTTCCATGAAATAGCTCCCCCAGCAAGGGTGAATACGTATCTTGACATGGATTTTCTATCATCTCTGTCCCCCACAAAATCTACATCTGAATACCCTTTTATCTCTAGGGAATCACTTCTCTTGTATATTAGCATGTAGTCCTTCGTGCCTTGTGCATAATGCAGTGCTTTCTTTACCATCTTCCAGTGCTCTATGAGGGAGTCCTGGATTAGGGGGTATCCAGACGGCCGGACTATATACATCATCCGGACTATTGGAGCGTGAAGATACAAGACTCAAGACTCCGGCCCGTGTCCGGATGGGACTCTCCTTTGCGTGGAAGACAAGCTTGGCAATCCGGATATTATGTTTCCTTCCTTGTAACCGACTCCATGTAAACCCTAGCCCTCTCCGCTGTCTATATAAACCGGAGAGGTTGGTCCTTAGAAGGACGATCACAATTACAATCATACCATCATAGGCTAGCTCCTAGGGTTTAGCCTCTACGATCTCGTGGTAGATCTACTCTTGTACTACTCATATCTTCAATATTAATCAAGCAGGAAGTAGGGTTTTACCTCCATCGAGAGGGCCCGAACCTGGGTAAACATTGTGTCCCTTGCTTCCGGTTACCATTAGCCTAAGACGCACAAATCGGGACCCCCTACCCGAGATCTGCCGGTTTTGACACCGACATTGGTGCTTTCATTGAGAGTTCCTCTGTGTCGTCGCTTCGAGGCTTGATGGCGCCTTCAATCGTCAACAACACGGTCCATGGCGAGACTTTTCTCCCTAGACAGATCTTTGTGTTCGGCGGCTTTGCACTGCGGGCCAATTCACTTGGCCATCTGGAGCAGATCGATAGCTATGCCCCCGGCCACCAGGTCAGGTTCGGAAACCTGAACTACACGGCCGATATTCGTGGAGACTTGATCTTCAATGGAATCTGGCCTGTGCCAGGAGCGCCGGATAGTCACGATGAGCACGGCCTAGACCTGATGTCGGACAATGCTTGGGATATCACCCCTGCAGTGGCCCCGGACCTAAATCCGGAGCAGACTGCATGGCCCAAGGTCGGGTGGATGGCCCCCGCTCCGCAGGCCGCACACTCATCGGTGGTAGAGCAGAACCCAGGCCTCACCCCTAGGGACGCCTGTGATTTCGGACCCCCGGACTCGTATCCGGTTGTAGGTTCCAGTACACACGCTCCCGAGCCTGGCTGGGCTCCGGTTACTGAACGGAGTTCACCGCCGCGGATACCTTCCAGCACTCGCCCTTTGGCGACATGCTGAACTCATTAAAGTCTCTCTCTCTCTCTCTCTGTCAGGAGGCTCTCGGCCAAACTATGTCCAGCTTGAGTGGGAAGTAGGCGACGAAGGAATTCGCTGCCCACCCACCATCCACTTCATTGCCATGGTTGATGATTTAACCGACATGCTTGACTTCGACTCCGAAGACATCGACGGTATGGACGATGATGCAGGAGAAGTACAGGAGCCACCGCTCACAGGGCGGTGGACAGCTACCTCTTCATATGATATATATATGGTGGACACTCCAAAAGGAACCAATGGCGATGAGGCAACGGAGGATAACCCCTCAGGGAGAAAAACAAAGCAGGGGTGTTGTCGGCGCCGCTCCAAGCCCCGCCACAGCGATACCGGCCCAGGAGACGAACACAATACGAATGGCGCTAAAGATGAACACAACCATGATCAGCCTACCTTCAAGCAGGCCGGACTGGCCATGATGGGATACTTGGAGAGGGACAACTATACACCCCCCTCCAAAGACGAGGTAAGCCTCGGCAATGACGAATTCGGTGTGCCTGAAGATCTAGTGGAACAAGTTTGCTTCAAGCGACGGCTCAGGGCCACGGCAAAGAGCCTGCAAAGGAAGCAAGAACAGCTTAAAGGTGACCAAGATTTGCTCGTGGATAGGTGGACCAAGATCCTGGCCACCGAAAAATACGGACTCGACCGCCCCGACAAAGGGCACGCGCGGCACAACTGGCCACCTCAACCTAAGCAGGATAACCCAAGGCACACACCCCGACGTCCACACATTACTACGGTCCAAGATAGTAAGAAGGATACATGAAGAGGCATTCTAAAACCTCGGCGTAGCGGTCATAAACGTCAAGTCAAGGAAGCTGGTGCCAAGCCCAGCAACTCCCAGTCCGATCAATGGACGAAGAACAGATCAAGCCTATCCGGCCCGAGCCACATACTTGATCGACCATGCGAAGTTCACGGTACCCCTAGAAGGACGGCACAGCATACCAACAGAGAATGCCGGATCCTCAAAACAAAGGGATCGGTCATGTGCTGGAAACAATGAAGGGAGGCGTCTAGTTAAGAGACCCCCAGAGCACAACAGTACGGCCGATCGCCCCCTATCAGACCAACCACAACAATTCAATTGTCGTACCCCTAGACCTAGTAGTCCAGGGGCTCCATAACACATAAAGCCCCCGCGGGTATGAAACCACAAATAACACCTTCTACAAGATGTCAGGTGCAAAGGCCAAGTTCATTGGCCCACCGCTCTAACGGTTGTTTTCAGATAACCAAAAAATGACACGCCAAAGAATAATTCTTCGGCGCATTCCCCTCATACGGTAACCCACCATATGCTAACGAGATGAACCACGTTGACTAGATTCCACGTGGTAAACCATTAGGTCAACACCGGTGATATACTCACGCCTACGTGCAAGGCCGAACCCCACCCTTAGATCGGAAATCATACAGCTACCGGAGTAGCAAGTCATGCATGCCTATCAAAACTTTGATATAACAGCCAACTATCCAGACACCAACTGAGGAGTCTGCGCTGCTTCACGGTATAGCGGCTGGGGTCACCAGGGTCCGATCAGTAACCCTTAGACCAACCACAAGAGGACGTTCAGCTGCCTCCAAGCATTTTCCTTCACAAACTAACTTTGATGCAGAACAGGATTGGCGGCGTGGAATCTGCCCGGACACACAAGGACATGAACATGCAGCTAGAAGGTAGTTCAGATCCACTTTCGATCCACTCGCAGCCCCCTCCAGTCCGGCCATCATAGGTTCTGCCAAAAAACACCTCTTTTCATAATCATAAATCGCACTCATATGCATAGACATATCATCCTACTACAATGCGTAGACTAAAATAACGCGTACCGGCCGTTGTTTATCGTCAACGCCTCTTTGCCAAAAACAGTAGCCAGGCTTCGTGTTACGCCCGGTTATACCAGGGGCTTCACAGTACGGCAATAAAGTCCGACCACCTTTTCGGTCGCTCGGCACCCCGAACTTATAGCACTATATGCATCAGCTGCAAATCATGTCTTGGGTCATTGGTTGGGTTTGCCCGGCTCCCATGTTTTGGTACCTTACGTTCCATTCCATCGGCTAAGGTAGCGCTGGGAGAACTACTGTGATTTGTCCCGGTTCATCCGGACGAGCACCTCAGTAGAGAAAGCCAAAAACTGACTGTCATGATGCAGCGAGAGCTGGTCAGCTGTTCGAGAGGTTGTAAAATCCTTAAAGATTTATTCCGCATAACGCCATTATAAATGCAGATTGCGACGGATCGGTCTTCCAATCAGGCGCCAATAGAGCCCCTAGTCCGGCCCTCCGAACACTAGGGGTTGCGCCGACCATACTCGAATTCCTATGGCTAAGTGAGAGTAGTAAAGCCCTATAGTCCGATTGCCTGGCTCATGGTGAGAAACACCTCCTTAAAAGGACCCAACCATGGGATAAAGAGTGTTCAGATATATCCCGAACACCCCCGTATTTTCTATGTGGGGGCAGAAGCCGACGACTGGCCAACTCTCAGGATTTACATACAACAAACAGCCGCACAAGAAGAACATATGTTCAAACAAAACAGGCAATATATAATAAAAGTTCCATTATCCCATATTACAAAGAGCGGCATGAATGCCCTCAGGGAAATATAATTTCTTTGGTGCACTTTGAAGGAAATATGCCCTAGAGGCAATAATAAAGTTATTATTCATGCTAGAATTGTATTAACCGGAAACATGATACATGTGTGAATACATAGACAAACATATAGTCACTAGTATGCCTCTACTTGACTAGCTCATTAATCAAAGATGGTTATGTTTCCTAACCATAGACATTTGTCATTTGATTAATGGGATCACATCATTAGGAGAATGATGTGATTGACATGACCCATTCCGTTAGCCTAGCACTTGATCGTTTAGTATATTGCTATTGCTTTCTTCATGACTTATACATGTTCCTGTAACTATGAGATTATGCAACTCCCGTTTACCGGAGGAACACTTTGGGTGCTACCAAACGTCACAACGTAACTGGGTGATTATAAAGGAGTACTACAGGTGTCTCCAAAGGTACATGTTGGGTTGGCGTATTTCGAGATTAGGTTTTGTCACTCCGATTGTCGGAGAGGTATCTCTTGGCCCTCTCTGTAATGCACATCACTATAAGCCTTGCAAGCAATGTAGCTAATGAGTTAGTTACGGAATGATGCATTACGTAACGAGTAAAGAGAATTGCCGGTAACGAGATTGAACTAGGTATTAGATACCGACGATCGAATCTCGGGTAAGTAACATACCGATGACAAAGGGAACTATGTATGCTGTTATGCGGTTTAACCGATAAAGATCTTCGTAGAATATGTAGGAGCCAATATGAGCATCCAGGTTCCGCTATTGGTTATTGACCGAGAATAGTTCTAGGTCATGTCTACATAGTTCTCGAACCCGTAGGGTCCGCACGCTTAACGTTACGATGACAGTTTTATTATGAGTTTATATATTTTGATGTACCGAAGTTTGTTCGGAGTCCCGGATGTGATCTACGACATGACGAGGAGTCTCGAAATGGTCGAGACATAAAGATTGATATATTGGAAGCCTATATTTGGATATCGGAAACGTTCCGGGAAAAACCGGGATTTTTCCGGAGTACCGGGGGGTTACCGGACCCCCCCCCCCGGGGGGGGGAGGTTATTGGGCCTAGATGGGCCATGAGGGAGAAGAAGAGGGCCGGCCAAGGCAGGCCGCGCACCCCCTCTCCCCCTAGTCCGAATAGGACAAGGAGGGGGGGAGGGGGCGGCGCCCCCCTTTCCTCTTTCCCCTCCCCCTTTTCCTTCTCCACCAAGGCAAGTGGGGGGAGTCCTACTCCCGGTGGGAGTAGGACTCCTCCAGGCGCACCCCTTGGGGGCCGGCCGGACCCCCCTCCCTCCTTTATATACGGGGGCAGGGGGGCACCCTAGAACACATAAGTTGATCTACGTGATCGTTCCCTAGCCGTGTGTGGTGCCCCCCTCCCCCATATTCCACCTCGGTCATATCGTCGCGAAGCTTAGGCGAAGCCCTGCATCGGTAGAACATCATCATCGTCACCACGCCGTCGTGCTGATGGAAATCATCCCCGACACTTTGCTGGATCAGAGTCTAGGGATCGTCATCGAGCTGAACGTGTGCTGAACTCGGAGGTGCCGTACGTTCGGTACTTGGATCGGTCGGATTGTGAAGACGTACGACTACATCAACCGTGTTGTCACAACGCTTCCGCTTACGGTCTACGAGGGTACGTGGATATTACTCTCCCCTCTCGTTGCTATGCATCACCATGATCTCGCGTGTGCGTAGGAAATTTTTTGAAATTACTACGTTCCCCAACACACTTATCCACCGCAAGGCGGGCCCCCTTCAACACACCTTCATAGTACAGTTCGGCCTTGCGGTGCTCCTTACCCTCCGGTGGCCCCTCAGTCATCAGCTTCTCCGCATCAAGCTTCCCCCAATGCACTTTTGCACGGGAAAACGCCATGCGCGCACCTTCTATACAGACTGATCGCCTGATAGCATCAAGCCGAGGACAGGCGCCCACACTCCGCTTCACGAGCCAGAAGTAACTGCTTGGAATTGGCTCCGCAGGCCACAGTCGGATAACCAAGTCCTTCATGGCTAGTTCGTCCGCCTGGTGTAGTTCGACCAGCTGCTTCAGCTGATCGATAAAAGGCACCGGATAGTTCGGCGCCAAATACTGTGACCAGAAGTTCCTCTCCGCAGACTTCTTCACCTCTGTCCGATAGAAATGGGCGGCATCCGATATGCTGCGAGGTAGATCCGCAAACGCCCCTGTAAAATAAAGAATTCAGCTTGTCGCTTAGGGTTCTCCCCACTATCATATAAAAATGGCCATGAATACAACAGGCCTTACCAGCCACAACTTTCCGGGCCTCCAGAATGTCCCGTACAGCACCTCGGGCTTCTTCCCGAGCATCTTCCGTGGCTTGGAGATCTTGGGCGAGTTCGGATTCTTTCCCTACTAGACTTTGCTCCAAGCCCTCGCTTTTCTTCATAGCCTCCTGGAGTTCCCGCTCAGGTTTGAGGACCCTGGCCTCGTGTTTTTCACGAAGCGCCTGTTCGGCGGCAGCCTTCTCGTTGGCATCAGCCACAACCTTCTTCAGTGCCTCACATTCGGCACTCGCTTCTAGGGTGTACAACACAAATGCTTTTCAATAGGCACAATTACTCATTCGTGCCTAATGCAAGACAATGTTTCAACATACCTTGCCTATCCTCTAACTGCTTCTTCACACCACCAAGTTCTTCCTCGGCCCGTTCTAGGCTCTGCTTCAGTTTGGACACTTCCGCATTATGAGCGGTCGTCTTCTCCGCAGACGCCTGTTTTCAAACAAAGGGGTATACGTCATTAACAAGGGTTCCCATGAAAAAGAGGGTTTGATCCCCTTCCCGGCTCTCTCTCTTTCGCCGGACAGTGTATCAGGGGCTACTACTCATATTATGATGATTCCTCAAAGGTTCCTTAGAAACCATACCTCAAAAGCCTTTATAAGGCCAAGGCAAGACTCATTCATCCCGCTTTCGGCAGACTGAATCTTCCCAACCACCGTACCCATGAGGGTCCAATGTTCATCGATGATAGACGCGTTCTTCAACGCTGTTGATAGACCGCCCAGTAGCTCTGCATGGACAGAGGTTACCGGCAGAGTAGGCAAGTCTCCCTTCGTCGAAGGCGGCCGCTCGCCCGATCCTGGAGCCCTAGAGGTCTCCAGGGCCTTATCCGGCTGTGGGCCGAACCCGAGATCTCCCCCATCGTCAACACGCCATGGGGCCGCTGCCCCCGTGTGTCCGGCTCCAGAGACATGCCCCCCCCTGCTCTGGGTCACTTTGAGACAACACCTCGGTGTCGCACCTGGACTTCGGAGAAGGAGCCTCCGGAGGCGTCTCGCTCGGCACATCATCCGAGCTTAGTGAATCCTCCGATGAGGACTGTCCGGCAGGAGACCTCGCCGGTATGTACGAGATATGATAACAGTTAAAGCTACTGTACCCATATGACCCTAGATGTATAGGTGCATTCGGATTTCTGTTACTTACGATTTTTCCAGGGGCTGGGCCCTGGGATTCCACGCGTGGGCTGTTATCGGCAGCCGTGGTGGATGCCTCTGGATGGGAACCTCTCCCCCTCTTGGGCGATTCGGCCTCAAGGTACGGGGAAGCCGCCCGGTTCTTCCCACCTTCGGAGTAAGGCTCCTCCTCCTCTACTTCCTCCTCTTCGTCTTCGGAAGAAGGAGCGTCGCTGGAGTCTCTGGATTTTGCATCCAAAGCCTCGTGGCGACGGAGGCCACTCCGGGTCTTCTTGACCTTCTTGGAGGCCTCCTTGTCTGGCACCTTGTAAGGCGCGGGGACCAGCACCTTCGTCAGAAGAGGTCTGGCCGGTTCCTCCGGCAGCGGGGCCAGACAATGTGTCCGCTCCACCTTCTTTATCCATCCCTGAGGTCACGAAACATGACGAAAATGTCTCCCTCATGACAAGTCAACTAAAGCGTGGATGGATAGAGTGTGGCTGTAACTTACCAGGCTTGCAGAATGAGATAATTGATACCCATGGTCCTCGGCGGAGCCCGGCTACGATTTTCCGGACTTGAAGAGCACCTTCCAGATATCCTTGTGGGAGGAATCATAGAGCTCCCGAAGGATTTGGTGCTTGATTGGGTCGAACTCCCACAAAGTGTAGGCTCGGCGCTGACAAGGGAGAACCAGGCGAACTAGCATCACCTGGACTATGTTGACAAGTTTGACGTCCCTGTCGACCATGCTTTGAACACGCGTCAGGAGCAGTGACAACTCATCGGACGAGGACCAGTTCAGGCCCTTCTTGGGCTAGGACGTGAGCCGCAGTGGGGCTTCGGATCTGAATTTGGGAGCTGCAACCCACTTTTTGTCGCGTGGTTTGATGATATAGAACCACTGCTGCTGCCACTCCATGACGGAGTCGTTGAAGGCGCCCTTTGTCCAAACGGCCTTGGGCATCTTGCTCACCATGGCGCCGCCGCACTCGGCGTGTTCGCCACTCACCACCTTGGGCTTCACATTGAAAATCTTCAGCCACAGGCCGAAGTGAGGCGGAATCCGGAGAAAGGCCTCGCACACGACGATGAACGTCGAGATATTGAGGAAAGAGTTGGGGGAAAGATCATGAAAATCAATCCCATAGTAATACATGACTCCGTGAACGAATGGGTGAAGGGGAAACCCGAGCCCGCGGACAAAATGGGGAAGGAACACGACTCTCTCGTAGGGCTCCGGAGTAGGGACAATCTGTCCCGCCGGTGGGAGACGGTGGCCAATCTTCTTGGCCAGATACCCGGCTTCCCGGAGCTTCTTAATATCCTTCTCCCGGACAGTAGAGGCCATCCATCTGCCTCCTGCTCCGGATCCGGGCATCTTTGGAAAACCTCTCTTCGATGGAAAAGAAGAGTGCTTGGGCGTTAGGGCTCGAACAGAGGGGAGTGAGCTAGCGGAAGCAGAAGGCGTGGGTAAAGAGGAAGAGACCTTATCTCTTTATAGAGATGGTAAAAGCTTTTTGCGCCTCCCCACTTGCCTGGTGGAACCCGCTCACCTCCCACTCGCTGCGATTAGCGGTGCGGTTGGATTACCCATACCCGTATTGACGAGAATCCCGTAATAAGGGGACGCGATCTCTGCTTTGACAAGACGTGTCAAGGAAACCGCCTCGCAATATGCACTGTGGCTAGTTGAAGGAAAATGGTTCGAATAATGACCCGGCCGTAATGACATGTTACGTCTAAAAAAGTTGTCAACAGAGTACATTTGTGAAATATTGTTCTCTCTATGGTGATATATGAAGATCATTTTGCAGATCCATACACGGTCTACGTGTTTGATAATAACCTTGGAGTATTCGGAAGGAGGAACCCGCCTTGCAATGCCGGAGACAAGACTACGCACCGGACTCATCGTCATTGAAGCCTGGTTCAGGGGCTACTGAGGGAGTCCTGGATTAGGGGGTATCCGGACGGCTGGACTATATACATTGTCCGGACTATTGGAGCGTGAAGATACAAGACTCAAGACTCTGGCCCATGTCCGGATGGGACTCTCCTTTGAATGGAAGACAAGCTTGGCGATCCGGATATTATATTTCCTTCCTTGTAACCGACTCCATGTAAACCCTAGCCTCTCCGGTGTCTATATAAACCGGAGAGGATGGTCCTTAGAAGGCCGATCACAATTACAATCATACCATCATAGGCTAGCTCCTAGGGTTTAGCCTCTACGATCTCGTGGTAGATCTACTCTTGTACTACTCATATCTTCAATATTAATCAAGCAGGAAGTAGGGTTTTACCTCCATCGAGAGGGCCCCAACCTGGGTAAACATTGTGTCCCTTGCTTCCTATTACCATTAGCCTAAGACGCACAGATCGGGACCCCCTACCCGAGATCCGCCAGTTTTGACACTACCCGAGATGCCTGGAGTCTCTTGATATCTACCGAGTATCCCTGGTGATAAAAGCTAAGTCAGGGCGAGTGCACATTGTGCATACTGTAAGATGCCAACAGCTGAAGCATATGGTACTGCTTTCATTTAATCGATCTCGTACTCGTTCTTGAGATGTTGGAATTTCCCAAAACTATCACCCTTGACTATAGGACCAGGTGTGGCTTTACTCGCATGCATATTATACTTTTTAACAACCTTTTCTAAATATGTCTTCTGTGATAGTCCTAAGACTCCATTGTTCCTATCTTGGTGAATTTCTATGCCCAAAACATATGATGCTTCACCAGGATCTGTTATGTCAAAATTTGAGGATAAAAACTTCTTTGTTTCTTGTAGTAGCCTAACATCACTGCTAGCAAGCAGGATATCATCCACATACAAGATTAGGAAAATATATTTCCCATTTTTAAACTTTGCATAAATGCAGATATCCTCAATATTTTCTTTAAATCCAAAAATTTTAATCATTTGATTAAACTTTAAATACCACTGTCTAGAAGCTTGCTTTAATCCATAAATGGATTTCTTCAGGCGGCATCCCATATTTTCCTTGCCTTCCATGATAAAACCCTTGGGTTGTTTCATGTAGACATTTTCTTTTAAATCCCCGTTGATAAATGCCGTCTTTATATCCATTTGATGTAACTCTAAATCAAAATGAGCAAATAATGCCATTATGATTCTGAAGGAATCCTTACATGAGACTAGAGAAATTGTCTCATTTTAATCTATCCCTTCTCTTTGTGTAAATCCTTTTGCCACAAGTTTTGCTTTATACTTTTCTATATTCCCTTAAGAGTCATACTTAGTTTTGTCGACCCATTTACAGCCTACTGTTTTGGCTCCTTGAGGAATTTCCTCTAAGTCCCAAACATCTTTGGAACTCATCGATTTCATCTTGTTTTCCATTGCCTTCATCCACTTAAATGAATGAGGGCTTCTCATGGCTTCTTCATATGAGGTGGGATATTTTTCCATATGAACCATTTCGGTGCTATAAACTTTAAAGTCAGTAGAAATAGCTGACTTTCTTGGTCTTGTAGACCTTCTAAGAGCCTTAGTTTCTGGCACATTCTGCGCCTCAACTTCTGGCACTTCTTCTAAAATTTGCTGCTGCACCTCCCTTTCATGCTCAACAACGGGTTCAGCCGGCTCCTGACGGGCAGGTTCGGGTCTACCCCCATAGTTGTCATGGGTGGAGTTGCAACTGGTAGTGAGAAAAATGGCTCCTGAATCATCGGATTAGGTGCATGCACCCTATGCTCCTCAAGATCAATTTTCTGAGCTACCAAGCTCCCCCTCATCATTTCATCCTCCAAGAAGACTGCATGTCTTGTTTCTACAAACTTTGTATATCTGTTTGGGCAGTAGAACCGAAAACCCTTTGATCTGTCTAGATAGCCAATGAAGTGGCAACTCACTACTTTGGGATCTAACTTTGCAATGTTTGGATTAAACATTTTGGCCTCAGCAGGGCATCCCCACACCCTGAAGTGTTGTAGGGAGGACACTCTTCCTGTCACAGCTCGTACGGTGTTTTGGGCACCGACTTTCTTGGTACTCTGTTGAGAATGTGAATGGCGGTTTTAAGCGCCTCCGTCCATAATCCTAGTGGCAAGGTGGAGTAACTCATCATGTTGCGCACCATATCCATAATTGTACGGTTGCGCCTTTCAGCTACTCCATTTTGTTGAGGCTCACTCGGCATTGAATACTAGGCTACTATGCTAGTCTACTGCAAGAACTTTACAAAAGGTCCAGGGACTTGGCCATATGGAGTGTGCCGACCGTAGTACTCTCCGCCACGGTCCGATCTTACTATCTTTATTCTTTTATCATGCTGATTTTCAACTTCAGCTTTGAATATTTTAAATTTATCCAACGCTTCAGATCTTTCTTTGATTGGATAAATATATCCATAGCGAGAGTAGTCATCTGTGAATGTTATGAAAGAATCATATCCATCCACACTTTTCACCGAAAATGGTCCACAAATATCAGTGTGAATGATTTCTAGTGTGCTTGTGCTATGGATTGCACCCTTTTTGATTTGTTTTATACACTTTCCTTTAATGCAATCTATGCATTGTTCTAAGTCCGTGAATTCTAACAGAGGAACAATTCCAGTTTTGACTAATCTTTCTATTCTCCCCTTGGAAATATGGCTCAAGCGACAGTGCCATAATTTTGATGAGTTGAATATTCTCTTTCTTTTCTTTTGCTCTTTATTCAATGCGGAAAAATGTTCTTTCACATTGCATACAGAATAAACTTTTTCACAAAGTGATAACAAATAAAGCTCATTGTGTAGTAAAGCATCACCCACATAAGCATTATTTAACCATATGGCACACTTGCCATATCCAAAAAAACATTCATAATTATCTTTGTCCAAACAAGAAACACTAATTAAGTTTCTATGACATGATGGAACAAATAAAAGATCTCTAAGTAGAAGATTGAATCCATCAGCTAACTCCAAGGAGATGTCACCGACAACTTCAACTTCTGCTTCAACTCCGTTTGCCACTTCAATGCGTCTTTCACTTCGTTGCGTAGTCCGCGTCGAATGGAATCCCTGTAAAGAATTTGCAACATGAACAATTTCTCCTGAGCCAATCCACCAAGTGGATTTTCAAAACTATGTATACAAGGATTCATTTACAAAGTAAACTATATTGTTACCTCTTTTTGCCATGATTGACTTCAGCCAATCAGGCTAGTCTTTCTTGTAATGCCCGGTCTTCTTACAGTGGAGACAAGTGTCTTTGTCCACTGGGAAAGGTTGTTGCTGGCGCTGATGCTGATAGGGAGCTTTTCCTTGAGGCTTTGAACGAGAACCTTTGTAATTCTTTTTCTTGTTGTCCTTCACATAGTTGAGTGAACCACCATGTGAGGCTTTGAGCCTGTCCTCTTTTTGGACACACATTGCTATTGTATTTTCAATGTCCCATGATCCATGTGACATATTGTAGTTTACAACAAAGCTTTCAAACTCCTTTGGCAATGAAGCCATGACCAGGTGGACCAGGAACTTTGGTTTGATCTCCAGATCCTCATCCATGGTCTTGAGCTTTGTTGTCATGTTGCTCATCCTGAGGATCTGCTCTCTTATTCCATGACTACCTCTAGTGTAGTTCTCTGTCACCAGTTGCTTCAGCACCTAGGTGGCATATATCTTTGAAGAGCCACTGAACTGGCTCTTTATCTTTGTAAGCAACTCACCTATGAAAGTGCACTCTGCAATTGAGCCCACGATGGTGGTTCAATTGTATTCTTTATAAATGCCATGCATTTTTTTTTGCATTGACCCACTTTTGGTTTTCAATGGAATATCTCATCTCCACTGGAGCATGATCTTTTTTCTTCTCCTCCCTCGCATCATCATCATCGGTGGCCTCTCTGACTGGCTCTGTAGGTCTGACCGGCTGTGGTTCATCCACAGCCCCGTCCAGGTCAGCATAGACAAATGCCAGGTCTACTCTCTTCCTCCACTCAGAGTAGTTGTCACCTCTGAGTGTCGGAACATCTTTTAGGCAACTCATCAAGTGGAAGCCTCCTAAAATCACAATTTAAGTGAGAACAGTATAACAATCATATGCATTAATCTAACATTGGTCAAATTAAACATACAATTGTCTATGCAATTAAATCTATATTACCATTGGGCAAAATATTAGAAATGAATGCACCTTTAATTTCAATAATAAAACATGATCATGTTATTAATAACGTTGGTCATAAAAAATAACATAATCATATTCATTTTAATAATCACTTTAACATGCTCTTAAAAAAACTTAATTCTATCTAAACTTTTATTTTCTTTATAAAATGAGCACTACTAATTATTTACGCAGCGGAAAAAACATGAATAAAAAATCCATGAACTTTTACTCTTTACAGAAACATTTCTTTGACCGAATAAAAAATCATGAACTTCCTTATTTTCTTTATGAAAATTCATGAACATTTATTTTCGGAAAAAATTTTAATCTCTAAAAAATCAAAATTAGCAGTAGCAGACCCAGCGCGCGCAGCCCGCAGCAGAAAAAGCCAGCCCACGGCCTGGCCTGCGCGCTGGGATGTGGCCTCGGCCCAGCACTAGCGCACGCGCCGGTGCCGCTGGCCTCGTCCAATTTCGGCCCATCGGCCCAGTCTGGCGCTACGGTTATAATCTCAGTCGTCTGCTGAGATCCGACGGCCACCCGCGGTTCTAGCCCGAACAAAACGCCAGCCGACCGAACCCCGACCGAACCCCGAGTCCATTTTTTTTGTGATGATTTTCCTCCTAGCTTTATTTTTTTATGTATCTATATTAGAGTTAAAATAAAATGCGCCATAAAGACTTCCCTTAAAAAAAACTCACATGCCACAGCCTCACATGTGATTCAAGATCGACTCCGAGAAAAGAAACCTGCAAATGGCAGTGCCTATGTTAGGACTTCCGTGTTGCGGTTTTGTGAATTTTTTCTTATCCATATACCTCTGACAAGACAAGCACAGAAAAATGCAAGGACAGCATATCCAGCATCCTTAACCTCATCAAGGACGTTGGATATGCTTTCCTTACGTGTTTCTCTTGCTTCTCTCCATAATACTCGGATTTTTTTTTAAGCGCCATACTTTGCTTCTCTTGAGCAATATTTTTTGCTAATGATTGTAAACGACGTCTGACGTGCTCATCTCGTACTCTTGGGGTTCTGTTTGCCTATACAGTATTATTTTGGCATCTTCAACCTTCGAACGCGTGCCTGTTATCTGTTTCGAGGTTGGTTGGTGCCAGACGGGACAGAGAAGCGCCCCTGTTGGCACACATGCAGGACTGCCATCTCACGTGTACACAGAACGCATGGATCAATCTGAGCAAACATGATTCCTCCTTCTAACTAAATTAGGGGGCAACGTAGACGTGAGCGCAACCAGATTTCTGCCAGCGCCGAGCTCCTCTAACGTGTAGCAACGGGTTGGCCTTGAACATCATGCACCAGTAGTCACCGCACTGTTTGGCGTCCGGGTCTCCGGCCGGGGGGCTCGCACATGCCGTCGCCGGGAGGGACCGGGACTGTGGCCGTCCGTGTGGGGGTGCTGAGGGCTTGAATTGATTGCTGCATGTTACTACTAGCATATAATGATCTCCATGTACCTGTACCCCCTTCCCGGCAAATCAAGAAAAGCAAAGGCATCATGGCTACTGCTATGCTATGGAGATCATGGTTCCTTTTTCTCAGGTTGACAGCGGTGCCAATAACTGTAGGTACACGTCTCCTCTCCCAGGACGGGATGCACGGACAACCGCAAACCTGTTAGGGATTGCTCCCAATTTTCATTTCTGGAAACTGATAATTCACACTGTTGGAAATGAGAGTTTGGCAGTACTACACGATGTATTGATCGGTGCGTAGCGCACGTATATATGGAGTATAAAGTGGGACTCAACCTCAACTATACAAGGACTAGGAGGTGGGCCGAGTTACACAATATACATGCACAAACCATATGTCAACACCCCCCCCACCCCCGGCAGTCGAAGCGTCGCCGGAGACACAAAGGCCGGACCTGAACTCCTCGAAAACAGAAGTATACAGTCCTTTCGTCATGACATCGGCGAACTGTTGCGCCGCCGGGACTTGGAGGACCCGGATGCGCCCTAGACCCACCTGCTCGCGAACAAAGTGTATTTCAAGCTCAATGTGCTTCGTTCGACGATGATGGACTGGGTTGGCGGAGAGGTACACGGCAGAAACATTGTCGCAGTAGACGAGCGTGGCCTTGTGAATATCACAAAGCAACTCCTGTAGCAGCTGACGAAGCCAAGAGCATTCAGCAACGGCGTTAGCCACTGCCCGATACTCTGCCTTGGCACTCGAGCGGGAGACTGTGGGCTGTCTCTTGGATGACCAAGAGATGAGGGATGGCCCAAGGTAGACACAGTACCCTGAGGTGGAGCACCGTGTGTCCGGGCCGCCAGGCCAGTCCGCATCGGAGTAGGCGACGAGGTCGGTGGAGGCGGAGACCGTCAGCCTAAGTCCCATGGACTGGTTGCCGCGTATGTAACGAAGAATACGCTTCACCAGGGTCTAGTGGGAGCCGCGCGGAGCATGCATGTGAAGACAGACCTGCTGAATAGCATACTGCAAGTCAGGACGTGTCAGAGTCAGATGCTGCAGAGCGCCCACAATGGAGCGATAGAATGCCGCTTCGGATGCGAGAGAACCCTCCAGAGCGGAAACCATGGCCTTGGTGTCGACGGGCGTGGGAGCGGGCTTGTAGTTAAGCATGCCAGCACAGTCAAGAAGCTCATGGGCATAGCGCTGCTGGTGCAGGAAAAACCAATCTGGCCGTCGAACCACCTCGATGCCAAGGAAGTAGTGTAAGGGGGCCAAGTCCTTAAGGGAAAACTCATCGCGAAGACGGGCAGTAAGCTGCTGAAGGAGCGCGGCAGTGGATGCCGTCAGGATGATGTCGTTGACGTAGAGCAGCAAGAAGGCCGTTTCAGCTCCATGATGGTACACGAAGAGCGACGCATCAGAGCGAGTGGATGTTAATCCGAGCGTCTGTAGGAATGCAGCGATGCGCTGGTACCAGGCCCGAGGTGCCTGCTTCAACCCGTAAAGTGAATGGGAGAGCAAGCACACATGGTCTGGATGCGTGGCGTCGATGAAGCATGTGGGCTGCTAATAGAACACCTACTCAGCAAGGTGGCCGAGCAAGAAGGCGTTGGAGACGTCCAACTGATGCACATGCCAAGCTCGGGAGACGGCTAACTGAAGCACGGTGCAGATCGTGTCTGGTTTAACAACCGGGGCAAAAGTATTGGTGAAGTCCACGCCCGCACGTTGCTGGAAGCCCCGAACCACCCAGCGAGCTTTGTAGCGCTCAAGAGTTCCATCTGAACGAGTCTTATGCCGAAAGACCCACTTGCCCGTGATGATGTTGGCACGAGGCGGTCGAGGGACGAGCTACCAGGTGCAGTTCCACTGGAGAGCGTAGAACTCTTCCTGCATCGCAGTTAGCCAATGAGGATCCCGAAGGGCGGCTCGAGCTGACGATGGGAGAGGGGACGGCTCGAAGACGAAAGCAGCGAGAAGGTACTCATCGCTGGGGTACCGCGTGCTCGGCCGGAGAGTACCGCGTGGGGCAGCAGGTCCAGGGCAGCAGCGGGCGGTGACGAAGAACAACCCACTAGAGCCGAGGCCGCGGGCGAGACCGCGGGTGAGGCAGCCGCGGGCGAGGCCATGGGCGAGGCGGTGGGAGACATCGAGAGGGGCGCCGGGGACGCCTGGGGCGTCACGAGAGCCGAGGATGCCAAGGGCGCCAGGGAGGGGTTGCGACCCCTGAGGCAACCAGCCGGGGAGGAAACTCAACTAGTGGCGCAGGGGGCACCCTTAAAACCGGGAGGCAGCCCAAGAGAAGCACGTGGGCGGCCGTCACCGGGAGCGGGCAAGGCCGCAACATCCGAAGGTACCTGCTAAAACGAAAAAACCATCTCATCAAAGTAAACGTGTCGAGAAGTGATCACCCGATGTGAGATAGGATCATAGCAGCGGTAGCCTTTGTGTTGGGGGGATAGCCGAGAAAGATGCAGGACACAGACCGAGGTGCGAGCTTATGCGGAGTGGTGGAAGCGATGCTAGGGTAGCATAGGCAACCGAATATGTGGAGCTCAGCATAGGAGGGTGGCGTGCCGAACAAGAGGTGATGAGGTGCAAAATTCCCGCGAGTGTGACAAGAACGAATGTTGATGAGTAGTGAGGCAGTGGCAAGCGCGTCAGGCCAAAAACGTGGTGGCACGTTGGCATGAAAGAGGAGGGTGCAGACACAGTCATTAAGTGTGCGAAGTACACGCTCAGCGCGGCCATTCTATGGCGAAGTGTATGGGCAAGTGAGACGAAAAATCGTGCCGTGTGTGGCAAGAAGGTTGCGGAGCGCAAGATTATCAAACTCCTTCCCATTGTCTGTTTGCAACACATGGATGGTACGCCCAAACTACATGGAGACATAAGAGTAGAAAGCAGTGAGAGTGGCAACAGCACCCGACTTTCGCCGCAATGGGAAGGTCCACACATAGTGCAAAAATCATCAAGTATGACAAGATAATAAAGATAGCGCGTGTTACTTGCAACATGAGAGGTCCAAACATCACTATGAATTAACTCAAATGGGTATGATGCAATATGCGAGGAAGTGCTAAAAGGAAGACGAACATGTTTGCCTAGACGACAAGCATGACAAGTGTGATCGTCGATCTTATTACACGTGAATGAAAAACTACGAAGAATATGACAAAGGGTGGCGGTGTTGGGATGACCGAGACCAGCGTGCCAAAGGTCCACTCTGGCAGAAAGCGCCATGGGTGCAGCAACGTAGGAGGTGGATGAGTGGACCGGGTAGAGCTCGTCGGGGTTGTCACATCGGTGGAGCACCATCCGGGTACGGGCATCCTTAACAGAAAAGCCAAACATGTCAAATTTCACGGTGACAGGATTTTCACGTGTAAGAGAACAAACGGAAACAAAAATTTTAATAATGTCAGGAGAGACAAGTACGTTAGAAAGATATAATGGCATGGAGTTAGATGAAAAAGCAGCATGACCGACATGAGTAATGGGCATGGAGGAATAGTCGCCCACGGTAATGCGAGCAGCGGTGTGAACGGGGTGGGCGGTAAGAAGGTTACCGGGGTTGGCGTCCATGTGAGCCGTGGCTCCAGTATCCATGTACCAGTCGCCACCGCCAGTGTACTGCTGCGGCATTGGGGCGGTGTGGAGAGCCGCTAGAAGGGCAGGGTCCCAAGGCGTGGGGGCGGTGTGGAGAGCCGCTAGAATTTAGCAGCTGCGGCTCGTATAGCAGAGTCAATTCAGCCTTCCCAGTCAAAGGCTGGCAGAGGCTTGATGCAGATCAGAGATTTACTCCGGGCAGCAGGAGATCAAAATTCAGCTGTATCGCAGTCGCGGAACAGGATTCACAGCAGATCCATAGCTGCAAATACAGTTCAGTCGGCTCACAGCCCCAGATCTCTCCCGAGGCGTGAGGGGCGTGGAGACCGACATGATCAGTACAAGAACCGTGAGCAGTATGATCACCGATTCGATCGCGATGATCGACGTCGAGTGCCCACCCCTCCCCCAAGGGGTGGATCGTACGTGTCACGACAGCAGGATGATAGACGCCAGCACAGTGTTGGGCGTAGTATTCCAGTCGACCCCATGGAACCAGGCTTTGATGCGAGATCCATTACCGTTCAAGGTCTGGTCGACAGGAACAAAGCTCACCGAGAGGGTCACGACAGAGATGTCCCCACCAGCAGCAGAGTGCACGTCTCATGACCAGAGTGCTTCAGCAGAGCCATCAGGGTCGCGGTGATTCCTCCCAACTTCAGGTTGGCGACTGGAGTCAGTAAGTTCACTGGTGAGTCCAAGCCTGATACTTGGCTTGAGGACTACCGAGGGGCTGTTTAGAGCGGCGGCGGCAATGATGAGGTGACCATGAAGCATCTGCCTCTTATGTTGGAGGGCTCGTCCAGAGAGTGGCTGAATCAGTTAGCACCCAGCAGCATTTACACTTGGGAAGATCTTTCCCGAGTGTTCGTCAGAACGTTTGAAGGAACTTGCAAGCGACTAGCAGGACTGACAGAGCTGCAAACTTGCGTACAGAAACCGAATGAGACTTTGAGAGATTAAATCCAGAGATGGAGCACATTGCATCACACGGTAGAGAATGTATCTGATCACCAGGCAGTCTGTGCCTTCAAGGAAGGTGTTAAGTACAGAGAGCTGAACCTGAAATTCGGACGAACCGGAGACATGTCTCTGAGTCGAATGATGGAGATAGCCACCAAGTATGCCAATGGTGAAGAAGAGGATCAGCTCCGGAGTGGCAAGCACAAGTCGGTCGCCCACGAAACCGGAGGAGGTAACTCCAGTCAAAAGCAGAAACGGAAAGCTGAGCCAACTGCTCCTGGAGAAGCCTTGGCCGTGACTCAATGAAAGTTTAAAGGGAAGCCCAAAGGTCCTTGGAACCCTAAGAAGGTGAAATACAAGGAGGGAAATGACGTGATGGATTTGCCATGCCACATCCACACGAAGAAAGATGAAGATGGTAACTTCATTTACCCGAAACATACCACTCGACAGTGTCGGCTCTTGATCCAGCAATTCTAGGGGAAATAGCCCAAAGATAAGGAAAAGGAGTCAGACAAAGTTGAGGACAAAGAGGATAGTGATGACGGATATCCCCAGGTCAATTCCACCCTGATGATTTTTGCTGACTTTGAAAGCAAAAGTCGACTGAAAGTTATCAATCGGGAAGTGAATATGGTTGCTCCGGCGACACCCAATTATCTGAAATGGTCTTAGACTGCCATCACATTCGACCAGTCCAATCACCCGACACACATAGCCACCCCTGGGAGGCAAGCTTTGGTGGTCGACCCAGTCGTCGAAGGTACTCGACTGACTAAAGTGTTGATGGATGGTGGCAGTAGCCTGAATATACTATACGCAGAGACATTACAAGGGATGGGCATTCCGATGTCCAGACTCAGTACCAGCAACATGAGTTTCTATGGAGTCATTCCTGGCAAGAAGGCTGCGTCACTCGGCCAGATTGCTCTTGATGTGGTTTTTGGTGATTCCAAAAATTTCCGCAAAGAAAAGTTGACATTCGAGGTTGTGGATTTCCAGAGTGCCTATCACACTCTTTTAGGCAGGCCAACCTATGCACGTTTTATGACTCGACCATGTTACATGTACCTCAAATTGAAGATGCCTAGCCCTAAAGGTGTGATCACTATTACTGGTAACCGCAAGAAGGCGGAAGAGTGCTTTCAGAAAGGCTCAAAGATCGCCGATGCTCAGATTTTAGCAGAAGAGTGGCAGGAACACCAGAAGAATGCAGACCCGAGTGATTTGTTGCGAGCTAAGAAGCCCGCTACAGAATCAGCATTTCAGTCGTCCGGTGAGACAAAGCCAGTTCACATCCACCCGACCGACCCCAACGCCGCTCCGACCAATATCTCTACAACACTCGACCCTAAATAGGAAGAAGCGCTCATCCAGTTCCTCCGTGGGAACTGAGACATCTTTGCATGGAAACCTTCTGACATGCCAGGTGTACCCAGGGGGCTGGCTGAGCACCGTCTACGAGTCGACTCAAAAGCGAAACCTGTCAAGGAACATCTGCGACGGTCCGCCGTCCAGAAAAGGAAGGCCATTGGCGAGTGGGTGGCTCAGCTCTTAGCAGCAGAATTTATCTGAGAAATTTACCACTCCGAGTGGCTCGCCAATGTTGTCATGGTCCCCAAGAAGGACAAGTCACTTCGCATGTGCATTGACTTTAAACATATCAATCGAGCCTGCCCGAAAGATCATTTTCCTCTCCCCCACATTGACCAAATAGTCGACTCGACTGCGGGATGTGAGCGACTGTCTTTCTTGGACGCTTATTCCGGGTACCATCAGATCCGTCTGTTTGGACCCGATGAGATCAAAACGACTTTCATCACCCCATTCGGGTGCTTTTGTTATGTCACCATGCCATTCGGCCTCAAGAATGCCAGAGCCACGTTCATCAGGATGATTCAGAAGTGTTTGCTCACTCAAATCAGTCGGAATGTGGATGCGTACATGGATGATATTATGATCAAGTCACGGAAAGGTTTCGACCTGCTGACTGACCTTGCTGAAACATTTGCCAACCTCAGGAGGTATGATATCAAGCTTAATCCATCAAAGTGCACATTCGGAGTTCCTGGCGGAAAATTACTTGGTTTTCTCGTTTCCGAACGAGGAATCGACGCAAATCCAGAGAAAGTGGGCACTATACTCCGAATGAAAAGTCCTGTGCGTGTGCACGATGTTCAGAAGCTTACTGGTTGCTTGGCCGCTTTAAGTCGATTCATCTCTCGTCTTGGTGAAAAGGCATCGCCTCTTTACCGACTGATGAAGAAGTAAGACAAGTTCGAGTGGACTCCTGAAGCTGATGCAGCGTTTGCAGAGCTAAAAGCCCTACTTTCCACCCAGCCGGTGCTTGCTGCCCCGATCAGCAAAGAGCCTTTGCTGCTTTACATTGCAGCCATAGGACAAGTCGTCAGTACAGTACTTACGGTCGAGCGGGAAGAAGAAGGAAAAGCCTTTAAAGTTCAGCGCCCAGTATATTATATTTCTGAAGTTTTCACCCCATCAAAGCAAAGATACCCTCATTATCAGAAGCTTGTATATGGGATTTACATGACCACGAAGAAAGTTGCTCATTATTTCTCTGACCATACCATTACAGTCGTCAGCGACGCCCCATTGTCAGAGATTCTGCACAACAGAGATGCAACTGGTCGAGTGGCAAAATGGGCGATTGAACTCCTTCCCCTGGATATCAGATTTGAGGCAAAGAAAGCTATCAAGTCCCAAGCAATAGCAGATTTCCTCGCTGAGTGGACTGAACAGCAGCTGCCGACTCAAGTTCACTCGGAGCACTGGACCATGTTCTTTGATGGCTCTAAAATGCTGAATGGTTCTGGTGCTGGGGTAGTGTTGGTTTCCCCCTAAGGAGATAAGCTCAGATACGTACTCTAGATTCACTTTGGTTCCTCCAACAACGAAGCAGAATACGAAGCAATTTTGTATGGGTTGCGTATGGCCATTTCACTCGGCGTCCGTCCCCTCTGGTCTATGGCGACTCAGATTTAGTGGTTAACCAAGTGATGAAGGAGTGGGACGTCAGAAGCCCAGCCATGACTGGTTACTGCAATGCAGTAAGAAAGATGGAGAAGAAATTCGAGGGGTTAGAGCTTCATCATATACCCCGACTGAAAAATCAAGCAGCCGATAATTTGGCAAAGATAGGTTTCAAGAGAGAAGCCATTCACAGTGGTGTGTTTTTGGAACATATCCACGCACCGGCAGTTCAAGAGGATCCTTTCATCGAGGAAGCCCCGCAGCCGAAAAGTGCCCCGGATCCAACTGAAGTCGAGGTCCCAGCTTTGGTCGACCTGATCATGGCAGTTTTGGTTATCACTCCCGACTGGACAGTGCCTTACATCGCATATATCCTAAGGAAAGAGCTCCCAGAGAATGAAGAAGAAGCTCGACAGATCGTCCGTCGATCCAAGGCCTTCACTATGATGAAGGGAAAGTTGTACAGAGAAAGTGCGACTGGAGCCAGTCAGAAATGCATAACGCCGTAAGAGGGCCGGATAATTCTTAACGACATCCACTCGGGGACCTGTGGCCATCATGCGTCCTCTCAGACTATTGTGGCTAAAGCATACCGAGCGGGTTTTTACTAGCCCAGAGAAAATGAAATGGCGAAAGAGATAGTCGACAAGTGTGAAGGATGTCAGTTCTACTCCAATATGTCGCGCAAGCCCGCCTCAGCCTTGAAGACCATTCCAATCGTCTGGCCCTTTTCTGTTTGGGGATTAGATATGGTTGGGCCACTGAGAAATGGCAGGAGCGGCTTCACCCATGTACTGGTGGCAGTCGACAAGTTCACCAAGTGGATCGAAGCCAAGCCTATCAAGAATCTTGATGCCGGCACTGCTATCAGCTTCATCAGAGAGTTGATATTCAGATATGGAGTTCCGCATAGCATTATCACCGATAATGGGTCAAACTTCGATTCCGACCAATTCAAAGCCTTTTGCGCTTCTCAAGGCACACGAGTCGACTACACTTCAGTCGCCCACCCCCAGTCGAATGGACAAGCAGAAAGAGCCAACGGCCTGATTCTCAAAGGACTAAAACCCCGGTTGATGCGTGATCTCAAATACGTAGCAGGTGCGTTGGTCGCCGAACTTCCATCAGTTCTTTGGGGATTGAAGACTAATCCAAATCAGTCGACTGGGAGAACTCAATTCTTTCTGGTCTATGGAGCTGAAGCGGTTCTGGCGAGTGATCTGCTTCACAATGCACCGCGAGTCGAGCTCTACTCTGAAGTTGAAGTAGAACAAGCCTGGCAGGATGCAGTTGATCTTCTGGAAGAAGAAAGGGAGATGGCCATGATCCGATCGACCATCTATCAGCAAGACTTGCGTCGATTCCATGCCAGAAACGTGAAGAGTCGGGCCTTCCAAGAAGGAGACTTGGTCCTCCGAGTGGACCAACAGAAGCCACACAAACTCGCCCCTACTTGGGAAGGCCCCTTCATCGTCACCAAAGTTCTCCACAATGGAGCATACCGTCTTTACAACATCGGTCGCCAGATTGATGAGCCACGAGCTTGGAATGCGGATCTGCTCTGCCCCTTTTACACTTAAGTATTCACTCGGATGAGATGTAATAAAAGTACTCCTGTAGTTTGTTTATCAAAGACAAAAGTGTTATAATTTTCCCATTAATTGTTGGTGCTTTGGTTTATGTAAGATATCCCCCAGTGGGTGGCTTAGCTGCGAATCCATTTCGCCTTTGTGAAAAAAATTCCTACCGAGTGACGAGCAAGCCTCTCACTCGGAGACTTAGCTGCGAATCCGTTTCGCCTAAGTGTTTGAAATCCTACCGAGTGAAGAGCAAACCTCCCACTCGGGGGCTTAGCTGCGAATCCGTTTCGCCTAAGTGCTTGAAAACCTACCGAGTGGAGAGCAAACCTCCCACTCGGAGGCTTAGCTGCAGTCCAGTACTCGCCTAAGTGTTTGAAATCCTACCGAGTGGTGAGTCTGCCTCTCACTCGGGGGCTTAGCTGCAGACCAGTACTCGCCTAAGTGTTTGAAATCCTACCGAGTGGAGAGCAAAACCTCCCACTCGGGGGCTTAGTTGTAGTTCAGTACTCGCTTAAGTATGAAATTCATTCCGATCCGCAAGGACGACGAGGTACAGGTCGACTGCTACCTTCTCCTTCAAGTTACAACACAAATACAATGTGAAGTAATAAAAATCCTACTGAGTGGTGAGTTTGCCTCTCACTCGGGGGCTTAGCTGCAGTCCGGTACTCGCCTAAGTGTTTGAAATCCTACCGAGTGGTGAGTCTGCCTCTCACTCGGGGGCTTAGCTGCAGTCCAGTACTCGCCTAAGTGTTTGAAATCCTACCAAGTGGAGAGCAAACCTCCCACTCGGGGGCTTAGCTGCAGTCCAGTACTCGCCTAAGTGATTGAAATCCTACCAAGTGGAGAGCAAACCTCCCACTCGGGGGCTTAGCTGCAGTCCAGTACTCGCCTAAGTGTTTGAAATCCTACCGAGTGGAGAGCAAACCTCCCACTCAGGGGCTTAGCTGCAGTCCAGTACTCGCCTAAGTGTTTGAAATCCTGCCGAGTGGTGAGTCTGCCTCTCACTCGGAGGCTTAGCTGCAGTCCAGCACTCGCCTAAGTACGAAATTCGTTCTGATCCGCAAGGACGACGAGGTGCAGGTCGACTTCTACCTTCTCCTTCGAGCTAAGACACGAATACAACGTGCGCTCTGCAAGGACGACGAGGTGCAGGTCGACTGCTACCTCCTCCTTCGAGCTACGACACAAATACAACATGCGCTCTGCAAGGACGACAAGGTGCAGGTCGACTGCTGCCTTCTCCTCGAGCTACGGCACAAATACAACATGCGCTCTGCAAGGACGATGAGGTGCAGGTCGACTGCTACCTTCTCCTTCAAGCTCCATCCCAACCCGCAAGGACGCAAGTCAACTGCAATCTGTGCTCCAACCTGCAAGAGTACATACCAAGCACTAAAATATACTCCGAGTGGAGAACAAGGTTCGTTCGAAGACAAACGCACGCATATTCAACAGCAAAGCCAAGTTCAGATAACATCCTACGGGTCCAAAAGTGCTCAGGCGTCAAGCCTGTTAAAGTTTATCGGTTACAAAATCACTCGGCATTCCGAGGCAAATTTAAGGCTTCAGGAATAGAAGTTTTTTACTCCTCCGATGGAGGACTGGAAAGCACGACGAACTGATCCAGGTCGATTCCATCTGCAATCCGAGTGGCAGCGGCAATGAAGGTCTTCATGAAAGATTGGAAGTCATACGTCTTGGTATTGGCCACTTTGAGGGACGCCAGCTTGTCCTCTCGCGCATCCTTGCAGTGAACACGGACCAGAGATAGAGCAACATCAGCACCACACCTGGCAAAGGACTTCTTCCATTCTTGCACTCGACCTGGAACTTCATTCAGTCGAGTCATCAGAGACTCGAGGTCAAGTTGAAGCGTCTCTCTCGGCCAGAGTGTCGTGTCGATCCGCGACGCCGCAACTTTCAGTCGAGCAAGATAGTCGAACACACCAGCGACACGAGACTCCAGTCGGAGCACGTTCATGGCAGTTTCATCCTTCACAGGAGAGTTGATCGGATCCAAGCCTGTCTCCACTCGACTGGTCTCCTCCTCGAAGTTTTGGCAGAATTCTGTACACACAAGTCAAAGATAAACTAGCAGTTCCATGACGAGTCAATGATAACAAATCAGTCGGGTGGGAGAGGTTACCTTCAAGCATGATGAACAACTTCTTGGCGAGCCCTCCCAGATAAGCCTCCAGATCATTCTTCTTCCCCGCCAGCTCACTAGCCTTGTCACTCAGAGCAATCTTGTCGTTCTTCAGACGGCTGACTTCCTTGTTGGCCGCGTCGAGAGAATCTTTCAGGTTGGCGTTCTCTTCTTCAAGTTTGCTGATTGAAGCCATCTTCTCTTCCGCAAGCTTCGTTTTGTCCAAAGCCGCCTTCTGCGCCTCAACAAGTTCCTGGTCCTTCTTGTTTAGATCCACCTTCGTTTTTTCTGCAAAATGATAAGGAGGTCAGAATCAATAATGGGCAGAAGAATGAAAACAGTCGTCAAGTTCTCACCAATCGTACCTTTTGCCTCGTCCTTCGCCTTCTGAAAGTTCTCCTGAACAAGTTTCAGGTCAAGATCGAGCTGGATATGTTTGTTTTCCAATTCAGTATAACGAGCCACAAGCTCGCAAGATTTCTGCAAAGAGTCAGTCGACAGATATCAAAGAGAGGTTACTTCCGAGTAACTAAGAGAAAAACCGTAGCATTTCTAAGACTACAGTCGGATCAAAATATTCAACAGTAGTCTCGGGGACTACACCCAGTGGGTGCACTCAGCGTGCCCCCACTAGTTTTATCGACTTGATCCGATCAGTCGACCAAAAGGAACAAAGAGATTGTGGTTCCAAAACCATAGCTAACTGCCAGCAATCAGTCATGGTCTCATCACGATCTACCAAAAAAACAGGATCTTCAGACTACAGTCGACTGCCAGCAGTCCACCATAGTCTCGGGGACTACACCCAGTGGGTGCACTCAGCGTGCCCCCACCGGTTCCAAGATTCCGTTCGACATGGTCTGACCAGACCGACTGCCGAAGTTAGAATGAGGAAATTCAAAATACACAGACTACGGTCGACTGCCAGTAGTCGACCATAGTCTCGGGGACTACACCTAGTGGGTGCACTCAGCGTGCCCCCACCAGTTCAAAAAGTTGAAAAAATCAATCGACGCACCCAGTGGGTGCACAGTTTCAAAGATCTTCGGAAAGGAAATCTTCAGATTGCATATCCTAACAGAACAAGCGGTGATCAACTAACCTGGACATTGCTCTGGAGGGCTGAGCTAGCATCATAAGCCACTTGGCCGGCTTCCCGGATCGCCTTCACCTGCTCCATCATGATCCCTGCCTGGCGTATAGCCTCCCTAGCAGCACCCGCTTGGTCCTCTAGGACGTGGTGTGTGGCGAAAAGGGAGGGCGGATCAGCAGTCGACGATGAAGGCCGGGTACTCGTCAGCGGCACAGCGAAGGACACAGAATGCCGAGTGACTTCACCACCTTCTTGAACCAATGCCTCAGGCATCGACGCAGTCCGAATGGTCTTGCCAGACGGCGCCTTCTTGTTCTTCCTCCCCCTCAGTGGCACCTCATCATCGTCATCAGGGAGATCTATGACGTGAGGAGGAGCTACAGGATAAATCCAGAGTTAGAAACGAAAATCCAATCGACCAGAAGCGAAACTATGGAGAGCGTACCAGGATTGGTGGTGGCAGCGTCTTCCATCTATTGATCATCGTTCTTGGTGGAGGTCTCGGAGGTAGCGGCACTGCAGATTTCAGAAATCAGTCGGCTAACCAACGAGTCGACCAAGAGTCTACCCATGTTAAACGAAGAAACACGAGTTCTGCTATTACCCGGAAATCGTGGGAATGGCCATCTTCATCTTGGGCAGGGCCTTCAACGGCTTCAACGACGCCGCTCGGGGATGCTTCGGAGCTTTTTCAGTCGGAGCAGGGGAGGACGTCCGAGGGCGCTTCGTCGACTGTCCCGCAGGCACAATTGCTTTGCCACGCTCAACCGAGGGGTCGTGGGTGAGCTTGGATCAACTTTCCGTATGAGAAGGGTCGGCTTCCACCTCCTCTTCCTCCTCCTGTTCCTCCTCCTCTCCACCAGAGTCATCGTCGTCTTCGTCCCCCTCAGTGTCAGATTGCCACTCCTCCTGGCTTTCGCCTCCGCTCGCCTCCTCTTCTTCGACTTGTTCTTGCACCCCGTTGGGCATTGAGTACATCTCAGTGGTGACCTAGAAGACAACAAACAAAGCAAAGGTCAGTCAACTGAACTCTAACAAAACGGAATGAAGAAAGTAGGATCACAGTCGGAGAAACAGAATTGGACCTTGTCTGGCTCGTATGATTGGTCGAGTGGGGGGATCCTCCTGGCTCCTCGGGGGTTGTCTCTATTCCCTGTGATGGCAGTCATCCATCTCTCCAGCGTGGCATCCTCGACCTCCTTCGGGTGGACCCTAGTGGTGTCTTCAGTGCCAGAATACATCCACATTGGATGGTCTCGATATTGAAGAGGCTGGATGCGTCATCGGAGGAAGACTTCCAGGAGATCCATGCCGGTCACCCCGTCACGGATAAGCTGAACTACACGCTCGACCAACACTTTAACCTGCGCCTTCTCTTCCGGGATCACCTTCAAAGAAGAAGGCTTCCCCACTCGGTCCATAGAAAAAGGAGGGAGTCCAGTCGACTGCCCTGGCGTCGGCTGGACTTTGCAGTAAAACCAGGTCGACTGCCATCCACGAACCGAGTCGGGAAGGATCATGGCCGGAAAGGCGCTTTTTCCTCTCATTTGAACTCCAAGACCCCCGCACATCTGGATCACTTGGGTTCTCTCATCACTCGGATTGGCCTTTTTCACCGTCTGTGAGCGACAGGTGAAAATGTGCTTGAAAAGACCCCAATGAGGCCGACAACCCAAGAAGTTCTCGCACAACGACACGAAAGCAGCAAGATACACGATAGAGTTGGGTGTAAAATGGTGGAGTTGCGCCCCAAAGAAGTGCAGAAATCCCCCAGGAAAGGATGAGGGGGCAAAGAAAATCCGCGGTCAATGTGGGTGGCCAAGAGGAAGCACTCACCCTCATGAGGCTGCGGCTCCGACTCGTTCCCCTGGAGCCTCGCTGATCCATGGGGGATCAATCCTTCATTGGCCAGGTCGTCAAGATCTTTCTGACGGATCGTCGAGCGGATCCAGTCGCCCTGGATCCAGCCCCGCGGCAGGCCGGTCCTTGACGAAGATCCGCCCCGACTGGTCGCCCTTCCCTTCGCCTTCGCCGTCGCCTTCTTCGCCCGCTCCAAAGCCACCGTCTTCTCCTTCACCATCGTCGCCGGCGAAGCGTGCACGAAGCAGCAGCTCTAGGGTGGAAGCGAGCGCGGCGGATGAATCTGGAGAAGAGGGAAGGAAATGAGAATGCACTGTTCAAAACCCTAGTCCAGCGCCTTATATAAGGCCGCTTCCGAGTGGCTAACATGTAGGCCCGGGCGATCCTGTCAAATCCCGCAACAGTCACGCGCGCGATATGTGGCGAAAAAGGTGGTGCGGAGATCGAGGCGTCCATGCCTTATCCCGTCTGATTGCTGCGGCCTCGCCCCATCCTGCGCGCTTCCCAAAATTCGAATCCCACAAAATCCGCGGGTTGCAGAACAACTCGTCAGATGGAAGATCTCCTCCACTCTGTCACTCGGAGCTCTCGAAGCGAAAACTTCACTCGACAGATACAAAGAATGGATCAAGCGACTGAAAAAGAAGTGGACACCGTCACCTAAAGTTCGTTGATCCAAGACAAGACATACTCATAGCACGAGAAGTGGGTCGGAAGAGTTCTCAATTCCTTTTCCACTCAAACCTCGATCCATTTGGGGGCTAATGATGAAGCCATGTACCTAGGGTAGGGTCATGGACCTGTCCAAGACACCCTCCCCAAGGATGTCTCTAGAAGAAATCACCTTTCAGTCGACCTGTAAAGGCTCCACTCGACGGACTCGAGGGCACTCGACCATGATGCCATCCACTCGACCAACGGGGAACCTAAAGTCACTCTGCACGTAATGGTCTGTCATTAAGTAGCCTTTATGGTCTTCATAGCACTTTATGTGGGCGTTACCAGTAACCCCCGGTCTTAATGTACTTTAAACCCTGCATAATTGAGAGCTGGAGGGGTCTGGCGAACTCTATATAAGCCACACCCCTCCTTAGTGTAAAGGGTTCGTACCCCTGTAACTCATACGCATATAATCCAGTCGACCGCCTCTGGGCTCCGAGACGTTGGGCTGTTACTTCCTCCGAGAAGGGCATGAACTCGTAAAACTCTTGCGTATACAACTATTCCATAGCTAGGATCTTGCCACTCCATTAGTACCCCCCTACACTACTGTCAGACTTAGAACCATGACAGCTGTGGCCTGTGGCTGCTGCTGCTGCTTGCAGTCGCCACGGCCACGGCGGCCCCCACGGCGCTCGGCGGGGGACAGGGTCGGCGCCGGCTGGTGCTGCGGGTAGGGAAACCCTGGCGGTGGCGGTGCCTGGAAGGGGGCCGGGGCAGGCCGCGGCGGGGGGGCCGGGGCGGTCAGTGGCGCGCCGCCGTGGGTACCGGTGGTGAGGGCCGTGTGGGTAGCCCATGTACGCGACATCCGCATCCTCCTCTCCTCCAGCTTTAGGTACGCGACAATCTGGGGAAGGTCGGGTTGGTGATGAGGGGGATGTTGGAGGCGGCGTTCCAGAAGTCGTCGTTCAGGCCGGCGATGAGGGTGCTGAGAAGAAGCTTGTCGGAGACCGTCTCACCGAGGTCACAGAGCTCATCAACAAGCTTCTTGAGGCGCATGCAGTAGTCGTCGACGGACGAGTCGAGCTGCTGGCACCCAAAGAACTCGCCGTGCAAGAAAACCTTGCGCTGGAGCGCGTTGTCGGTGAAGTGGCCGTTGAGCTTGGTCCAAACGGCGTGCGCATCATCGTCCGCGGAGACCACCGTGTGGAAGAGGTCATTCGAGATGGTGGTGTAGAACCAACGGATGAGGGTGGCGTCAATGGACATCCACTCCTCATCGTTCTCCATGAAGCGGGAATCCACGGAGCCATCGATGTGATCACGGAGGTTGTACTCACGGAACACAAGGGAGAAGTACGTCTTCCAGGCGTAGTAGGTGGAGGTGAGATGATCGAGGACGACGGGAACCCGAGCAAGGATGTTGAGATCGCGGATGATGACGGGGTCGGCACCGTCGAACGGGTTGGTGCGGCTACTGCGGGTGGTGCCGGAGGAAACGGGGGAGGCGGTGCGGCGGCACGCGGAGAGGGCGGTGCGGCAGGGGGGTGGCGACGCGGCTGGATGCGGCGGCGCGGGTTAGGGTTGGTGTAGGTGGAAGCGTAGGGTGGAGGCGGCGGCTGCAGACCTGGGGGGCGGCGCGGTGGCGTAGAGACGCGGCGGCGGCGGCGGCGGTAGCGGCGGGATGTGGCAGCGGCGGCGTGGTGCGGCGGCGGCGATGAGATCGCGGTGGCGGCGGCGGCGGCGGCTGGGGGTTAGGGTTTTAGGATCGGAGGTACGATACCATGTTGGAAACGAGAGTTTGGCAATGCTACACGATGTATTGATCGGTGCATAGCGCACGTATATATGAAGTACAAAGTGAGTCTCAACCTTAACTATATAAGGACTAGGAGATGGGCCGAGTTACACAATAAACTTGTACAAACCATATGTTCAACACAAACAATAGGATGAAGAACTAGAAATTTTAGCCTGCCTTTGTTTAGTGTAGCGCGAAGCTGAAGCAAAAGCAAATACACGGTTTCCAGATGAAGCCTGAAAACACGGCAGTCGCGGCACTTTCGACCCGAAGTCACGTTTTGTCTTAGTGTTTCGTGCGTTGCCAGAATCATGTCGTGTACCTCGTTGGACCTGGCAGCGACACACCTGTGTCATCCACTCGGTGAAAGACATTGCATTTGTCTCTTTTTGCCGATGTCTGACCTTGATTGGTTAGTTCAACCCACAGCAAGAAATGACAACAAAATAATATCCTAGTCATGAACTTCAAAGACTAGATCTAGTGATGTCTGCTTGAGTGCACACTTACTTATTGAAGGCATTGCTGTGGATGATTGAGACTTAGTGTTTTTGTCATTGCCGACTACTCTGTATTCTGATTGTAAGTTTATGTCCTAGGATGCTGAGGTCGGGATGTTTTAGCCCATATTTTCAATAAAAAAAATGCCGCATGCCTTGATCCGAGCCGTCCAATCTGCGCTTGATCGAACGGCCAATGAGGATTTCGTGTAAGGCAGTTAAGCTAGGAAAGATTGTAGCCGGCCTCTCCTAGCTAGGACCCTAACCGATGACATGATCCGTCCACATGATGTTTCCTTCGATAATGGGCATCCCTATGATAGGATGTGCTCCCCTAGGACCCAACTTATATGCCACTCATGTGATCGATGCACGTAGGATGTCCGGACAAAACCGGTGTAGCAGCTGAGAGAGATGTGGGGGATGTATCCAATCCAACACAACACATCTCAACAGGAGGATGCTTACTTCTCACGCCGGCCTGTGACGAGCAGCAGCTGCCGCTACAGGAGCAGCCGGCCTGCCGGCTGGACCATCGCATGCATGGGAGATGGGACCTCCTCCCGCCTTGCGCTGACAATCGGTCAGCCCTCATCGCCACCCTGTGTCGGCTCCATCATCGATCGGCTGCGTAGGTTGCAAGCACCAAGCAAGCAGCAACTTATTAACTCACTCACACAATCACACCACCACAAACACACGCTTCGGGTCAAGAGCTTTGCTCGGAGATGTGCAACTAGTCAAGATTTCGTCAACACTCTGAAAGAGGATCATGTGCGTCATAGCCACTTAGAGCATCTACAACCGCACTCTCCGTACCCACCCCAAACCCGGACGGGCTGCTCGGTCAGCGGACGAAAAACGCCATCCAGTCGGGCGCCCCATATCCGGCTCAAACGTCCAGATTGACCGGCACTCCTCGTATCTAGCCCATATATGGCGTGTATATGGAATGCCCGGACGTACCTGGACACGCCAGCCACGTCAGGTCCGGTCCATGCCGACCCATCCGATCCCACATAAATTGGACCATATCCGCACTCAGGATGAAACCGTAGACGCATTCCTCTTCACTCCACTCCCCTCCGCCCACAAGCTTCCCCCCGGCGAGCTCCCACCGTCTTCGGCATGGCGGACAACGGATCCAAGTCCTACACCTCCAGATCCGTTGACCTGGAGCTTGTCCCACGCGGCCTCCAGGAGGAGATGGCCGTCCACCTAGCTTTGCATCGCTCCTGGGAGGAGGCTGCCCGACTGCAGCGGTCGGACTCCTTTGACTGGGAATCTATTGCGTACGCCCAAATGGCGCATGGATACGGCGCGAGGTGTGATGCCGTTGCCCATTTGCTGTCCCAATGCATTGGAGGATATGCAACAATTACATTGGCGCGCCGAGGCGAACGTGAATGCATGAGCGTCATCCGACGCAAGTATGGTGCGGCGTGCGTGCCTGCCGTGCTAGGCAGCGGCCGCGAGAGGCAATAGAAGTGATAAAAGGAGGAACACTATGGGATTCAACACAATTCGATTAGCTCTCTGGCTGAGTCCATATACAGTTTACAGAGAGGTCGTGTGCCACTACAAGGACAGATTGTGGGCAGGCTGTGTGCCCACTACTCAGGTACATGCGCTCACTAGGTTTACAAGGCGCGAACACTGTCCATACAAGAGGTTACTACGTATACTCTAACAAGAAGCCCTCGCACTGGACGTTGACGAGGCGGAGTCGCACTCTCTAGCGCCGCTTATGGTGCAAGGCAACCCCGGGCGACGCAACCACGTCATGGTGGACATTGCCGGCTCCTGCCATGACTGATCCAGCATCGATCTCACCAGTGGCGGTGCCAGGATCGGAAGCCTGTGATGTCATTTCAAATAAGTGATGTCAAGTACATGTGTTTTCACCAATTTTATATAAAAAATGACATGATTTCTACTTGTGTACAAAGGAATTACCAAAATTCTATGTAGTCAATTGACCACATTCCTCTCAACATGGTTTCGCCACTGGATCTCACATCCACCAACAACGTGAAGGCTCCGAACTCCGACGAGGAAAAGTAGGGCATGAGAAACGGTGGCGCCTTCACTCCCGTGAGCCTGTTTGTGTCCCATGTCCTACTGTATCTCGCAGCGACCGGAGAAACACTTCGAGGGATGCAGCCGACCGCGGACATGGACACGGCAGAGCCGGACGAGCTTCACTTAGATTAGGTTTCACGTTACATGTAATAATATTGATTTGATAATTTAGAAATGATGTTTGTGGTTCTGGAATCATTTTTTGTGTGATGTCCGGTCACTGTCCTCGGACGTGTCGGACACGTTCACGGACGTTCGAGGGATGGATGTTGGTGTTTGTTGTTGTAGACGCTCTTAGCCCGTTAGCAAGACACTTGCAGTGGTCGGTTAGTGTAAACGGGGGCACTGGCATCTTCTCCGCCGAGAGGAAAATCCGTCAGCAAGGTTGAAACTCAGGAGCTCAGCTGAGCGAGAACATGGTTCTGTCGTGTCGAGACTCGAGAGAGGTCCATCTGCGCCTGACGTAACGCTTGGGCATGGCGCCGGAGCGTTCCCGGGTCCCTTTTTCCGGAAGCGACGTGCCCTTTATTTTCCTCGTGTTGACCCGTGAGGTACTAGAGAGATCGATCGACCAAACCACCAGGGCAGGAGTGTATATAGGTAGATATATCTAGTGTGTGTTGGTCGATGGACAGCGACGCCCTTGTACCCCCGTGAACCCGTAATTCAAACCGGGGTGGTGGCCGACTCCACCGTGGTGCAGTGCACCCTCACCAAATTATAGATCCGTCCTTGCCTCTTCAGCTAGCGTACGTACGTCCAGCAAAACGACTACATGTCGCACGCACGAGCACTATTCCAGATCGACATGTTAGATAGGTCGAGAAAATGCAGAGATCATGTAGAATTAACTTGAATGATCATCGACGGAAAAAGCAGTTTGTCAACGTAAAAGAATCAGTGCAATAAACCCTGGCCCTTTTCAAAAGAATTCGGATCATACAAGATACATCAACCCACTGTATGCCTGCATGCATGCATCAAGGAATGACGAACTGATTAACAAGCTCACGGGACTGGCCCCAACGCCTTCGATGGCATATGCCGGCCGGTCAGCCAACGCATGTGACCTCCCATCGTAGCTAGGTTTCTATAACGCTGTCTTCAATCGATCTGCTTCCCTGATATAGGATCATCATTGCACCATTAAGTTCCTTGTGTATTCTGCACTTGCAAGTTAGCAGTTAAGCCATGTTGGTGGCCCGGCCGGCCAGCACTGTAGTGGCTTGCTTGCTCCCTTCTCCCACACCCAACACCCAGCACCACTTTCCCCCAAGCTAGAGTTAAGCTGAAATATCTAGCTGCTTTGGCTGGGTTAGCAAGGATGATGAGTAATTGGACAGCAACTGCTGGTACATACTTTTGCATGTTCTTGACTCGAGTTGATTAGAGTTGGGGCCCTGCCTCGCTCACTCACTCTTTTTTTTTTGGACAACACTCACTCTTTCTTCCTACGACTAAATTTGTGGTTGGGTGGTGCCGTAGGAGTACAAAACCCAACCAACCCCTCCCTACTTTTGGACTTCATGCGTGTCCTTGGCTGGCCTCACATGCCCCATGCAGGCAGGAGGACCTTGCCCACCATTTCATTTCTGGTACCTCCTTGGCACCTTGCTGCGCCAGATTAATAAACTTTGTTGAGACTTTTTGCTTTTTCGGTACTACCTGTGTGGTTGTGTTTAGCTTTTAGAAGAAGAAAAGGGTTAGAGAAAACATGAGAAAATCTGAGACGTTGCTTTACTATCGGTGCAAGTGTGGATTTTTCGGGCGTGGGGACATATATAAGAGTGTAGGCCTAGTTTGGAAACCCTTGTATATCAACATAATATTTTGGTCCCCAAGAATTCAAGGAAGGTCAAGGCATTTCCTGAGTTTATTATGTACTAGCAAAAGGGCCCGTGCGTTGCAACGGGAAAAAAATAATTGTAATCTCCATTGACCGTGACTACATTTTGCTGCACACCAAGATACACTATCACATGCAATTTCGTGAAATCATGAACATTTTTTAAACTCATGCACATATATGAATCGTGAACATTTTTCAAATGCGTAAACACTTTTAAAATTTTCAAACATTTTCTAAAATCAAGAGCATTTTCTGAATTTATGAATGTTTTATAAAAGTTGCAAACATTTTTTAAAAAGTGATCATTTTTAAACAATTTTCTTGAATAGCGAACATTTCTAGAATCAACGAATATTTTTTTATTTAGCAAAAGGGCCCGTGGGTTGCAACGGGAGGAAGAAAAATCATAATGTCCCATGGTCATGATCAAATTTTGCTGCATCACCGAGATACACTATCTCTCTCATTTTCGTGAAATCATGAACAACTTTTCAAGATCATGAACATTTTTTTTAACTCGTGGACATTTTTCAAATTCACGAACCTATTTACAGATTTTCGAAAATTTTCAAAATCATGAACATTTTATAATATCTGCAAATATCTTTTTAATTGTGAACATTTTTAAAAATATCATAATTCTCCTTTTTTTAAATTCGGTATTTTTTTGAATTCCCAACTTACTAAAATTAGAAAAAAGACGGAAAAGGAAAACGAAAAATGAAGTACGAAATTATAAAACAGGCCGGCCCAAACTGGCGCGCTGGTTGTTCTCCCAGCGAGCATGCAGTATAGAAGGTTCCTGTTGGGCTGGCCCAGGCGAGGAGCCCCTGTGTGAAACGTTTTTCTTCAATTACATGTGGCATCGGTGGGTAATATTTTACAACTTCAAGAGCAATTTTGATTACGTACCACCGGAAGCAAATGCCCGTGCCCTACACTTTTTTCTGGTACACTAATATGAGTGAAAAATTATATCTATCATTTCTTATTTATTTTGCACTTTGTTTTGGTTTGGTCCATTGAGAGTGGATATGATTTATTTGTAGTAGCAGCTAGCTTAGAGTCGTCACTGCGCATGTAGCCAACAATTAGAGTGAAAAAAATCATCATCTCGTACGTCTCACTCCTCAAATTCCAAATGAATCCCCATTCTCCAACCATGGTGTTCTGGGTGCCGAATGTTTCACTTGATTTTTTTTTCACCGACGAAGCAATGCTATCCCATATGACATGAAAATTGTCAAGCTCACTTGCTACACTAATATGAATATCTATAAAATATTCAGAATTTTTTAAATCTACTAATATAAAATATGCCCGTGCATTGTTACGGGGTGGAGGGGCAGTGTTTGGAGAGAGAGGGGTGCCAGGAGGACTTTCACAGAGTGCATTTTTCTCGACTTTGAAGCACATTTTTCAAGAGTTCGATTACTAATTCAAATATTTTTGAAGTAAGAGCACACATGATGTTTTTCGTCTGACTTCAAGATGACATTGTAGATTAGACTGTCAATATATAGTGACAACGCATATCAACACTGATGTTGAGTTACTGATATCACACAATAAAATTGTTGTATACTTCGCCTAGCGCCCAAACATGTTGTGTGTGCGCTAACCATGAAGTCTTTCTCGTAAGTTGATATAAGATTTGCATTATAAATATAGCCTATGTAGCTACTTATAAATAAATTTAATTACGTTAGAGATTAGCATCAGAATATGTGTTGTTTTCATGCTAGGGTATCAAGTTTTTCCTTGAAGCAATTTAGAAAGCAGAAAAATGATAAAACAAACAGATGTAAATCCAAAATCTAGAAAAAAAAGGTAGAACCAAATCCCTGTATGCATGCACGGCAAGAAACAAGTGAAGAAGCTCAGGAGGGACGCGTGCATGCATTTTTTTATTACTCCAACCTTATGTTCAGCTGTAGGCGACAACGATTCCATCAACCGTCTCGCGCTGGCGACGCGTATCGTTTGGCACCCCGCAACCCACATGCACCGCTGTCTCCTCCAATCTTATCTTCTTCAGCCGGCCCCAACGTCTTCTTCCTCACTCCCTGTATGTCCAGCCACCATGCGCAGCACTCCTCAATCAACGGCCGCCACTGCTTCAAGGCCTCTCCCCGCAAGCCCAAATCTTCCCGAGCCTCCCGAGCACCTCCTCCTTCCTCCACGCGTTGAGCGCATCCAGCACCTATCCCGCGTCCCCGCGCACGCTGGCCCACCGGAACTCCAGCGCCTCCCAGATCAGCAAGGGATGATCGCAATAGGGGATGTAGCAGCGGTGTTCAGATCAGTGGAGAGGGACCCTAACAAGCTGGTGAAGTGAATAAAATGAGGGATGGCTGGGGCGTTGGCGGGCGTGGCGATCCGCGGCAGGGCGGCGGCGAGATTGGCAGCGGCGGCGCCCTCGCTGCACGCTGGATCAGAAAAGTCGTGCGCGATGGGGGTGGGCGCTGACGAGCACGGGGCCCTGGATCGAGGAGATCGAGTCGGCCAGCCCACGGCCCGAGCAGCATCTCGTGCAACCCCCAAGCAGGCAGCCACCAGGGGCTCCCGATCCCCTTGCCCACTCGCTCGATCCCGAGCGCCTCCAGCCGCGAGGGAGGAGAGCTCCCTCGACCCCGATGCCTCCGTGCACCCGAGCCCCACCACGAACCGATGGCCGGCGACCCACCGACGAGCAGCAGCAGGAGGAGGACCACCGCCGCACCTCACCGGTCCCTTCTCTCTCCCTCTGGCCTCCCATCTCCTTCCTCCCAGCAGGACCACTGCCGCACCTCGCCGCTCCGTTCTCTCTCCCTCCTGCCTTCCATCTCCTTCCTCCCGTCCTTCCTTTTCTCTCTAGCTCGTTCTCTCTTCTCTCATAGGTACCAGACGCGCACCCGCCAGCAGTCGTGCTCCAAGGTCCGGCTTACTTCCTTCCAGATCCGGCGCCTGCGCGCCATTTCCCACCGGATCCGGCGGGATCCAGTGGATCCTCGCCGACCGCGCCACCGCAAGCCTCGCAGCCGCCGGTCGCCTTTCCCACTCGCCCGCCTCTCCTCTCTCCACTAAAAAAGATAGCGGGCTGAATACTAAAAACTGCAGGGGTTTTGTGTAGAAACGAAACGTCTTCTCAGATATTCACTTAAAATCAGAGTGCGGGTTGAATTCTCAGAAGTAGAGGGACTTTTTTGCAAAAGTGACGACGATGTACGACCAGAAGCACTCCGTGCTTTATTAGTAGGGAAAGACTCAAAACCCTTATCGGTTCGATGACGAGGTTTTCGACAATGGGAATATGCACTGTGTTTTCTCGAGTTGAAGTTGTCTATCTACGTTTTGTCCACGATGACAAACACTCTATGGCAAGATCTAAACATGCAACCTAAGCAACCACGCGCCAGTGAGTGTGCTTTCGTGACTTCTAATCCACCATCGGCCGGCGATCAGTCTATGATTGATCATGGCATGGTAACCCCACATTCTTGTGTGCCATGGCAGAGAAAAACACTCGCTGATTTGCTAGCAAGCTGTGTTCGTAGTTCATCTGCAGCCGGAGGGTTCCCACCCCCGCCGCCGCTGGCGACCCCGCTCCCCCGCCGCCGCCGGCCGCCGGGCGCGCGCCTCCCGGCCCGCCCCGCTCCCCTCCCCCTCTCCCCTTCCCCCTCTCCTCCCCTCCCCTCCCCTCCCGCGGCGCACCCGGGGGTCCCCTGTGGCCGCGGTCCTCGGCCCCGTCTCCCTCCCCTCCCCCCCGCCGTCGCCGGCGCGCTCCGTCGGGCAAAGCCGGCGGGCAAGGCGGCGGCGGGGCCCTCCTTCCCCGTTCGCTTGTGGGCGCCGGAGCGGGGCGGCCCCTTCGAGCGACGGTGTTGGATGCCCGCGGGATCCAGCGGCGCGGCGGCGGTCTCCCGGGGCGGCGAGGTGGCCTGCTGTGGCGGCGCTCCGGTGATCCTCGGGCTGCGCGCTGCGGGGCGGCTGCAGTGCTCCCGTCTCGGGAGGTAGCGCACGACCGGTCTCGGGCCGGATCCGTCCGGATCTGGCTTTCGGGGCCGGCCGGTGGCGCCTGGCTCCGGTGGTGCGTGCCCGGCGGCTCCGGCGCTTGGAGCCCGCCGGGCGACGCGGGTAGGGTAGCGGCCGGGCGTGGCTGCTGCTCCGGCCGTGGGCGGCGACATGGGTAGGTCTTGGTGGCCTACCGGTGTCGTGGCGGCTTCACGGTGACTCGACGGATCTGTCCGCGGCAACAGCCGGCTCCTCCGGCGTCGGTTTGTCTGCGTTCGGGCCGTCTCGTCCTTCACCCCATCTCCTCGTCGCCCGGGCG